>NC_092361.1:13051443-13382767 GCF_030848805.1 Temnothorax longispinosus
CGCCATCCGCGCGCGTTCGGTTCTCCGTTCTCGTAAGCGCGCGCGATACTCCGCTCCGCTCTCTTTCCTCGACGACGATCCTCCTCCTTCACCGACCCCGCGTAGCCCTGTGCACTTTGCCGAGCTCCGATCCTTCCACGCTACTTACCAACGGCCAGTTCCGCCAGGGAACACTCTTGTTAGAACGGATAAACGCGTCTCTCGATTTAATTTTGTTGTTTCAAAAGCCTGGCGTGTGTACATATACTATCAGAACCGACGGTTGTTCGACGGGATGCACGAATCTAATTCGTTCTTACTGGAATTCACTGCGTCACTCGAGATAATTCCCTCCCGGTCTGGCATGCTACCACGCTGAGTGACAAATGGATCGGACGAATGATTATGACGGTTAAATATGAGGGAAGACGCCGTACGTGTTGTTGCATACTCGATTTACAAACACGGAACATTGTCTGCGCTTTTTAAATAAATGCAACGTCGTTCAGCTTGACGTTTAATGGACCCTTTATCGAGGTATTACGTACAAGTATAACGCGGCCATTTTATCACTTTAATTCTTTTTCTAATCGCTTCGCTCTTTTATAAGCGAGCCACGAACAAAACAGTAATCCGCGGGAAAGTTCGTGAGGCGGAGGGTTGTACGCTGAATATTGCAGCAGACGCCCCACGCGCGTCTTAATAATCATATAATGCCCGAGTAAAGGCGGACTCACGCCTCCCCATCGCGCGCGTCCTCACCTCTGAGAAGCTTTGCCAGATCGTCGGAATCCGAAGAGTTCTCTATTCGGAGCCTGCTGCTGAGGCATCTGCTTGGCGATATAGCCTTCTGCGACCCCTCGCGAGCTACCACCGTTCATTTTACGAGGCTCCACTCGAGGCGAGCCGTCAAACCCGCGTAATATCGAGTAATCCTCAGCAAGGTGGTTGAGGGACCAGGACAAGGGTAGAAAAGGGGTGGCACGCGTTACCCTACGAAAAGGGAGATTCCAGAGGAAGGAGCGAGAGAGACGCGGTGGAAGACGTTTGCGGGAGCGAGAGGATGGGCAGGTGGCGGCGGCGGAGGATGACAGCGGAGGCAGGGAGGAATTCCCAAGTACTTGATATGCGGCGGGCGACAGGAGGGCCGCTTGCGGTCTTAAGCCTGCAATTCCGAGCAGAAATATGCCACCTCCGCCTTAAAGCTCCTCTTTAACGGTCGAACTACGCCGAAATTAAGCGGAAGGAAGAAGGTCTCCTCCCGAGAACTGTTGGAGCCCCCCTTCCTTCGAACTCGCAACTTGCGGTAGCTAGATATTGGGTTATGAGAGTCGCGATTTTAACCACGCGATGCCATGGCTATAAAGATTCTGCGCGAGCATCCGTATTGACGATAAATTCTCGCCGAGCGGCGTACTGGATTCTGTTCTTACCACTGCGGCAATAAAGGGTAGCGCATGAGCCGCGTCATAATTTAAGGGATTCTACTTTGATGTATTTCCTCATTGAGAGATTCCGCGTTATGTTTTTACTTTTTGTTTTTTTGAAGTAGTTAAGTAGTTTTTTAAATTAAATATGCTAAATTATAATACTTCATTCATAATAAAAAAAAAACTTCATTCTTTAGTATAGTATATTATCCTGCGATTATATTTTTTCGAATAATGCACTAATGTATTCGCAAAATACAACTGCATATTTTGATGGAATTATATCGATTTGGTCGCGTGTGTCCCTACCAAGATGACAGCCCGGCACCATACTAATTAGCAGCGTGCGGGTAAACGCGCTTTCTCGCGAGCGCTTGGTCGCGCTGACTAAATATATAAACAAATTCGGCAACGATACTCATTGCCTTCATCGATACCTTCATCGGCCGATCGATGCTACCACCAAGATTGAATTGGACACATACTCGTAGAGTCATTTTAGGGACACACCATATCACATCTTATCTCCATCTCATTATCACTTTACATCCACTATTCCTCTCCTACAGTCATCTCACACAACAACGACTCGATCCTCAAATTATACTGTTGTTAGCGTAAATCGATTTAGTCCGTAGAATGGTAAATCGCATTAAACAGTGAAAGATTTTCTTGTCGTCGATATATGATGAAATCAGCGTGGCGCGGATTGTAATAAGCGATAATATACAGGATAGTTTCAAAATATGGGGATAAACTTTGGACTTTGGAGCTGATTCCTGGCAGAATAAGGAACCAAATGTCCTATGAACATATGTCCGGAAATGCAAACTCACAATACAAGATTTACGTTGCAAAACAGTATGACATATGTATCTTACTGTGACTGGCCGAGTCACAGTAAATGTTCGAAGTGTCCCTCATGGGTCTCGATACAAGCCATCACACTCAATAACAAGACACACGCTGTGTAGATCAACTTTCACTGAATCGTTGATAAGGAGGACTAACGTCGTGAACAGCAGTGTTACTATTCATCTTGGAACAAATGCATTTCCGCCATTTCCGGACATATGTTCATAGTTCCGTTCATAGGTTCCTTTCCCTGCTAGGAATCACCTCTCGAAGTTTGTCCCAATATTTTAGAATCATTCTGTATATCGACATCTAGCTTTAGTGTGTATTATTTTAGTAAACGCAAAGGTATGGTATAAATAGCCTTTATTTATCTGATTTATTTGGAAGAGAATTTTGTATAATAACAGGATGATGCTGTCGTCAACAACTTCAGTTTTTTGTAATTTCGTCACATTATTAAAAAAATACAGTGATTGACTGGATGAAACTCTAATATGATTATACTCTTATTTGTATAAAATTCTTACTCTTGTATTTCTTTGTAATAATTAAATACAATTGTATGGTAATATATTGCAAGAAAAAGGGAACATGTTAATGAGACATACAAAAACTATAAAAAGATGTCAAATTATTTGGACGCTGGGGTTTTTCAGACTCAAACGACTGATTTTTATTTAGACAATGTTGACTCTCGTGCCCATCTTCCGCTGACTGAGTACGAAAAAGAGAATACCGTCCCTCTTTGTTGCCAGAACGGTTCGACTCTCCGTCTTGTCCACGACTCTGTTCTAGACAGATGTACGCGTGTAGGAGTCACGTCATTACGCGGCGAGGAGCGACAGGATGACACACGCGGAACCCATAAAGCTGATGCGCGATGTCGCGCGGGGGGGACCGCCCGATGGAATTTTAATGAGCGGCATTTCGTCGGTACTGTCGGATTTTCGGAGTGACACGTTAATGCCTTCCAAATGTACGTAACGCACCTTCGTGAGACGTGGCGAACACGTCTGTCGCCCCGAAACTCGCCAAGTGAGAGCCTTTACGAACTGCCGTCGCGCAAGCACGACTTCGGGAGGTACCCTCTTTCTTTTCGAGCGTAAGTGTTTTGGACCGGGTTAAGATTAAAGGAAAATATTTCTAACTCCTAGGGCGAGAACGAGTCAAGTTTGGTGGTAGATTGTGTGTTATATCGCCAGGTGAAGGATAATAAAATTAAATTACAAGCCAGCGAATATGACAAGGGCTCGTGTTACGTGCGAGTGCATATAGACATGACAATTTTGTGGGAAAGAATTATTTCCTTGATAGCCTCTTATATATAACATGAAATATTAAGCATCCATTTAAAATATCACGATCGTTAGAATAATACCACGCAGCGCAATAGGGGGGGCATTAGTTAATTCGGCGTGTTAATACATCATGCGAAATAATGTTTCATTAAAAACTTTCTCTCTCGGTGCTCAAAACTTTCCTCTTAAACGAACTTGGTCTAAAACTTTTTACGCAGTCTGTAGATGTTTAAACTGTCGGAAGGTACTTCTATATGGCGCACATTCTTAAGGTGTATTAAATACAAAATTCGTGCGTGACTGTGATGTTTTATGATATTAAGAGGCATAAGCATTACAAAATATATTAAACGATTTGTGCATTCCATATATATTCTCTATTTTTATTCTTTTATGATATATATGCATTTATCACGATAAAAGAAACAGAATACAAATTGATAGGTGCATTACAGAAGAAAATTACACAAAAGAGAGATTTTAAGTTATTTTATACTGATCTTGTTATTATAAATAGCGTTACCAAAAACTTAATTTTCTCTTTATCCTCTCTCGACACGTGTTCCGAGTAGTCTACGGCAGACAACCGAACGTTGTCATTAAACGTATTACATTACACCTATTTCACATGTGTCTTGGCCACGCCCGCCTTTTAACACATAATTATTTCTCCACTTCCTGTTCGCGTGCGCGTGTCAGCTTCCGAGCCTACGCAGCGTCTGACTCAATCCACGGGGGGTTTCAATAGTCTCGCTTATTAAATTTCGCGGCTTAGATCTCGATACTTGAGAAACGGATCGCTGCTCGAAGCTGCACGAATGAAAGAACGAGCCTGGAATACGCGCATCGCGATGTAGACCCGGCACATTTGTCACCACCAGAGACATTGCGGTGAACTGATATAAATAGGCGCAGCGGTGACAAACGACCGGTTCTTACGACAAAATAAGCAAACACGGCCTCGACGGTAGGGTACGCGATGCGGTGTTATAGGTGCCCTTACCACCGGTAAGTTCGGGTCATCGTCTCGAACCACCTTCGCCGCCACCTTCGCCGGACACGACGGCGCTTGTACGTAAGTAAACGCATATCTGTGCGCCGCGTCCCGAGCGAGAAACAGAGAAACTCGTCCGGGAAGAATATCGGTTAAGGCTCGCGAAACACATTTTTACCCGTCGTAAAAGCTAGAGGGAAAGTGCGAGAATGAAAAAGGCAATGTAAACGAGCTAGAGAGAGAGAGGAGGAGAAAGAGAGAGTGTGTGTGCGCGCAACGGGCTGGTCTCAGCAACAAGCCACGAGATATATCTGTGCAGACGCGTCTATATTTACGTGGCGGGCTATCGAGGCGAGAGAGAGAGAGCGGGAGAGCAAGAGAGAAAGGTAGCGCCGTGCATCATCGTCGAATGAAAAATCTGGCGTTTCCTGATGAGAAACGATATTTATAGGGCTCGCGCGCGCGCGAGGTTGGTTATACGTGTCCGAAGTCATGGGCCCGACGTTGATAGTGATCCTATTATGGGTGGATCGACTCATCCACTTGGCGTGCCAATGGCTGATGCTATCCTTTTGGAAGAGATTTTACGTACTTGGCCTATAATCAGATATACATATATGAACGACGCCCTCTCTCCCCCCTTCCTCCACACAGATGAATCGCCGTGGCGAGTAGTCGGTAAGACTCCGAGTGTGTGCAGTTGCTTATTTTATTTTCTCAGTCTGATTTATGTTAGTCGGAGCGGAGGGAGCGCGGGATAGCTCCAGCGCGAAACGCTTAAGAGATTGACTCGGTAGGAGAACGGACGTCGCTCCCGATCGTATTTGCGCGTACGTACATGCTTGGCTTGCCGGCCGGCCGAGCGGCCGATTAATTGCTAGGCGTATCGCTTTCAGAGTGCGCGCTCGCGAGCACTCGGGGCGTAAGCGATTACTTATGATGCGAAAAAGGAAGAGGTCCGTGTCGCCATGGATGCAAATGCAGAAGCGTACGATAGAGAGTATCGATCCTATCGGGGGCCACCGCGTCGCGTCCTCGCGTCGCGTCGCGCCGAAGTCATCGGAAAAGTCCTTACCGCCGCGTCGCCGCGCCGGTCGACCGCTTGGAATGTAACCAAGTCCGCCGAGCAAATAAATGGTACCGGGGGCAAATGCGGCCGGCGCAAATGAAGCCGACGAAATTTAATTCCACCGTCCGCGCGGAGGAGAGATCCGCCGTCGTCGTCGTCGTCGTGCACTATTGTTGAATCGCTGCCAGCGTGCCCGTAGATCAGAGGAATGTCGACGTCCTCGCTCGCCTCGCTTCGCCGTGACCTACATGCATGCCGATTTTATTGAGGCATTTCGAATGCGAGATGCTCTTCTTCCCGGAGGAGATGCTCGCGAAATGCGCACGACCGCGTTTCCGCGACCGTAAATTTCAAGTTTATCATTACACTTCCTAATGAGGGTCGACGCGCTCGGCGAAGTTGAGTCGGCAAACGTTTCCGGTTACTAGCGCACGCTAAAATCGATGCCGTTTATCTCGAGGAACGTGCGCTCCGGTTGCCAGCAATTTTTTGAAACGATGCCCAACAACTTCTGGCCTGGAAAAGCGTCCGCTTAAAACTTTTCTGCGCGCGTGTGAATATGAATGCGCTCAAGGGAGGACGTGAGCAAATGTGACAAGTTTTATACAGTTTTACTTTATGAATGGAATTTGTCAAATGTAATATATATATTTTAACAGTTATATACGTGTATGTGCGATATCACAACGGACATTTATTACAGCAGAGTTTGCGTTTATTAAATGAGATAAGGAATTAAATTTATAATTGAATTAATAATCAAACGCTAATGATTCGACAGACTTGTGCGAGCTATTACAGCATCCCATTACGTTTGAATTGCTCTGTTACGATTCATAATAATGACTCGTTTTCGCAAACAATTTCCTTCAAGGCGCGCTTAACTATAAATACACGCAATTTTCCTCTTGCTGGTTTCCCTGGTCCTTCCCAATTAAATCCATCACGTCGGAGAAGCCGAGAGGCAAGCTGTGCCGTGCCGTCGGTTTCATCCGGGGAAATCGAGCGTAAGAAAAAATGGTGCGAGAAGAGAGAGAGAGAGAGAGAGAGAGAGAGAGAGAGAGAGAGGGGGGGAGCGAGGAGGTGCCAGCGAAAACGGAAGTGAAACGTTACATCTGGTTTAACGGACATAGACGTGTGACGGTATATAAAGCGTTCTATATTTAGCGGATTCCTGTCGTCGCACGATTCCTATACCCGCGGCGATAAGCGCTTGTCCTCAATGACAGATTTACTCTCGCGAAGGGTATTTCCTGATTCCACAACCGGCACGAGACTCCCCTTCCCTTTGTGACTGCAGATCCACAGGGGAGATTGCAGGGGGGATGTATTTCGCGGAGAAATCTTAATTGGACAGTTCGTCGGAGTAGCCCGAGTTAAAGACGTTTGCGTGATAGAGAATACCCGCGGTAGGATTAATCGACTTGCAGCGCTATTACCGAGAGCAATGGGGGAAGAAGATATACACGAATACTACGTATAAGTTTCGTGTGGCTAGAACTGTATTTCGTGATAATGATATTTATCTATATCTACAGATACGAAAATCCACAATTTCTTTTATAAAGAATTAAGATTTGTTATTTAACAAATTATATTTAATACTTCCAATAATTAGTTGGTAGATTACTAGGATTAACAATGTAACTCATATCTTTATAAGTAACGAAACATTCACCGAAAGATAATTGACAACTTGTGACTTTCCTAATGAGGCGCGTTATATATACCATTTACTACTGTTTAGTCCAGTTCAATTGTTCCGCCTGGTGAGCACATTCGATTTCGCTTTACGCTGCGGTGCCGCGAGATGGTTTTCGAATCTTATACGATTAGCAAAGAGTGCCGAGGCGAGGCGTGGGTAAGCTTGTACATGCTACGTGCGATCTCTACGAGATATCTTCTCTAGCAGGCAGGGGTCCGCGCGGCACGTGGATACGTTTTGTTTTGGTACAAATAGGAACACGGCGCCTTGGCACCCGGAGCGGATTGGCTTGTCAAGTTGCCAGGCCCCTCGCGAATACGGGATGCCCCCGGGTTTAGTCAGCGGCATTCCTGGAAGCCTGGGCTTGCGTATACCCGATGAATTATTGCGCCGATTTAGAAAGGCCTCCGGTCGTGAATAGCCGGAATAGTGACGCGCCGCCACTTTCTCAGGCACCTTCATCGCGCCGATGGACACGCTTGCACTGCCGCGATACGTGGATACTTCGCACCATGAAACTCACTCGGAAAACAATCCCGTACACGAAGGAGTATATACATGCGAGGGAGTACCCTCGCTCCCCGGGATCAGCCTTATCCAATTGTATCTCGATCGCTACTGAAAAGTCGTGCGATGCTATCGACGTATAAATCGCTTTAAGAGAACTCTTGTTACACGTTACGGACTTACGAAACAATAACGCCAGTATGAAGACATCTGTTGGCTCTCCGTGAAATCTTATAGATACTCGGGAACGAAGATATTGGAGGACATAATACGCGTGTAACCGAGAGAGAGATGATTGTAGATAAGGGATCGTGAATACGGGTTTCGTAATGAGCAATCGTAAGCTTAAGATCTCTGTATGTACGATATCTCGATTCGATGAATCATCGCGATGATTTCGAAATGTTCGCTGGGGCATGTACTAGCCAAGGTACAGCTTCTTTAATATCGGGTGCTGAGCGTATGAATATCTTTTGTCAAGTCAATCGAAACTTGTCGCGTACCGAAAAGGCAAGTATTGCGCGTGTCTCTCGATCGTTATCGTATGTACGATGTGATAGAATAATAAAGTAAAGTTATGACACACATGAGTTAGTGGGTGTCGCTGCTGTTATTGTGTACAAGCGAGATCGAATTATAATGGATGATCGATCATAATTTTGTAAGTTAAAGATAAATGCCATACACCTAAACATAATTACAATTTATCTTAACGTTACTCATTGTCAGACTCAGGATACTGAGAAAAAACGGGCGCTTTGGAAATTAATCACCCATTATGAATTATGAACTAACGAACGGAGATGATTGGAGGATACGTTAAGTAATTTCGCAATGTGAATTTCGATGCACACGCCTTCGCGATTCGCGGATTTAGCATGCATATCGCGATCGCGGCAGGAGCGAGCGCCTTCGGAAAGTTCGACTAACGTTGATCTACGTGCTGGAAAGATAATGCATAATACATCTCTGAGACGGCGGAGAACGACCGCGCGGTGGTTGGCGTCGGGTCCGAGGGGGTGTAGTCGGTGCAGTCATAAATTTGCAATAATGCAAATGCCTCGTAGCTTCCGTGCGCGCGGGTTTACGCTCGGTAGCCTACTTTACGGCACCGGCGCAGTGGTAAACGCAGCTCGGTCTCGCAGTGGAGAATGCAGCGAGATGAGCGCCCCGAGGAATATATCCGAGAGCGAAAGAGAGAGAAAAAGAGAGAGACGGGTAGACTCGTCGCTATTATCGGCCGCGCGGTTGTCGTCCGTAATTCCGTCCGCTAGAACTTACCCGCGTAACCTTTTCCGCATTATTACGACACCGTGGAACGATTATCCACTTAAATGTTACTCCGTAAACGATATTTTTGCCGGTAATTGGTGACATTTGCGACGCGCCTGACGAACGAGCGATTCGCGCGGCTTTTATTGTTTGCTCGGCATTTTCTGTAATAAGTACGTTATAGGTGACCGTATAGTTCGGCATTTTCAGAATATACAGATCAAGTCAAACTACGAAGTTTCGAAAAAACGGGATATTCTTTGGGGTGATTGGTCATTTCTCCAAAACACAGTCGGGCTCTTTCTCTGCCGTTGTTTATTTTCACAGTTTCATATATAATGCAATTATTTTCGCTATACGATTGGGTAATGAATTTTACATTCTCCGTATGCTGCGTCATGTTTCCAAAATATCCAGGATCGATATTTGACGGTCGTTTTACGATCGGTCGTATGGACGACTTTACGATCTAGACCGCGCACGTTCCATCTCGCTCCTTCTCAAGTCGTAGGCCTAGCGAGACGAATATATAGCTGTGACATGCGTCACGTGCGTAGTCGGAGGCGCGGACCACGTGCCATTAGCCGCGTAAGAGTCGAGAAGTGGAAGGAAGCGGGGTTGGGAAGTGGTCCTTCTTCTGCGTTGTGCGCCCGACTTTTCTTGCTGACCCATACCGAGTCTCTCTCGGAATCGCGGTTTAATGGCAGCGAAGATCACAATGACGCTGGAGGGAGAGATGCGCCGAAAGTTTCATGGGGGTTCCACGGAGGATGACTCACAGTGTCCCCGCGCGTATTGAGATTTATGCGCGTCTTTTTCGCGAGTAAACGAATTTCCCTTACTTCCCCTTCGCGTCGCCTCTTCGACGAGTCTTCTTTTCTTTCGGGCGGAAGAGAGGAGGAGGCGTAGGCGTAGAAGGGAAGAGATGACGTTTTAATGTTAACGAAGGGCTACGACTTCGGCATTTCCCCCTATGACATTGCAACGTTGAGGTTGCCTGCGAGGGATTACGAATGACGATTGATAATGCAGTTTTGGCGGGGAGAATTGATGTTTCGCGATAGATCGACTCTTTCCGGAGTGGGATAAGATGGAACAATGCATGTGGGGTAGAATCCCGACGGGATAAGTGAATGAACTGGTTAGGTTGAAATTAGGTCGAGATATATAACGAAGTCCTGCGGCGTTGGGGAAGCAAGCATTTCATTAGGAATTCGAAATATGTATTTTATATTTCTTCTCTCTCGACAATCTTTACGTTCCGCATTGAACGTTTCGTAACGAAGTTATCTCATCCAGCGAATTTCGTTTCTATTCGCGAAGAAGCGCGATTATTAATCCCTTTCCCGCGGAGGAAAGTTTACCTTGCCGTAAAGTGCGCGACGTTAAAAGGAGAATAAGAGCCTTTCGGGAATGACATCGCGGCGGGATCTGGTTCTCTCGTGTTCGATAGTCCCTTAAAGAAAAACAGACCACGGCCAGATGCCGTTAAATTGGCACTCGAAGTCGTCCCAGGGCGACCATGGACCGGAAACAACCGGAATTGGGGGACAAATTTAATTTAGCCGAGGCGTGAAACGCGCGTTGCTAACAAAGCAGTCGAAGATGTGGATCCTCCGTTTCCTTCTTTATTATAGATTAAGAATATTACGATGCTTTCAATTTAATTATTTATTTTTGAATATTTTTGCAATTATAAGTTACTACGCGTATGTTTACAATTTACATTTTAATTCTTAAACGTTGAGTAAATTTTCTTTTCCTATCTGTCTCTTTCGAATTCAAATAAGAAAGATATGAGCCTTGCTTTCATATTACACTCGGGGAGGAAGAGTTAATATCGAGTCGCCCGAGGAAGACTTGGTAATTCTCCTCTTACACATAATTAATCCACGCCTCCGCAACAAATCGCGGCTCTCGCGCAGGCATCCTCCGCTATTTATAGAGCGATCTATTTGCGCCCGCGGAGGGTACATCCCGACAGTCATATCTCGTGACGTCGGCCCCCGTGTTCCGGATCGAAAACCCGCGAGAACAACGGAGGAAGTAGGAGGAAGAGGAGGAGGAGATGGAGGAGAACGAGGCGCAAGACCGCGAGGTAAAGGCCGCTAACGAGGCCTCTGGGCGATTAACATCGGCATTTTAACTACGCGGGGCCCCCGTTGATTCAAACGGGGCCCCATATAACTCCTACGCGTAATCGTGCCGGCAAATAACGAAGGCCGGAGGCTCCTGCGCCCTACAGTGCCGTACACGAAATCCTCTTGCTGAGGGCGCGCATTGTTAGATCGGTATCGCGTCGACACGTGGAACACGCCGACGCCAAAAAAGGAAGGGGATCTGGGCCCGGCCCCGCGGAGATCGGTAAGATCGATCGATTCTGTACGGGTTACGGTATCTTTCCGAAATTGAATATCTTTGTTCTCGCTTTAATACGCCGCGGCTTGTTGCACTTCCACTATCGTTGATATTACGTCGATGGACGTCGGTGGTACCGTGATTAAGTCGTAGCGTAAAATCGATCGATCGACAAATTTGCCCGTGGCTGCATTAGACGATCATGTTAAATATAGGTTTTACGTTGTTAGTCCATAGTAATTAAACGCGAAGTGCTTTATAGAGTTGTTTCGGAGTTTACGATGGTGTAACAGGGGACGTTATTTATTGACAATTTTTGTAGCCGGATTAATTGCCTTATGGTGTCTAGATTTATGTTCCGTTGCGTGATCGAAGTCAATCTCAACATTTCGGGGTTTTCGCAGACGCGTGAGAAGCGTATCTGTTTATTTTTTCCCCAATTGTATATGACAGCTACGCTGCAGTCTTCATAAATATTAGCCAAAAAAAAATAACGTGGCGTTTCTTTTACGGTCGTGGGATTCGCGCGGATTCACAGAGAATCAATAAAATATCGGACGGGACTTGCTTTTACATGTGGCACGTCGCATACGCCGTTTCGCAGTTGATAGAATAACAGAAACGCGTGTTTGCTTTCGCAACACGACTTTCCACGCTCGTTCGTAATCCGCGTGCAAATACTCTCGCAAGGAGCTCTAGACGATTTCTTACTAACGACGCGTGTCTGTTAATCTAATGCCCGATTGAGCACTCCGGGATGCGGGACACACGCATTTGCACACGTAGACATGAAATCTATAACGAAAACATATTTTAAGATTATAACGAGCTCTGTGCGTTATAATTATATTTCATACATTCTAATATTTTTTTGGCATTTTAAATCTCTATTAGGTACTACGTGAGATTTTTTAATATTAATAAATATTAAATATGTAAATACAAAATATGTAAATTTCTATATCATGAAATATTTCAACACTCAGCGTCTCACCTTTTTTCGCTCAGTTTTTAATTATTTTAACCAATTTTTTTATGTTAAGTATCGGTTTTTTTGTTTTCATAGAGTCCCTAGTAATGAACAAGTGTAAAAAAGTAGGCAACCGTAAATTTTTATTTGCATAATTATTATAAATAAACAAATAGTTGAAATTTGTACTTTTTATAAAAAAAATTCATTTTCTATTAAACTATTATCAATATTAAAACGGCAATTTAGGCACTTATTTAGGACACCCTAAAGTATTTTTCAGAATTTTGTCAGATTTTCTCGCTATGTTGTTTTTTTTATTATAAATAAATAATCTTTGAAAAGTATAGAAAAATCAATATTTTTTACTATAAATCCAAATAAATAGTTTGAATATTTCTTATAATGATGTCCTAGCGATTTTAAATTTATATTCAGCGACCTAAAAGAAACGTCATATTCCGATTTTCACGAAAATTAAAAAATTTTTTGGATTATTGGTTTTATTGGATCGGTTATAAATTTTAAAATTCTGACTTTAGATTCGTAATTAGTGACCCGAAAAATCCCCGAGTACAAAGTTTAAAAAAAATTGGTTTGATATAAAAATTCGTAACACAAAGGATTGAAAAGATCGTTATTATTAGGTATTTAAATATAATATGAAGCACAGACAAATTGATGGCAAGAGAATATTCTTCCTGTCCCTCTATCCTGAATTTTATAATATCTGGAACAATATCAGCGCACGATATCTGCATCGATAACTTCGTCTACCGTTCGATGATGAAACTTTCACATTTCGCTTTAACGAGCCGGCCGCGGCGTTTCTTGCAGGCGATCATTAATTTGATCAATGATCCATTACGCGGAGCACGCGCGTTGCCTGCCCCGCATTATATCGTTCAATTCTTCCCAACGTCCGCGACGGCTGACCCGAATATCTCCTGCATTCTCTCGAACGAGTTCCCGAGCGGGGTCTTCGCGAGAGACGAGATATCGACGCGACATCGTGTTACCTCGCCAAACGGAATTGTCGAAGGTTTATCGTTTCCTGTCGCAATTGTCGCGCGCGGACCGTTGCCGAGTTTATCATTAAGTGCCTCGCGAGGATTAACGATACTTTTATTGGTCTTGTTACTGGTTAATTGCGCCAGTTCGCCCACACTGCGACGCGCGCGACGAAGCGGAAGCCTGCTCCTCTCGTCGAGTCCGACTTGAACTCGTGTATCGTGCTATCGTATCGCGTTCTACGCGCCGCGTTGACGCACTTTTACCAGTCGCCGCTGTCATTACCAATTACCTACTCGAGACTCGGCATTTTATGCGGTGGATCTCACGAGATGCCACAAGCGTAGCTACGGGTATACATGCAGACGCGCAACGCGCTGCAGATGCGCTTTAAACCGGTTTCCGGAGCGGCAGTGGAGCAGCTTTGTTTACGGGGCCCACCGGGGCCGTTTGTCGTGGCGCTACCGCGGTTGAATTTATATAAATGGGCCCGGGCTTTGCTCCTCTCCCTCTGTCTCTCTCTCTCTCTGTCCCTCTTATTTCCTCTCTCTTTCCGTCTCTCTCTTTCTCGCGTCTTCCTCCCAGCGCACGTTCTCGCGCCGCTGCCATCGCCGCTTGTCTAAGCACCCGCCGCGCCGGCCCAGAAGCTTTAATCAAGGATAACAGCTGTAACGGCGTAATCAGCGACGATCGCGGGGTGCTACAAGCAGAACTATTAATATCCATTTGGAAGTCGGTCTCTCTCCCTCTCTCTCCACTCCGTCCTTCTCTCCGCTTCGTTCTGCGTCGCGTCGCCGTTTGTTCCTCTCGCGCGCGTGTCCTGTCACGCTCGAGCAGCACAAGCAGTAAAATTGGACGCAAGGGGTGCCTGAACGAACGAGGGTGAACTGGACGAGGCGAGCAAAGGGAGGGAATGGACGGAATACCCGTACTCGCGTCGAACGCGCTGTGCCAAGCGCTGTGCGTCGACAGCAGCGAGAGAAAAGGGGTTGCGAATCGATTCGAAAATACCGAACCGGAAATTGCTGCGCGGCCTGCGCGACGCGTGCCTGCCTTCGAGCCGATCCGGAGATCGTCGCCTATTTCGGAATTCCAGTTTCGTGTGTCGTTGGTATTTCGCATTGATTGCGCGCGCTGCTCTTTGGAAATGTTTGTTTCGCGTATACACGCGATACCCCACTTGATTCAACTCTCGTAGTTTCGAGCTGTTTGCCATCGTCCTTATACCAAATTAGGCTGCTAAATCATGTTTATCATGTTTATTGCATCTATTTCCCTTGTCAAGTATCGTGTAACTTCACAACGTAATGTGGATATTTAGACGAAGAGAATACAAAATTAATCGAGAGTCGAGAGAGACTAGGAATCTCCAAGATTAGAATTTCGCTTAATGATGAAAGCGCATAGCGTTCTTTTGTTCTTTCGCTTCGAGCCTTAATTAAAGGTATCCACGGGAAGCTCATTTTCCAGCTAGTTTTCATGCACAAAGGATTGTCTAGCAGCTCGACGATTCTTCCCTTTTTTTCCCCGTTTTGCGGCTGTCGCTAGCACCGAAATAACGCGAAGCACTGTCGCGAGTTAGCGCGTAATTTTTCGTTCCGCCGCTTAGTCCGTGCACCGTTTCTCTCCCCCTTTTTCTCGTGTTCGTCTCGTGAAATTCTAGCAGCTTGTTATAACGAACTTTCGAAACTAGCTGAGATTTGCATGGCATTACTACCGTTGCTCCCGCTCGCTCGCTCGCGCGTGCACACTCGGCAATATCGTCGCCGTAGCATTTTAAGGGGGCTTTGCGCGAGAGAGACTGCCGCCGACCCCGTAATTTACATTAACTAGGCGCTCAAGAATGACAAAACTGACTGCGACGTAAACTTATAATTCTCTTGCGCGGTTTCCCACCGACTCCGTCGCTACTTTAGCGTCTTTATACGTCTCGTGCAAATATATTACCGCGGTTCATTCGCTAGTCTTCATTAAAGGTTTTTATGGTATTTGCTTTCATTTTGATGCCGTTTCCTTAAATACCTTGTACAGAATGTTTTAGATGAACGAAAAAATATTTTAGATACGTGAATTTTGTGAATTCTGTATACTGATAAATATTAAAGGATGAAATTTAAACCAGTACCTTGAGTTAGACAACATTTTGTTATTTTTAACTACCAAAGTTTATTATTTCAACACAAAATTGTATTATTTTTACTCCATTGTTAAATTAACATTGTTTTAGTTAAATTAATGATATATTGAGTAGGAGCAGTGACAACCTACAGGAATGCAGGTTAAAAATTACAGAAATTGAATATAAATTGACCCTATGATATGAATTTAACAGTGTATTACTTTTTCCATGGCTGATAGTACCGAATAATTATCATATATCATAACTTTTGAATTTTTATCAATTTCGTTATATATGTATTTCAATAAATTTCTTAACAAGCGAAGCTTTAAAGTGCAATCGATCTACATATGTAAAGGTTCTGTAGAACTTTTTCTGCAAATAGGCAACATGAAATCTTCAAATGAAATCTAAAGCTTAATAACGCTAAAGTATCTGTAACATCTATTTAAAAAGTATCCTGTATATTTTGCTGGAGTCACAAATGAAGATTTTCCAGGTTCCATATAAACGCATGTAAACTACAAACTTCATTGAACTACCTGTCCAGTTCTGTAAATATGTTTTACGTAATAAACATATGGATACGTGCGATATGTGTTCGAATGTAGATATATAACGCGATGAGGCAGTAACGAATGGCGTGGAAGGTTGATCCGCGAGCGCGTAATGAGCTTAGAATTTCTATTAATATCGCAAACCCTGAGCGCGGTTTCTCCCGTTCCGACGGTGAAACTCGCGCGAAGATCTCGCACCGGAATCAAAACTCGAGCGAGTTTATTGGATTTTCGGCGGGAAAAATAGCTCGAGCGTGTGGGAAAAAAAAGCGCGCGTTGCGGCAAAGAAGTGTCCGGCGAAAGAGAGTGTCCCTCAATTAAAGATAATTAAATTAATTGGGCCATGAGACAATCAGACCAATTACCGATACCAATCAACGATCGCGCCGCGCCGCTGCGTCCCGCCGATGCGGCTGCACCCACGGGACTTTTTTACTCGGATGACAAACCCCATTAATTACAGGGCCACGGAGCCGACCCTCCAAAATTAGCGCCCTCCGTGCGGAGCGGAGCTGCCAATTTCAGGTGGGTTTTAGCACGACCGTACAGTTTTCACGTGTCTTTTCACGGGTCTCTTTCTGCCTCTTTCTCTCTCTCTCTCTCTCTCTCTTTCTCTTTCTCTTTCTCTTTCTCTTTCTCTTTCTCTTTCTCCCCGAAAGACGGAACTGTTCTCTTTGTTTGTTCATTATGCTTTCAAACTCGCAACAACTTTATAAATCGCAAATGCAAAATGAAGGAAAATTGTTTGGAACCCGCTAGTTACAAACCCATGAGAAATCCATTCGTTTCCACTGTTTCTGCCTCGTCTATTACATCTGTTTACAAACTCGTATGCGCCGTCGCCGGTAAACATGTAAAGTAGGATTTAATATTAATCCGTGAAAATCCTTAATTGCACGTTACTACTCTAACGCCGGCGTTTCGCAAACCGCCGTTGCGCCAATTGCTCGATCGCGTCTTACGATCGTAGGTCTTGTATCGATATCTAGCGATTAAATGATTATCGAGATTGATATCTCAATTGGCGGGTAACGATTTCCACGTTACTAAACGAGCGGGTGTTTCCGCGCTGAGAAATGCCTACTTTCTCGCCGGTATACAGGGGGATTTCACTTGTCAGCGACTGGCTTTAATCACACAGAAAGTAAGGTACAAATTGATAGGTACAAAGGATGTTGAAACGCGTTAATTGCATAGTAACACGGTAGCGCATGAATTTTGCGCGAACGAGGCGGTAAAATACGCTGATGACTGGACCGGAATATTATTATGATCCTGCTTTAGCCTCGAAAGAGATATCACTCTGCGAACTAAAAGGAAAAAAACGACTGATATTGGATTTTAATTTAAGGTCAGGATAATAACGTTTTTAATTACACTTGGCTATGCAATTAACTAATCTATCGTAAATACATGTGCAGATATATTGTTACTCTCGCGTAGCTTTCGCAATTTCGCCGATAACGTTTCGATCGCGAACGATTCAATGAGTAAAAGCATTTAAACCGTACGGACGCTGTTTATAGAAGTTCGTAATTATTAGTAGTGATTACAATGTGTAAAATACATCCCGAGTGGTGATCATACATATTTAATCAGACCGCAGCTCTCCGTCCTCTCGGACCGTATGCGAGAACGCTTGTTTGCACGACGATTGAATAATTATTTTGGCTTAAACGGTTATTAATATTTTTTATATCCATTATTTTAAAACACATTAACACAAATTTTGATATAACTTTATAGATCTTTCTTGATAATATTTTAGTAAAAGTATGATCTTCTCTAAATCTTTAGAAATAACATTTACAAAGAGAGCTAATTTTTGTAAAGATTTTTTATTCACGTCATTCTGCATGAAACATATATGCCTCGTGTAAATTACTGCGATTTGAACGCCAAACACGAATGCAGACATATCGAATAGTATCTTCGTCTTGCTATTAGCACCAATGTTATCCGCAAATTAGCATCTGGTGTCGTAATCCTAATGGCCGTTCATTCCAGCTGGCTCCGTTGTTCAAACAGTTCTTGTAACAGTACGCGCATGCAGACAATTTCCCTTAGACAAACGTGCGAACCGTGCCGTTACACGGAAACACGCGAAGATGATTAAAGCTAAACAGTCATTACGCGCGCCGCGTGATTGGTCGAGTCTGCCGCGCCGAAAACCCGCACCCTTTCGTACGGTGCGAGCGGGTGTAACAGAAAATTATCGCTACCGCATATCGTTCTCAAAGGGGCTACGCCGCACGGTACCCTTTCTCCCGGACCGCATTACTTATTCGCGGTGCACAAGGGGATTTCCTCGCGGTATTCGTTACTAATGGGCGTTCTATTTAGCGGCGCCCTCGGCTCTCCAGAGACGTGTCACGCGTCACTGGCTTCCCCGCGCGTCTCCCGTCGCGCAACGCGTTCGATACTGACAACGCCGTCCGGACGTCAAAGATATCCCCAGAAGTCAGGGAATCGCACGTGTGCGTTCTCGATTTACCCGCGCGTTTGTTGTGCGGCGCGAGCGAGGGTAGTCCGTTTTGCGCGCGAGCGTGCGAGTCTCTCCATGTGGTGACACTTTTGCCGAGAGGGAGAAGAACGCGCCGACGCGCGTGCCCCTCGATCAACGTCAATCAACCGTTAAACAATGATGCGCCGTGCAAAGAGGATTTTATTGTATTGCGGAGAGAGCAAAGTTGGAGACACACAATGCCGGGCCCTTCGTTCTTCAGCCGCCGTCAAGTTACCCCCTGAACACTGGGATCTCTCGGCGCGAGTTTGCTCCATTCTCCACGCTTTCTTCCTTTTTTTTCCTCTCCTTTCTTTATACGAGCTCCGTTGCACGTACGAGCATGAAGGATGTGCTTTTTCGGAAACGTTTTTTTTTTATCTCGGCGGTAGTTGCACGCGCGATTGTATACATGACGGCTCCCTTAAAACGTAAACGATCTCGAGGAGCTTGACGCCGAGGGTGAGAATTAATCTGTGACGAGAGACGTGGGTCATGGCAGGAATTTTAAAAACATTAACTCGATTTAACGTTAAGGGTGAGTGAAATATTACGTGGAAGGGTTGCCGAGGTATACATGTCTGCGCGAGAGAGGGGTGGAACGGGGGCGATGGAGGGGGGAGAGAATACACGAATGCTGGAGCTGAAAGAGGGAGGACGGCTTGTTGCGAAATGGATCTTGATAGTGTGACAGGCACGGTCATGTACGTGCGGTGCAACTCTATGATACAGCGGAGCTATTATGATGCAGAGAGAACACTGTGCGGAGAATTTACTACGTTGCTCATTAGCATAATCAGGCATGTATCAACAGTGGCGTTGTCGTAAAAACATTAAAATACATTTTGGGGAAAACAGATGTCAACAGCTGCGCTCGCGTTCGCATTACGCGCGAGCGCATCTGTTTTGTTGCCCGAGAGAGGAACCGCGTCGCGCCGCGACCAAGTATAGGAAGAGTAATGGCTAGAGTGCGGCGGGTTACGCGAAAACAAATTGCGGCCGTAATTATCCCCGGGTTAGGGAAAGTATTTAATTGGACGCGACGTATCTGCGAGGATAGGATCAAGAGGGGAACCGACGCGGGCGCGGCGCGGCGCGTCGCGCGTCTTCACGATCTTATCGCGCCTCGGGCTGAAACGCGCGCGATAAACTAGCCGGCTGTCTTTCGTACATTATGCGACTTCGCGTCGTGAAGCCATTTGTAAGTGACACGTGGAGAAGCGGAGCGTCTCTCGCGTATCCCGATGTGAGTCACGAAAATCGCGTGGGTTTACGAACGGGTATCCCGTTCTGCCGTTTATCTGCTGTCTTCGGAATCAGGTCGGCAATAGGACGGGCGGATATATATGTACGTACGTCGGCGATACAATTGCAACGGTTTGCTCTTTCTCTCTCATATGTGTTAGTTAAAGGATATTAAACTGCCAATCATCAGATGATGTATCTCATACAGCTAGATTCAAACTTGGAAAAAATAATTTCTTATAAATTTTTATAAGTTTAATACGTAAGATTTTTATTAATTTACCAGGTAATATATATATATCCGACGTGAAACTCGCGCCGAGAGATCGTCCGAGCCGTCGTATCGTGTTTTGAGAAACATGAAAATCATTTTGAAACACAAGATGAAAACAAATCGCGATATTTCCCGGGGAAACCGTATACGCGGTCGCTGACTTTCCCCATTTCTACCTTTTCGAGTTTAACTTGTCTCAACGATGAGACGCGCTCTCGCCGGTGGAAAATCGGCGTCGGAGCGGGAACATCGCGTGTAGTAACAGCAGAGAGACGATGTTTATCCGAGCGTCCGTTGTTGCGGCTACTATATACCGCGGTAAGCCCCGCGGATAATATACGAAGCGATGAGCGAAGAAAATTGGAGAAACGTCGGAGGCTGCGGCGGTAGGCACGCCCTGCGGAGAGCAAGCTGAAAAGAATGAAGACAGTTCCTGCCGAAATCGATTTCGTATAGAAGAATGCCGTCCGATGTAATAATGCTGTGTGTGCGTTATATATGAGCTCTCATATACATGGCATTTTTCAATGGAGCCTGCAATAAATACGTCTCCTTGCCGCTGGTATTGTACGGAGATATAGATACGCGCGAGATATTCGATGTATTATGCATCCGCGCGCTCGTTGAAACGCCCGCATTTCTCACGCGCGCTCGGAAAGCACCGTAATTTTCTCCGTTTCGTATTTACACGTGTCTTTCGTGGATTTACAAGATTTCGCAGAAGTGGCGTTTCGCGTCTGAGGCAAGACGCTCGTGGAAGATTCGTGGCCTCCCTCGCGCGATCGAACGACGAGACGGTGCCGTAAATCACCGATAAGCGTCTTTCAATGCCTACCTCGTGCAATTATCGCCCGCGTTACACACTCGCGTGAATGTATCATTTTACATCTTTTTACACCTTGCGCATATCTTTGCATAATTTTCATAAATATCTTTCGAAAGCCATTATAATGTCGACTGCTTTTTTTCCCTGCAATTAGATATGCTATTATGTGAAGTGTTTTTTAAATATACTGTCTAATATTTCAAGAGTAAATTTTTGAGATTATTATTATGAAGACAAGTTCATCTGAACATACAACTTCAAAGGCTTCGTCTCAAAGACGCGGGGTATTAAAACCGTTATTCATCTCCGATCATTGAAATGCTAATCTGCAAAATGCCAACGATTTCATTTAGAATGTTTACACGGCGATCTCGGACGAGCGTTTATCTCGCCGCGAGACGCGTCTCGAATGCGCGCGAGGTTTACGAAGGCGTAACGCATTATAGCGCGAATCCACGCGAAAGCGGCGAATGCGAGCGTGCGCATTCCTGCGGTGTCGAAGGCGACGTACGTCGTGTCGTTAAATATTGTATATGTTAAACCGTGTGGATAGGAAATACAACATTGCGAAAAATCGCCTCTCGCGCGTAACACGCGCGAATCGTGGAAATTTATCGCGCGCGATTAGGCGCGTTTCGTGTTCGCAGGTACGTGAAGTGGGCACCCGACTTTAACAAAATGAATTTTTAAAAAAAGGAAATTGTAGCATTTTCTTTGTAGTTGTTTGTAGTAACAATAATTTTGTTTGTAGTTTTACCGATTTTGCAAAAACAAAGATTTTAAAAAATCACTCTTGCCTAAAATTGAGATATTTGAAATTCGCTCGCGCCATGTGTTTTAGAATCGTTTGTAGTTGTTTGTAGTAACAATAATTTCGTTTGTAGTTTTATCCATTTGGAAATAACAAAAAATTAAAAAATCACTCTTACTCAAAATTGAGATATTTGAAATTCGTTCGCGCCATGTGTTTTAGAATCGTTTGTTTGTTTGTAGTAACAATAATTTCGTTTGTAGTTGAATAATATAAAAGTTACAACGTATTGCAATATACAAATAACGTATCTTTCTCAATTTTAAAGATATCTCGAATCCGCTTGCGCTATGTTTTTAGAATCCTTTGTAGTTGTTTGTAGTAACAATAATATCGTTTGTAGTTTTATCCATAAAAAAAACAAATATTAAAAAAAATTACTCTTACCCTAAATGAGATATCTCACATCAAAATATTTTTCGTGTACTTCTTAATGTATCCGAACGTTTTCCGAAGAGTTCTGTTCATAAACATTTGTCTATTTTTCAAATAATTATCAGAAATCGGCTAGCGTGTCTCACTCATGTAGTCGTAAATGCGGCAATAACAATTATTTAAAAATTAAATAATTCTAATCGGCAGAACTATTGGAAAACTATTTAGAATCGTTTGTAGTTGTTTGTAGTAACAATAATTTCGTTTGTAGTGGAATAATTTAAAAGTTGCAATGTATTTGTAATAAGCAAATTACATATCTTTGTCAATTTTAAAGATATCTCGAATCCGCTTGCGCCATGTGTTTTAGAATCGTTTGTAGTTGTTTGTAGTAACAATAATTTCGTTTGTAGTTTATCCATTTTGCAAAAACAAAAATTTTTTAAAATCACTCTTACCCAAAATTTAGATATTTGAAATTCGCTCGCGCCATGTGTTTTAGAATCGTTTGTAGTTGTTTGTAGTAACAATAATTTCGTTTGTAGTTTTATCCATTTCGAAATAACAAAAATTAAAAAAATCACTCTTACCCAAAATTGAGATATCTGAAATCCGCTCGCGCCATGTGTTTTAGAATCGTTTGTAGTTGTTTGTAGTAACAATAATTTCGTTTGTAGTGGAATAATTTAAAAGTTGCAATGTATTTGTAATAAACAAATTACGTATCTTTGTCAATTTTAAAGATATCTCGAATCCGCTTGCGCCATGTGTTTTAGAATCGTTTGTAGTTGTTTGTAGTAACAATAATTTCGTTTGTAGTTTTATCCATTTTGCAAAAACAAAAATTTTTTAAAATCACTCTTACCCAAAATTTAGATATTTGAAATTCGCTCGCGCCATGTGTTTTAGAATCGTTTGTAGTTGTTTGTAGTAACAATAATTTCGTTTGTAGTTTTATCCATTTCGAAATAACAAAAAATTAAAAAAATCACTCTTACCCAAAATTGAGATATCTGAAATCCGCTCGCGCCATGTGTTTTAGAATCGTTTGTAGTTGTTTGTAGTAACAATAATTTCGTTTGTAGTGGAATAATTTAAAAGTTGCAATGTATTTGTAATAAACAAATTACGTATCTTTGTCAATTTTAAAGATATCTCGAATCCGCTTGCGCCATGGTGTTTTTAGAATCGTTTGTAGTTGTTTGTAGTAACAATAATTTCGTTGTAGTTTTATCCATTTTGCAAAAACAAAAATTTTTTAAAATCACTCTTACCCAAAATTAGATATTTGAAATTCGCTCGCGCCATGTGTTTTAGAATCGTTTGTAGTTGTTTGTAGTAACAATAATTTCGTTTGTAGTTTTATCCATTTCGAAATAACAAAAAATTAAAAAAATCACTCTTACCAAATTGAGATATCTGAAATCCGCTCGCGCCATGTGTTTTAGAATCGTTTGTAGTTGTTTGTAGTAACAATAATTTCGTTTGTAGTGGAATAATTTAAAAGTTGCAATGTATTTGTAATAACAAATTACGTATCTTTGTCAATTTTAAAGATATCTCGAATCCGCTTGCGCCATGTGTTTTAGAATCGTTTGTAGTTGTTTGTAGTAACAATAATTTCGTTTGTAGTTTTATCCATTTTGCAAAAACAAAATTTTTTTAAATTACTCTTACCCAAAATTGAGATATTTGAAATTCGCTCGCGCCATGTGTTTTAGAATCGTTTGTAGTTGTTTGTAGTAACAATAATTTCGTTTGTAGTTTTATCCATTTGGAAATAACGAAAAATTAAAAAAATCACTCTTACTCAAAATTGAGATATCTGAAATCCGCTCGCGCCATGTGTTTTAGAATCGTTTGTAGTTGTTTGTAGTAACAATAATTTCGTTTGTAATGGAATAATTTAAAAGTTGCAATGTATTTGTAATAAACAAATTACGTATCTTTGTCAATTTTAAAGATATCTCGAATTCGCTTGCGCCATGTGTTTTAGAATCGTTTTTGTCAGACAACTACAAACGATTCTAAAACACGTGGCGCAAGCGGATTCGAGATATCTTTAAAATTGACAAAGATACGTAATTTGTTTATTACAAATACATTGCAACTTTTAAATTATTCCACTACAAACGAATTATTGTTACTACAAACAACTACAAACGATTCTAAAACACATGGCGCGAGCGGATTTCAGATATCTCAATTTTGGGTAAGAGTGATTTTAAAAAATTTTTGTTTTTGCAAAATGGATAAAACTACAAACGAAATTATTGTTACTACAAACAACTACAAACGATTCTAAAACACATGGCGCAAACGGATTCGAGATATCTTTAAAATTGACAAAGATATGTAATTTGCTTATTACAAATACATTGCAACTTTTAAATTATTCCACTACAAACGAAATTATTGTTACTACAAACAACTACAAACCATTCTAAATAGTTTTCCAAATAGTTCTGCCGATTAGAATTATTTAATTTTTAAATAATTGTTATTGCCGCATTTACGACTACATGAGTGAGACACGCTAGCCGATTTCCGATAATTATTTGAAAAATAGACAAATGTTTATGAACAGAACTCTTCGGAAAACGTTCGGATACATTAAGAAGTACACGAAAAATATTTTGATGTGAGATATCTCAATTTAGGGTAAGAGTAATTTTTTTTAATATTTGTTTTTTTTATGGATAAAACTACAAACGATATTATTGTTACTACAAACAACTACAAAAGATTCTAAAACACATAGCGCAAGCGGATTCGAGATATCTTTAAAATTGAGAAAGATACGTTATTTGTATATTGCAAATACGTTGTAACTTTTATATTATTCAACTACAAACGAAATTATTGTTACTACAAACAACTACAAACGATTCTAAAACACATGGCGCGAACGAATTTCAAATATCTCAATTTTGAGTAAGAGTGATTTTTTTAATTTTTCGTTATTTCCAAATGGATAAAACTACAAACGAAATTATTGTTACTACAAACAACTACAAACGATTCTAAAACACATGGCGCGAGCGAATTTCAAATATCTCAATTTTGAGTAAGAGTAATTTTTTTAATTTTTCGTTATTTCCAAATGGATAAAACTACAAACGAAATTATTGTTACTACAAACAACTACAAACGATTCTAAAACACATGGCGCGAGCAAATTTCAAATATCTCAATTTTAGGCAAGAGTGATTTTTTAAAATCTTTGTTTTTGCAAAATCGGTAAAACTACAAACGAAATTATTGTTACTACAAACAACTACAAAGAAAATGCTACAATTTCCTTTTTTTAAAAATTCATTTTGTTAAAGTCGGGTGCCCACTTCACGTACCTCGTGTTCGCCTTCGGTATAAATTTAAATTCTTGCGACACACGATATATCCTTTAAGCGGGAGCCTTCGATCGGGCGGATACACGCGCAAGTACGGCGATTCTGGCGTCCGTCTAACGTGTCATTTGCACGTCGATACCCGGACCTTTCGCCCGTGCCGTGACCGGAACACGCGTGGCGTACACGCGCGCGCGCGCGCGCCGATCAAACGGTAGAAAATAATGACGAAGCCGGCTGCAACGCGTGTTATTACTTGCACTTTCTGTCACGAAGGGACGTTCGCGCGAGCATCCGCGCGCACGCGACGCGACCGGCATGCTGCTTCGGACGGAGGAAAAAAGCGACCCTGAGTCCGAAGCCCGTTGAAAGAAAGAAATCGCAACGCGAGCGTTTGGACGCTCCGCGCTTCTTAATGATGATTCAACATGCCAATAAGTCATTAATGCCGACACGCGGCACCGACGCGCGTGAACGACCGACTCGTTCAGGTCGAGGAGAGACGCGCTCGAGAGAGAGAGCTCCGCGAGATCTGCGTGCGGCTTTATTATAATTTACGCCCTATCTCTCCACCTTCTCGCTCTAACGTAAGCGGCCGGATAGACCGCTCGTGTATATACCCACGCGAACATCTGACGAAGTGAAAAAAGACGAGAGGTTCTGTCCGCCCAGCGCCTCACCACGACAGGAACGAATCGGGGCGCTTATTTTCACAGGCGCATTCTCAATGAGGATTCGACATGCCGATGCGTCATTGACTATCTTTCGAATGGCGAGCGATATGCGATACTCGGCCCGATATTTCACGCCGTCCCGTATAGTAGGCGAGAACCTATACCGTACTTCTCGAACCGTTGAGTTTCTCACGAAATAAATAACTGTATAAAGTTTCATTGTTTATCGTTTACGATATTTAAGCTAAATATTACGATGACAACCTTGGCGAAGATAAACAGAAATTTAGAAAATAATAATTAGATTTAATCAAAATGTAGGTACGATTGTGAAAGAAATGCAAGCAAGATTATTCCTTAAGTAACGAGATGAATTTATGTATCAATGGAGACCATCGATTATCGTGCGAATAACAAAGTCCGTTCAAGAGATTCATTTGTATTATCCGGAGAGGAAGTAGCCTTGCTCTCTCGAGTTATTTTTATAGCGCTTAGTCTCTCTCTGACCGACAACATGCTGGAGCACTTGAAAAACACTTGTGTGCATTCCGTTACGTTTACGCAACGATCTCGCGAAGAGCGTCCCAAAGAAGAAGGAGAAAGGAGAGGCGGAATTACTCAGCGAGGGCGCCCTTTTAATGCTCGAACAGTTTTAATTTCCGAGTAGGTATGCGGAGTCATTCGTCATTTCTCATAAATTTTAGAACGTACTCAACAAGCTCGACTTTGTCAAAATTGCACTACTTGTCCCGATTGATATTACTTTTACTAGAAACCCGAGTTTATTTATACCTCTCATTTATGAGTAACAAATTAGTGATTACCATTTGATATCGAAAAGCAAAGGGAAAATATTTTCCAAGCTGGAAAAAAGAGAGAGAAAGGTGATAAACGATCAACTTGTTTACAAAGAGCACGCGATCATCGAGTAAAAAGTCCCGTTTGGTACGTTTGATACGTTGAAAAATAACCTTGCTTCATGTTACTGTAATTTATATATATATATATATATATATATATATATATATATATATATATATATATACACACACACGCGACATGTTCTCGTTATGTTAAAAAATATACTATGGTAAAGAAATTCTATCTAGCAAGTTAAACAGTTTATCTGATATGCAGTTGACATTTTTGTAAAATTGTGCTTCAAAAAGCTAATTTCAATGTTTGTCATTTTTTGCCGCGCGATTAGAAAGAACTTTAAATACTTTCCTCTTGCCTCTATACTATATCCCCATTCCACCATCATCGAATGCCACCTTACTACCTTACCCGTTTAATTTCCGGCACAGGTCGCCAGCGCAGCGATGAAAGTTTCCCACAATTCAGCAGCGTACGTATATACATAAAGCATTTATTGAATCAGATAAAGTTTAATTTACCGTACTAATACGTACAAATACGATGGAAACGCCGGTTTCGATAATCGAGCTCCTCCCCGCCGTTCGACCGAGTCGAATTTATTGTAACGTTTTTGTTTCAATCCATTTAAATGTTGCGTGCTCTCACAGACATATGCGTCGGGCAAACTAATTTTTCATTTAATTGACGAAGCTTATTCTTGGATTTAAAAAAGACCGACTTTATATATTATTGGAGATTTTATTTGATCAATATTCTCTTTTGTGTTAAACAAAGGTGAACGGTTGTTTTTAGATAAAGATGCAAAAATGTTTGATAGAGACATCCTAAAAATTTAAAAGTCATATTGCTACGAAACGCGGCATGTGGTAAGCGAATTATATCGAGACTACGTAAATATCGTGAAATACCGTCGAATTTGAGAAGGCTTGGGGAAAGATTCGTATGGATAAACTTGGACCGAGAAAACGAAGAGAAAGCACGCGTGACTGGTATCGACATTTCAAAATTGCGACGCTCGACGTCCATTGTCACCTATTTCCGCCTCCTTCGACTTCCGCAAAAGTACGTACCTATTTTCGACGGGAGAAAATCGAGGAAGGCCGTCGCAACCGGGATCGAGGAGGTGGAAGATAGAATATCTTGTCCCTGTCGTACGTCCGGAGACAAGCTGAAATTGAAGTAATATACAGCCCTCGCGCTCGCGCGCGCGAAGGTGCGCCTTTAATACCGGCCAAGAAGGATGTTCCTCCGTTGGCAAAAAATTATTGACAGTATGCCGATAAAGTATGTTTGCAGAGTTATTACGGTGCAACGTTCTTTACAGCATCAGCAGCATATCCTTGATATGAGATTTCACGTCGAAAGATTCTACGTGGAGATTTTAGGAATGGATTATACCGCGTTTGCATTAATGCTTTTTCATTATATCAAAGAGACTATAATTTGAGATAAGGTGAAAATAAATTTACTCAAATTTGTTATAAAATAAAATATTTGAAGATATTTCGGAAGTATACTAGCAAATATATAAACAGGAAAACAAAGTTTCGCATTTTAATAAACTTGATAGAATAAAATATTTTATTAAAAGACGGAAGAGGGATGGAAATCTCGGGTACCATAATGACAAACGAACATGCTTGACTCTGAGGTATACAAGAATATTTTATTCGTCGAAAGTAACAAATATACAATTCTCTCAAATAAATCGTCGTTTAAATCATGTCTGTCGTAAATTAGCTCGTTTTATGCGATCGCGCGTCGCTCCGTTCGTGTTCGTGAGCAACGCGCGCCAAACCGTTGTACTCTTCGTGTACCGCGATCTGTAT
The DNA here is from genome assembly GCF_030848805.1 of Temnothorax longispinosus. Taxonomy (NCBI): domain Eukaryota; kingdom Metazoa; phylum Arthropoda; class Insecta; order Hymenoptera; family Formicidae; genus Temnothorax; species Temnothorax longispinosus. The sequence continues at coordinate 13,080,334 of NC_092361.1, forward strand.
TGTCGACACACATAAAAAAGATGTACGGCGTTCACGAAACCTCTGATGTAACAATAACGGAAGTGTACATACGCTTACGAAACCGAGGTAATTTTGGCACGATTCTCAGAAAAGTAATAATCACTCGCTCGTGCTCGCGTGCATTCGTGTTAACAAATCGATAAAAAAAGAAAAAAGAAATTCACGTTCGTCGCGTCAATGTGTCGCGGATATCGCCGATCCCCGCTCGAACTTTACTTGGTGTCCTGTATATATATCTATATATATATATAACATATATTTATATATATAAACATCCATCTCTAAAATGGATATATCCATCTGTATCTGCGCGCGTTAGTTTCTTCGTATATATGTACACGTATGTCCGTCTATAAATGCACAGTCCCTAATTACTTCGTCATGATTATATGCGGGTTTTTTTTCACGTCGCGCTCTTGAACTCTCGGATAAGCATTCCTCAGTCCGTGGATCTCTCAATGCGGCCGTGGATCTCTTAAAGAATCATCCTCGGGCTTTCCACTATAACTATAACTCTCACGTTTATTTACAAAGTATCGACGCTCTGTCGCGCATAATTAAGGCAGTGTTTCGATGAGTCCGTTCGGAGAACCGACAGTTCCCCTGCCTCCTTCGTCTCACTCTTTCTCTCGCACGCACTCACTCACTCGGGGTGATCCGTTTCACTCGTCGATCGGTCTTTCGAGTTTATCGGTTCGCCGTTCGATCACTGATTCACTGATCACTTCTCCCGCAAGGGTGGGCGTACAACGCGGTCTCTCGACTTTCACTCACCGCTGAAAACGCTTTTCAAGATCCGGTTTTCTGGTTTATTCAAAGCCACGGGCCGAGCTGCGCTTCCAGAATTGTGGCGGCGTCCGTCCTGCCCATTACTCTGAGGTGGTTCAGCAGATCCGTTACCGCCGTCGGTTCCCGGTGCCTAGCCTCCCACAGGTCCAGAATGTGCTCGGTCGGACTGGCCTTAGTCGCGAAGTAATTGATGTACCTGTTATACACGTACAAAGACACACCGGCTGCGTGATTACCGTGGTACAGGCGGTTATATCGTCGACGAAATAGAGCGCGTTTGGGGAAAGTTTATATTAACGCAACACGTGAATAATATAGAACTTCGTTAAATAGACTTTGTGGACATTTTGATTTTTTAAAATTAGTCATGCAAGTGAAAAAATTAACACGGACGATTAAATTATATTAACCCGTCTTAAGAGAAACCGTTATTATCTTATTGTTAAAGCAAATATTTGCTATTACTGTGTTGGTTGATTTGCGTTGAAGATATGAATCTCTTCGCTCTGCATAAATATAGCTACGTATATGAAATAGCTTTACTCTTAATCACGAACAAAACGGAAAGTTGCTGGCCGAGTTACTAACCTGTCGACTTGAAGCCTCTGCGCCAACATTCTCCAATCGTTGCCCAGAGCGTTCGGCGGGTCTAAGCATTGGCAGAGCTGCTTCCTCAGAGATCTCGTAAACCGAAACGGTCGCAGAGTGGTAGAGTCGGTCGTGGCGTTGTTAGCGTGTCCGCTGCTAACCACGGTGACTTCCCTGAGTGGCCTCGTGACGCTACCCGAAGAGATCAACTGTTTCGCACCGTCGTAAACGATTCTGAAGACCTGTCTCGTGTCAGAGTTTCCCTGCGAGACTTGCAGCTTGTAGCTCCTCGTGGTGGTCGGGCCAAAGGCCGTGTCCAGGCCGAAGGTCACGTGCTTGGCGTTCTCCTGACGGTTCCAAACGTCCCGGAACGGGACTTCCTGACGTTCCGTGGGCGACTTGCTCTGCCACTCGTTGCCGACTTCCTCGAGGCTGACGCAAAGCGACTCCCCGTTGTCTTGGTACAGCAATGTGCGCGGCTTGTCCAACAGATAGCCCCTGATTTGCGATTCCCGATCGACGATTGCCTTCATCGCCGCCTTCGTATCCTCCACGGCGTAAACGCGTACGCAGCACTGGCCGGCCTGGCTGGCGAAGAGCGCCAATCGCAATCTTTTCGTAGCGATCGAGTTCTCGCAGCTCTGCCCAGCCAACACGTAGCCGCGGAGTTGCTCGGTCACGATGAAAGCTTCCGCGTGATCGAGCTGTGTGAACAGCGGTGTGTTGATGGTTTCGTTGCCTAGAGTCAGTACTCTGCTCCACGTAATTGACTGATGATCCTTCGACGCAATCGAGGACGCACCGTCGTCGACGTTGATACCGTCGCATGCCCAAACGCTCAGTTCCCAAGTTGCCGGATGCAACATCGCGCAGTGCTCAAATTGGAGGATCACGGGCTTGTTGAAGGTCGCGGATGACGGACCGCAGGTCACCACAGCTGATAACTGAGTTATTCCGTCTGTGGGGGGAAAAAAACCAGGCTCGAGACTCGAACGGCGTGGACGATATACGGCGGAAATAACAGCGGCATGAATGTGATATCGCGAATTATCGAACTTAATGCCGTTATTGTACGTTATCGTTATCACCGGTGTTGTTGTTGCAATATCCGTCACATTACACTCACTTGATTAATTGTGTTTAATATACTTAACATATACGCGCGTATGATTTTCCAATCAAGAGTAAAAGGAAGTTATCAAGAATTGTGCTAAATCTTTTTCTTTTCCTTAGACAGTTTTATCTCCAACACAAAAGAACCGGTGTATTATAGCGATGCTCTATATTGAACATGAAATCAAGCAGGATATAACTCGCGCGAAGCACGTGCGCGGAACGGCGTTGATATAAAAATAACATCGGCGCTATCGCGGGTGTCTCGATTGCAAAGGTTCGCAGCTGCGATCGTAAAGCTCGGCGTACCGCCTCCCGCGGAGTGGTAGCGCCATGAATAATTTGCACTCACCGGGTAATCGGGGCCTGTAACGATCCTCGTTGAGCACCGCCAGATAGAGCTCCTCCCGGAGCGGCTTGGGAACGGCTCCCTCGGGCACCGACATGGAGATCCCGGAGTCTGGGAGGACCAGCAGGGCGCCGCGCGTGTTCACCGCCGCCCTCGCGACGTTTCCGGCCTCCAGCTTCGGCAACCGGACGCTCTCCGAGGCGACGTTGTACGTCGAGTCCGAGGACGGGTAGGAGCTAGTGACGCTGTTCTCGCTGTCGGAATGGATCTGCTTGTCGCTGCAGGACTCCTGGGTCGACGTGCTCGGCGTGGGCGACATCGGCGACGGTTGCGGCGCGATCGACAAGTGCGGGACGTCGTAGTGGTGTTCCGAAAGGGATCTCGACATCGACAGCTTCGGGTCGAAAGGATACTCGTAGCAGGCCGGCACACTCGTCGCCGTCACATCCGGCTGCAGGCTCAGCTTCTTGTCCTGATCCGGGAAGAACTCCGGCTGGAATTCTGAAACGCACACGGCCGAGGCACGGCTCGTGGGTATCTCTGCGCGCTGCGGACAAACGCCGCCGAGATACTATTCCGATTTTACGTGTGTGGGCTACGAGTCGAAAGACTTGGCGCGTTTCGTTCGTTGTTACGAAAGAGAAATGAGATATTACGATATGTCGATATAGGTTGCCGTGTCTGTCAATCATTAATATTTCAACGATATTTTGTTTTCGTTTACTTTGCGGTCTAGGTGATTAGTTATTTATCATTCAATTTTTACGAAATGAAAACAATGGGTACTATTTTATTAATCTCGAAATAGTATCATGCCCATTTCCAATCGCGATAATGAGCATGAAACATTATGGGAAATAATTTAACAAGCATAAGTAACACGAGACCTGAACATTTGTTTCATTCGCGCATTTAATTAATCGTAACGTAATACCTTTAATTGAAATGAAAAGAGTCAATGACCGAGCAACTATAGTTATTAAACAATTAACTTATTAATTTGTATATACAATATATAAATTAGTACGTTTTGAACATATTATTAAATTCAACCACACTTTTGATTAGGACAACATATGGAAATACTTGACTCTGAACCTAACTTTCATAAAAGACTTATATCAAAAATATTACATATCAAGGAACAAAAAAAGTGGGATAAAGTCTAAACAAAAACACAGAATTGATTGATTACTCACATTTTAGCATACTTGACGAATTAACTAATTGTAAAATTTAATTTATTTTGGTTTATCTAACACATAAAATTGTATATACTGTTCAGTGTTATTTATTTATTATTTACCTATATTTATGTATAACTTTGATCGCTCCACAACTGTTCAGTCACTTGGCAGACATGACACGAACAAGAGCATTACATCGCACATTGAAAGTTGTCACGTTTAACTTTTCTTAGCAAATATGTAAATAACAGACTTCCAAATTACACTGTACCTTTAACAATATTCAAATTAGTTACATACAATTTTTTTTAGAACTTTCTTTTATATGATTGACTATCCAACCGGAATTAACAACATTTCTGACGACTTTAATTCTTACTATTTAACCCGATTTATTCTCGCCTCCGAACGAGGAATTAATTATGGATTTTCTAACCACTGACTGCGTTTCATCTTCATTTTACACTCTGACCATACAGATGCAACGACAAAATTTAGTTATGTATTCGTCGTGTTTTCAAACTGATGTGGCTTCTTATGATAATTTTATTAGATTACGACTTTTCATCTCATTTTTCTTCGTTTACTTTTATATAGTTTGTTTCAACGTTTAACTTATTTCAATCTGTTCTCTATGATACGTCAATATGTTACCTTTAAATGTTTTATTATGTTATGGCTGAAGAAGACTCTGTGAAGTCGAACTAATTTATATATTGTATATAGGTATGCAAATTAATAAGTTAATTATTTAACAACTATTGTTGCTCGGTCATTGGCCCTTTTCGTTTCAATTTTTGCACTTTAATTATCACGAAGAGGATGTTAATCTTTAGTTTTGCATCTCGCGTAATTAGGATGTGGCCGAAATATATAATTCTTGCCTTTGATGTAACATTACGTTCGTTTTTACCTCTGAAATGCTTACCATTACGAGCCATGGAGTACAAAGAGTGATCACGACCTTTCCGTCGCAGAAGTCTCGCCAGAAAGATCGCCAAGCCGCCAATTACAACACAGGCGACCGTTAGGCCGACATATAAGGCTACGTCCATCTGGCGATTCGCTATAATAGAATCACATATTGCGAATTTTTAATATTTCCCCATCTTCCATTATTTATTTTTTATAGAAGGAACGGTGGGTCGCGTAAAAATTTCGCTCTTTCCTAGCTGGAGGATGGTGTCGGGCGCTTATTACCGTAAACGGTGTGAAAACAATTTTCAATCTATACCGTGCAACACCGAGCGACCTCAACCGCTTTCTCGTGAATCCTTAACGTCGTAACTTTTATTTACTTTGTACGCGAGACTTCTTTTGTTGACGACAAAAGAAGCCTAAAAGCATCATAGAGCGTTAAACGTCTGCGCGTCGCTAAATATTACGAGCGTCGTAGGAAAGTTTTAAGGTTCCTCTCCATTTACACCGGGGCGACACGCTCGTTTCCTTAGCGCGCTCGTTTTCTTTAGCGCGTCAGTTTATCGTTTTACAGCTTCTCGCGTTATTTCGTGAGGCTATAAAGATTCCGATCATTATTATCGCCGCCATTAACGTACGCAATAAAAGCACCGCGACGCGAACAGCGCTTCGAGCGGAATAATAATTTTAGTTGGTGTCGTTGTGCCTCTCCCGAGAAATCCGCGTGACGTGGGAAGCGGGTTTGAAACGATCGGATAAAAAGGATTGTACCCGCAATATAACGAGTATTATTTAGCGAAACATGCGGTGTATAGACGAAATTACGCGAAGGTACGGGGGGGTCTCGTCGAGGATCGCGCGGAGACATGCTTATGCGGATATGAAATTCACCGCGGTCGTGCTTTACGACCGTCGCGTCGTCGCGTTCCGGATATATGGATAATGTAAGTAAATGCGCAACCGAAGGAAATGAAATTCTCGAAAGTAAAACTGGGCGCGTAGTAAAACGCGGCGCGGTGCGACTCTTTACCGCGCATCTGAATTATGGGCAATTTTTCCTTTTCACTGGATTACCTCGCGTGCTTAAGCATCCACGGTAGCCCCCCGTAGGCGCGGTTCTACGGCAACGAGACGCGGCGTAGAAAATGTCCCCGCGATCGTAAAAATTTTCGAGAAATACTTCCTCAACCGCCCGCCCGCGCCGCGCGCGAAGAGTGCCTGACACTCTTAAAGCTTCTTCCAATTTTAGAATGTCAAAGCCATACGAGGTCGTAACCCTGCTACGTGACTTTCGAGCACCCAAACTCCCTTTCGCGGGATCATGTGTGTCTCGTTGGCGTACGCCGCGTTCCCCGACACGTGCCTCGCACGTCAATATACCACGACAGCGACGAAAATGCATACGAATTCGGAGGAGGGATTTCGAAAACGCAATAGTTCCACGTCGTTACTCGCAGGACGAGATCGAGAAACGCGTGCACGATTCCCCAAACCCTCCTCCTAAAGACAGCTTGAAAAGTGGCTTTCCACAGGGGCGTCGAGATTTATTTTCTTCGTAGCTATTGATAACGCTTCATAAACCGGACCTAATGTATCTGAAGCTATTTTTCATCTTTATTTCCGAGAGGTCGCGCGCGTTACACAAATGCTTTCGAGAGTTCTGTTTGAATTGATAAAGTTATTTATTTTCGCTTTGTGATTATTATTGTTATATTGATAAAAAAAACATATATTTTTATATTTACATCATCATTAGAATGAAGTCCTATAATTCGTATTCTCGCTGCATCTTTCTCTTTCTCTCGACACACACTCGCGAGCATCGATCAATATGAGCTGTCCACTGCCACTGTAAACGTTCCACCTCGATTGACGGCATCGCGTCTTAAATATTTAAACCAGGGACGTCCGAGATGACTCGGGGGTTCCTCGCAAGACTATACGCCTGCTGGCGTAAGACGGTAAATCGCATCACGTTTCTCCGGCAGCGTGCGCGCGCGCGGTATCTTCCATCTATATTTTATCGCCGCTTTCAGGAAAATCGAACTCACTTCTGGATTCAAAGGGGCTGTTTCGGGGCATCCAACCCCCTCGAGGAGGAGATCCAGTCGTGTACACGCTCGGGTCTGAGCCACGGGATAATGGCACTTTATTTGCATGCGCGATCAATTTCCCCCTTCCGCGGCGAGGGCGTAACGGCTACCGATTACATAATTTTCTTCGATATTAAAGCCAGTCTCTCCACCCCACGGCGCAATGGGGCGGGGAGGGGGGTAGAGAGGGTGCAGCCGTATCGCGTGCAACTTTGATGTGCTTCGGTCGATAGCATTGGCTACCTTGGGGGTAGCGCGAGCGGTCGGGGGGCGGGAGGTTGGCGTCTGTACGGACCAGTGGGCCACCCTTGACTACGGGGCTCGCATCATTGTTACGATTGTTTGGATCGCGCAATGAGGGGTCGCGACGATCACGGTCGGGCCTTCGCGGCAGCGTCAATAATTAACCGGTCGAGTAATTAAAAGTAAATAGTGCCCGTCCGCGCGCTCTCTCGTTATCGACGCGGAAAAACGCGTCCGCAAATACGTCGCTGGTAAAGCGAGCGATATCACGGGCAGTCAGTCAGCCTCTCGTTTCATTCCCGGGAATTATTTTTCGGTATAAGCGCGTTTTAGAGATCGAAGTGCCTGATACATGACGCGCGAGCGCCCCAACTCGCGCGTTATTATACCGGAGTAATGAATAATGCTAATGTTCACCGCGCCTGGATTCACGGCTCTCTCTATTTTTGCCGCCTTTTTCGAGGTGCATAAAACATCTGATTTGAATGGTATCAGATCGTCGAGCATAGCGCCGCGTCGCCGGGAATATAAATGGCGTGCACCGGGCGTGAAGAATCCATCCAAGAATGTCGCACGACGAGTTAAGGACATTTGCTTCGCGGTTGAACGCCTCGGTCGCGCCCCGTATACGCGCGAGGCGAACTCCTCCTACTCCTCCTCTCGTCTCGTTTTATTTTTTTTCGCGAGCGTCTACAAATCCGGAACGAATCGGTGGAGAAGGTCCGCGTACATCGCAGAGAGATCGTAGCTTATCTAATCGAGAAACTTTTCTCTTTGCGGCGCGGCGGCGGCGCGGGCACGGTCGGCTCGGGAACGAACGGGCACGGGAAACGACGCGTGGTAAAATCGTAAAAGGAAACGGATCGCGGGAGATTAAAAGAGCAGGAAAATGCTTTATTGCTTGCCCAACTCACCTTCCTCGGTTAAATGAGCGCCGCCCACCTTCGCGTTGCCGACTGTAAAAGGAATACGCCGGTAAGTTGGATAATTAAAGGATTTCGATAGCACTGATAAAACTACTTTCGCGAAATGCCGTATGTCTGCTAGTTAACGCGATTTGTTTTATGTTGCAACTAAATCCACAATAGATTTGAGATTTTATCTTAGATTTTAAGAAATTCCTAAGAATGTATATATTATCGCCCGTTTTAAAGAAAAAAAAATGACTATCTTTTATTTCTTATAAAATTGTTGTGTTAACATTAAAAGAATTAAACAAAGATAATATTTATTTACTTTATGCAAAATGAGAAGTACATTACTATCGCAGTTTACGGAACGTGAATCACCGGAACTTTACGGTACATAAAAAGATCGCAACAGGCGAAAGACGCAATCAAGACATAGAAAAGTTTGCCGCTGGACTTACCGTTGCACATGCCGCCTGTGCAATTCGCCACGTTGATGTCCCTGCCTTGGCAAGATCGTCCACCGTGGCTGGGTGGCGGATCGTCGCACGATCTCCTCCTCGTGTGCGTACAGTCGCTCCCACACACCGACCATGCCGACCATCTGGACCATTGTCCGTCCACGGCTGGGAGTAAAAAGAACAAAATCGTGGCATCGTTTCGTTTCAGAGTCGTTAAGACGGTATCCGATCGACGTGTATCAATAATAAAAAAGTTCGACAGGACAAAACGGGCTCGTAACTCGGGCACGAATCCCCGCGGTATCGTTGGTGAGAGACCACACTTGTCAATTCGGTTACGTTTATTGCCGCTGTAACGGCTCTTATAACGACATTTATTTCCCTTATATATAATTGACTCGTATCGACAAGCTTTTCTTTAAAATCAGCACGCGTGAAGCGAAAAAGAAAAAAAAAGAGAAATCAGGAAGGTGACCAACTAAAGACGCGCCAAACCCGTTTACAATCGCTAATCCCTCATTCCAAACCGGCTACTTTATTGGCACTTAAGCGCCATCGAATAAATAGCGCGGCGGCGCACTTGCCGGCGGTTTACTACGTTTTATTAAAACGCCCTTACACGCGGTCGCGGCAGTCCGGTCGTATGTGTCGCGGTTTAATTTTCGTTCCGGGCATGAGGGACATGATTCATGCACATGTGAAGGACTTACCCAGGGTGTTAGTGAATTCTTCCAAAGCCCCGGCTACTCCAAAGCGAGCGAGCGTTAAAGGGAATAAAAAAAGTGCGTGGTGAGTGCATTGACCAACGTCGAGTGCGAGCGTTTAACGTGTCTCTCGCGTGGAAACGACGAAAGAATATCGGATCGATCAATGTCTTAAACCGCCGATATAAAGCGGACGCCGACTTTCCTCGGGCATTATCCCCGTGAGCCTCGGTCATTTGCATGCAGTCTGCATATTCTTTACGGGGATAGCCACAGGTGCCTTTAAGATGTCGCAAACGTTTTGAAAGGTGAATACGATTTAAAAGACTTGACGGTATATTCCGAAGAGACTGTGTGGCACGTGCAATAGATATGCTCGACGGGGAAAGAGGACGCAGAGACGACAGAGGGGGGATCAGATCGTAAATCAACCGAAGAGTCTTCTCTCTTCGGCATCAGTAATATCGTCTTGCGCGATGGCAAAATCCTACTTGTCTATCGTTTGACCGACACTAACCGAGAGAGGAAAGAGGAAGACACTATTTTCGCTTGCTTACAAGTTAAGTACTTTGAGCGACGTCGTCGTAGTAAGTTAGGACATAACAAAGAGATACACGAAGGTAGACAAGAAGATTCCTCAGTAGAGAGAAGAGTTTCTTCCTCGAAAATCTTACGCTCGCGCACGCGCGCGCGCGGATAATGAATTCAAGGGGACTCACCGGAGCAGCCCGAGTTGCAGTCCATCTTTTGCTGAGAGGGGCCGAGGCATGGCTGGCCGCCGTTCATGGGCGCTGGATTCGTGCACGTTCTCGTCCTCTTCTGACCGCCTTTCGCGCATCGCGAGTGACATTCCGACCAGGACGACCAGGAAGACCAGCCACCGTTAACTAATCGAAATCAGTAAAAGTTTTTTTTTTAATATAAAGGGAGAAACAGATATAGTAAAGTCTTCTGTTTTCTGCTCAAGGAAAGGTAAATCAGAAAAGTGATAAAATAAAACAACCTTTTTTTATTTTTCAGTTTTCAATTTTAAAAATAAAAAATAATTTTCGAAACTGAAGTCTGATTCGCATGGAAAAAAATTATCGGTAATAATAAAGTGATTTCTGCAGTATTAAATTATTTTAGGAGAAAAAAAATTGAAAATATTTTGTAGTGATATAGGAAAATTAATTCATCGTTCTAAAAAAATGTATTTAAATAAATAATAAAATGTATAATTGATTATATTTTTGGAAAAAATAAAAATAAAAATTTTATTTTATCACCTTTTTTTTATATGGAGTCGAAAACTTTTAGACCTTATTGTTGTAACGCTGAGAAATATATAATACATACAGCGAAGGTTATTTATATATAATGTATAAAAAGGGAATCTTTGTTGATCGTGAGCTTACCGTATACTGTTAAGCTAACTGCGTCGCTCAGTCGTTTCGCCGCGATATTTTCGGCAACGCAGGTGTAGTTCGCCTGATGGCTAAGTTTCGCTTGACCAATAAGAAGATGACCCTCGCTGGACACCAGAAGTGTGTCCGACTCGGTGTCCACAGGAATATTATTTCTTAACCAGTAAACTCTAGGCGGTGGTACTCCTACCGGAGGCAGGCACCTAAGTTCGGTACTCTGACCTGCTTCGACGGACACGGAGTACGGTGGCGATTCGAATTGTTTTTTCAGATCTGAAAGGAATAATTATACATTCTCGCTTTAATAAAAGAATAATAATAGGCTAAAATTAAAGTTTGAGAGCGAGCGTGGCGTAGCAGACAGCGCACTGGCCTGCTAAACCAAAGATCTCAGGTTCGAATCCAGTCCTGGTAGAACCAAAAATAAATAAATTGCATCGCTTGTCTTTCCTCCTCGACGGAATGGCAGCCCGTCAGGAGTATCCCTTGCCACGAAACCCCCTCTACCTTGCCGTTCGGATTCGACGTTAAACTGTAGGTCCCATGTGCTTGTGTACAACCTGCGTGCGTATATACCACAAGCACATGACTTTGGGGCTTTGGGGGAGGCCTATAGGTCCAACTCGGACTGTTGCGCCATTGAAATGAAATGAATGAAAATTAACCCTTCACCCGTATAGGTGCAAACGCGTAGAGATGGCGCCACTGCGCATCCGTAAAAAAAGTTATGCTCCCCGAGAACCCGCCTACCGAGTTTCAAGGCGCCAGACCCCCTCCAGCCGTCACAGGAGACACGTAATTCTTGAAAAAACAAGGTTTGCGGCGAACACTTAAGCACTTCATTTAAAAATAATTGCATGCAATATTTTTTTATGAAAGGTACGTTTTTCCCCTTCAATTTCCTTTTTTATTCATTTCGATATCTTTATTTGTCTTAAAGTTATGATTTTTTTAGTAAAACGTGATTTTACCAGTTGTAGTTGTAGTTGCTCCATTTCTTAAATAAAAAATATGTGAAAAAATTAAATTGCTTATAATTTTATGATTGATACTTCAAATTGAAGGTTTGAATTACCTCCATAAATTTTTTCAGATTTTTTGTAACACTTTAACACTTAAAAAAAAAACGTCAAGACAAAAACGACCCATCTATGCGGCGTAAAGGTGCCAAAAAAAACCTATACGGGCTAGGGTTAAAATTTAGGCGCATTATGAAATTTGGAAAAATTATAATATTTTTAATATTTGATATTGTCACTCTTGTTTTTATATTACGCCGTGTCTTTCTATCTAAGCTTACTCAGCGATCTATACGTGGTGGGTTCTTCTATCTCCCCAAACACATTTTTATGTCTAGCTTTTGAGTTATGCAACTCTGAAATTGGCCAAGTGGTTCTGCCTTTAAATTGATTCTCTTGGAAACTCGGCGCTCATTGCGTTGTCGTCAATTAAGGGACAGAATTAAATAACGAGTTCGCTGGCAGGAGAATCAAGATAATTAAGAGAGAACAAAGGCAAAGTGAGACGAAAAGTCGGCTGTCCCCAGAATTCTCGCGACGTTTATTTCAATCCTTTCTGATTCATAATATACCTCACCTACACCGAGAATAAGAACCGTTTCTGACTAAAAAACAAGAGTGTAATCTAACATTAATAATTCGTCATTGCGGTTGTCAGTTTAAAAATTTTACCGGTAAGCTAATACTTTTAGAATCGCACTATAGACGATATTGTATGCTAATATGATCTTATTTGTATACTCACAGGCGACGTCGATGGTTGCCGGCTGGCTTCTAATCTGTCCCGATCCAGACCAGGCGACGCACTCGCATTTGAATTTATCCTTGCCGAAGTACTCCTCGATGTGATCCCTCGTAACATTGAGCTCGCAGTCGACGATCCTCGTTCCCGTGTGGGGATCCACGAAATCCTGCTGCTGCGAATCCTCCGCCCTCACGTTATTACAACGGAAATAGATCTGCAGCGCGTGAGCGGCCTTGCAACGTAGAACGGCGGGCTTGTTCTTCACGACGAAGGAGTTTACGGGCTCCGTGAGGAAAACTGGTAAATGACCGCCGCCTTCGGAAATGAGTTCGGTATCGCTGGCTATCGTAGCCGAAGGCACGTCGTCGTCTTCCAAGAGATAAGAGTCCTCCTCTTCCGCAGCATCTTCACCTTCTGGCAAAAAGGGATAATTCAACTTTTTAGAAATTGTTGTTTGTTTTTTTATAGCCCTTTATAATCGCGCGTAATAATACTATAAGTATATCCATTATTATATCGAAGACAGAAGTAACAACGATTTGTTCTTATATAGGGTGCAAATGAATTTCGTGGAAAGCAGTTAAGCGTGACACGTAATGGTGCCTATTGCTAGGTAATAAATCGGATCGACCGCAGTATTATTGCCGTCATAATGCCTCGTAATCAGCGAAAATCTGGCGACGCGGCAGAGTCAGCCGTCTACTGGTCTACACTCCAAATACGCCGTGACCGTAACTCACGGTTACCAGTTATTAATTCGATGATGATCGTTATTCATGCGGTGCGTTCTATCGGAGTCGTGAAAATTTTATATTTGCCTGTCAACAATGGTGTCCCTCCTGTAAATCCTGACGCCCGGGCCATTAATGCAGCGGCCGCTTCGCGCAGGCCGACTACAGGCGAACGAACGCCGGCTACGAACAATCGCGGTGCGCGCACTGCAGTAATGAATTTTCGGATTTACGCGGCGCACCGGTGCACAAGTCCGATGTATTTTCCGCCAACGAGTGGTTAGACCTTTATCCCCGTGCGACATTTGGCTGGGGGCCACAATTTCTATCGCGATAAACGCGCCACCCTATATCGTCGTCTGTCTCTCTCTGTCTTTTGCAGTCTGTGTGGAGAAGCTTAAAAAAATGCGCCGCAGTAATAAACTCCATCTGCATTCCATTTTTTGCACATAGTGCTTGATTTGTCAACGTAAATTCCGATATCGAGCGTATCGATACTGCCGCCGCGACATAAATATAAGGATGAAGAAATCAAGCGGCGCGCGTTAACACTAACGGGACACGAAACGCACTCGCATATTGTCTGTGTCGGAGTTGCCGGATTGTAACGGCGATACGAGATGAATGCACGCGATGTATCATGGGATCAATGCAGATGTGTGTATCGCCTTACGATCGATCGCTTCAGCACGATAAGATGCACGAGAATAGCGTTATGAATAAAGTAACTAATATTATCGTCAAAACTCAGAGAAGGCAGTTGCCAATTGTGCACACTGAGAGAAAGGTGCTTGGTATTTGCGACTATAATTGTATAGTAAAATAATTATGGTTGAGGTTCTTATTTGTATAGTTATTATTGCTATAATATTAGCAAAAATAACTTTATATGCATAAATTTTTCAATTATGGTCATTTTCATCATATTTATAGTACGATTATTATAGTACTTACTTATACGTAAATTACAGGTTACAGTGTATAAAACCATGTATATAACAATAATGTAGAATTGAGTCAACTATAATTCGCATTGTTAAAATAATTATAAAAATAACTAAAAAGTATAGTGAAATTGTGATAACTGCAACTTATTTTCGCACAGTGCATCACCGTTTAATCATAAATAGTAGTCTTGATTAGTGATGCACAATTGGTAACCGTCTTTTCTGAGTTTTGACAATAACATTGGTTGATTCGTCCTAACGTTTGTTCGTAAATGTTCAAAACGAATATCGCCGAGATAACAAAATCAAATAAACGCGTTAAAAAAATATATGACACTGTCCTTGAGGAAGGGGAAGGGGGAGGGATTACGACGTTGTTACAATGGAGTTGGCAATTGCCAAGGGTTGAATGGAACACAACGGCGCGGCGCGGGCGGCGGCGACGGCGCCGGCGGAGTCAGAACCGGAATTCGGTAACGCGCGACGCACTTGTACGAGACGCAAGTAAAATAGGATTTTCATCGGTTTCCGATAATTCGAGCAGATCGAATGGCCGATAGGACCCATCGAAATCATTCTACCCGGTTTCTCCTGATGGCGAATTCATCCATATGAATTCTCGTTAGCCGTTTGGGCGCATGCGGCCAGTTCGTTAACCGTTCCGAACATGCGTATGCATTCGTCCGGGATTTTATTGTACGGCACGGCACACGCGGTATTGCACGTAGGGTGAATGTATGGAAGTATCACGCGAGTCGTCGTATTGCCTGTCATACATCTTGTTTATTAACGTAACGTAACGTCGCATACAAGCCAAAGGTTTGGCGTTTAATATATCGATGCGGAATAACTATCAGACTCCAATTGGAATTGTCGGTTCTATATTCCGCGCGAGGGGATTTCTCTCTCCTAATTGCAGTTGCCTCGAGCGCGTTTATGGCCGAGCTCGTCTTGCGAATTGGACGCGGACGCTGTATAATTTGTAGCCACGATCTATTTGCACGGCGGACTAGTGGCGCGCCGATAGTGGCCTTTCCAGCGTATTGGATATATATACAAAGGAAAAGAGTGCACGCGATAACAAGACGTGGATTTAATCGAGCGACGTCACGCGATGCGCGGAAGTGGAACGAGCTGGAATGGGATTTTCATTGGTTCCCGATAATTCGAGCAGATCGGATTATCGATAGGAACGCGCTGAGCGATTCGATCTCTGTCTCTTTCGGCGCCAAATCGAATACGGCGTTGCGCCGTCGTCGTTGGTCAGAGTCGACTCGTATGTATTTTTAATAGTTTTCAGCGACACGGTTAGTTCTTTTACGTTGTAGCGGCTTTCGGCCGGCTACCCAGCTACAAGATTTTTAAACGCCGAAAACAAGAACGTGAAGAGAGGGAATGCAAGCACGAAACAGAGACGACTTAATTGAGCCAGGTCACGCGACACACCGTAATGCCGAGTCAGTGATGGAAAAAAGTTCCGCCATCGGTTCTAGATAATTATTCCGAGCGGCCGCGTGGAATCTTGGGCATAATGAATATTCGATGACCGCGAGAGAGAGAACGGAGAGAGCGTCACGATCATTATTCATTTTACACGCTCGTAGTCGGGCAACGTATGCGACTCGCCGGATTATGACGCGTACATACATATTTTGAATTGGTTCCGCAGTCAGTTCCGAAAGCCACATTTGCTTCGATCCATCGATTAATAACGGTACTATTGAAAAAAAAAAAAGAAAAAAAATGTGTTTGCGACAATCGGGGCGAGAAGAGCCTAATCGGGGAGACGTCACGCGACACGCGCGTGCAATCGTGTCGGCCCGTCGATCGGAGAATTGTCATCGGTTTCCGATAATTCGGCGTCGATCGAATGGGGCGATAGTGCCCGGATGGAAACGTTGTATCCGGTCTCATATCGTCGCCGAATCACCTGGTCGCGGCGCCAGCCAGCATGTGAGGCCTCCCCCCCTCTCTTTTCCTCGTTAGCCACGGCGGACGAGCTAGTTAGTCGTGTCTCCGTTAGATACGCCTAGCAGGCAGGCAGGCAGGCAGGCAGGCAGGCAGGCAGACAACGACCGGACTACGTATACGTACACATGTGCAATGCGAACACGATGTGCATTCGCATCCTCGAACCCCACGTGGCTACTATGCGGGTTGACCACGTATCGCGTCGGGAGACGAGACAGAGACACGAGCCACTGTGCATTCATGTACGGTTTCACGGTACGTCCGCTCACACCGGGGTGAGAGACCACACATGACGCCTCTTAATTAACAAAAGGTACCTGCAACAGCAGCACTGAGCAGCACCGAGAGAGCACCGTCGAGAGATCCTTGCTCGGTCGACGCTACGTTCGCAGAAGTGAGCGCGCGAGGTACGGTATATACACGGGAGTGTATGGACAAGCAGCAACGAGAGATGCCGCATACGAAACGAAGAGAGACGGATTAAGGAAGATACAAGGGGTTCCTTGTTCCTTGTTTCTCACGTCACGTGCCTTGTTATTTTAGCCGGCGAATCGAGCACCTACCACTGACTACCACCACCACCACTGTCGTCGCCGCCGCCGCCGTCGTTTCGTGGCCGCGGCAACATTGACCCAACGGATTGTACCTTCCTTCCCTGAATTTCGTGCGCGCGCGGAACTGTCGAATAATGATACGAATAAGAGAACAGCGAAATTCGAATCGACACGCGAACATAACGTTTGAAGGTCTTTCAATAAAATCCCATCGAATCAAGTGTCTCACTCTCCTTAGGAACGATGCGAAAGGTGCGAGAAGACGGGATCCCTTCGGGGTGACAGTTTCTAAAATCGGATTAGCCCGAAGTCGCGTCGCGGTATACGACCCAGATGTAGAGCAAATATTTTGAATGGCTTTCGAGAGAGCGTGAGCTGACAATAAGATCCGAAAGTCGTATTGAATTAACGTATTGAATTTTCCACGCGATCTATCGTTCGCGTACGGGCGAAGAGCCCGTTTCCGGTTCGAACATGTTGCGGATGTGCTCTATGTATGTCGTCACGTGACAATAGAGGACGGCGCCTAGCCAGGTCGGGGTCACTATTGTATTCCAGGCCGTTCACAGATCACGACCTCCGGGTGCCTAAATAATGTGAGTCAAGTTCCGCGCTCGTCGAGACTTTGTTGAACCGTCATTCAGACTAACGAGAGACACGGCGACGAGCAGGGTCTCGGTGCGATTCTTTTATCGATCGGTATCGCACGAGAGCTCGCGTGCGCGCGCGTGGGACACGGTCCAACGCAGATGGAGATCTGCTATACGACCTAAAAGAGAAGTTGATGGAGATCGTGATTCTGATACTTCGCTCCGGCGACGAGATCGTCGACGAGATGACACCGTGTGGGACGGATTTAAAGTATTCCGACTGATCCGGATTGGCCGATACATCTTAATCCCGGTTAGAGAGAGATTGCTTATCGCGCGTATCACTTTGCACGTGTGTGAAAGTGGCACATGTTGCTGATAGGATTTGGCGGAACAGGCGTTCAAGTCCTTGCTTCAAGCTCGAACTTTACGCGCGTTTGCTCGAATTCGAGTTGATTTACCCTCGATTTAATTTCACTCGAATCTTCTTTTTCCAAAATTTTCGCAAAAAGTTCACGAAATGTTGGAAGGTCGGGGGGATACAATTTTTTGTGAGAGAGTAATCGAATATAGCCCGAAGCGTAACGTACGCATGGCGGCGTGTGCGTCGACGGCGGCTAAATGAATTAAAGAGCTCGAAAATGCATGAGCAGCGAGGGCGAGAGTGGCGCAAAGAGTGGAAAATGGAGGGTGATGATGCGTATTACACGACTCGATTGCGGCACCGCTATACGTTAAGGCGCGTAATTAAGCGAATAACAGAATCAGATACGACTGTTCGCGTGTTACCCCCCGCGGTGGCCTCTTGGAGAGTGTATTGATAACAGCGAGAGGTCGAATCGCATACGTCATGCCGATATAATTCTTCGATACTTTCTCGCGCGTATATTCTTTTGTAGTTCCAGGCCATTAAGGTTGAATGAAAATTCGCGCTCACGGCGTAACATTATCAGACTCATCACTAAAGTTATATATCGAACGCGCGTCCCGTAACGATCTACAATTCCGCAACGAAATTGCATTCAAGTGAACCGTTCCGTTTTGTCCGAAATAAAAGCGCGATGAAGCATAAAGGGCCGAGATAAGATGAGTCTCATAAATTGGATCTGATATCGCTAAGGATTTTTATTTTGCACAGTGTGAACTACAACTGTAATGACACACGAGTTTATTAAACAAGAAAATCTACCTTTACATTTTACCACTTCGCTTATAAATAAAGGCAAGAGTTGCGATATTAAACCAACGAAGATAAGTTTCGAAACTCTTACATTTCTCTTCGGCTCTTGCCTCTCAGATCTTTTTACATCATTTGTATTACAACTTTATAATTAATTGAAGATAATCAAGAATCGTGCGCTATAATCTCACAAAAAGAAACCAGAACTTCATCGCGCGAAATCACGACTTGAAAGAACATAAACCGATCGGCCGATATTTCACGATCGCCGTTCCCTCGCATATTCGCGGGGTACCGCTCGGTCCCCTCTGTTCGCCGATATTCTCCCCGATTTCAACAATAATTGTGCTTGCGCAACTCCGGGCCTCCTTGGCCGGCACGGTGCGGCGGCCCGCTCGTTTGATTTACGATAATTAAAGCTGACCTGACCTTTCGTCGCAGCCGAGAGGAACGCGCGACTCCCTGGTCGGCGGCCGCGGTACCGATGAGAGACTGCGAGATATTAAAAAGACTCTCTCCCCCCTTCCGCGTCCTCATTCCCAATCGCCGTTCCTTTTTTTCCTCTCTCTCTCCTTCTCTCTCCCCTGCCTCATCGGTAAGAAACGCTCTTTCCGAGACTGGCCGCGAGACGAGACAGCCTGGTGGAACCAACCGGGTAATTGCACGATCCAGCGAGCGCGCAGCTTTTGCATTTTTGCCCGTGGCGATTTCGCGAGACCAGATCTCGGCTTCCACCTTGTGCGACCGCAGAGCTACGTTCCTGATCGCCGAGTTATATCGCGAACGGTAATCGCGATTTACTTATGATACTTATCAAAGCAGGGGAGGATGATGGTTGCGGCCGGTCGGCCGGCGCGGCGTGAGTAGCGGATCCTTTCGAGCCTCCGCGGTGCAGCATTCGCGGGGCTTCTATTATCCTCTCCCGACGTGTAAGCGCCGCGCTGTGATCGAGGATAACGAATCTGATCGTGAAAGCGATGATATAACGCCCGGCGATTTATAGCGTGATCATCTCGTGAGGTATGATTAGAAACGCCGTCTCCGTTGCTGTTGCTGGTACACAGCCGATTCGTCACGGTTCGCGTAATTGACTGTACCGCGCGCGATTAAGGAAGCTCATTTCGAGGCGCACGATGGGACAATTCTTTTTCGAAAGATATCTCGATCCGTTACAATCCGGCGAAACTCGCCGAGATCATCCTTATTGGGGGTCATAAAAACGTCGATCACAGGAATCAATTCTGCCGTTCGTTGCATTCTCATCGCAGCTGTATGAGCAAGGTTCCCCTTCACGCTTACGCGCATCGTACTTATTAAGCTCCGGTATAAATCACGAGGCAACTCCGAGCGCGCACGAATTAACGATCAATTTCTCCGCATAATCCTGCGTCGCGGAACATAAATTTTCGGCCGAGGCACGCGCGACGCTATCGGTTTCATAAATTTAATACTCGCACACGGAGAGAGAGTGAGAGCGGGACACGAGGAGAGCTTCGCTCTCACGGGCGAGAGAGACCGAGTTGCCCGGGCTTGCGGGCAGGATTTGCGCGAGAAGGTGGTGTGGTGTCCGTCCGGTGAAATGCGTCGTAAAAAAGATCCCGCTCTGTCTCGCGCGAGCTGAATACCTTCCCGACGTGAAATTCGGGCGGCGTCAGTCGCGAGATAACGAGCGCGGTTGAAAAATTGAACGTCACCACCGCGCGCGAGGCGGTGGAAACTGGCGCGCGGTGGTGTGTGTAGAGCCGGTCACCGCTACCGTGTTTGGCGGTGACCAAAACGTGAGAACGCGGAGTCGCTGGAGCAGGACCTCCTCCTGCAGGCGTACCGTTAATTATTAACGCGGCTAATATTTTTCTCGCCGCGGCGCAGCGCGACGGCAGCGCCAGGCCAGTCAAGACAGCGAAATTATGACGCGATATCACGTCGCGATAAATCGTCGGGGTAATTATTCACATGGGTGCACGAGTGTGCGTGCGTGCGTGCATATAATACGTCGCGCTCTCGCCCGGCAAGTTACACCGTATAGGAGAATGGCCGGCCTGCGAGTGAGCGGGAATAGGCGCCGTTTGTATGCGCCACTTTCCGCCTGACGACGATGACGACTACGACGTCGTCGACGACGTGGATTCTTAGTTGAGGTAGAGCTGTGTAGAGTGACCGATCGCTGCGGAGCGCATTCGACAGCGGTGATAGGCGCCACGAGAGCGTGTAACTCTCGCTGGAATTATTACGAGGTCAGAGGCCATAATTGTTATTTATCAGCCGCCCGACGCGGCTAAGTATATTGCCATTATGGCTTGTTTCCCGCGTAACGATGATAATAATGAGAGCGGCAATTATCTCCGAGTTACACGCGATGACTTGGTGAATAGATCGCAATCTTTTTTCATATGCTTGAAAGGTGCAGCAGTCGCGCCTGTGTCATTACGCCGGGGTATTCTAGACCAATATAGCGCTTCGTTATATCTCATTTAAGTAACGTAACCTGCAATAAAGCCTTTTGGTGCGACGGATAAAATGTATACGTTAGCCTTCACGCGAGGAAACATGGTTTGTAACGATTTCAACCGCGTTACTATATCCGCATTGTCTCGTGAAAACGTGCTTGTTGAAGATAATTGTTACTTATCCGGCAGACATGCGTGAGAAATGGAAAGCACACTTTGCGAGCACGTGTACTGACGTACATGAGATATGATTTCTTGCATCGGTGACCGTGCGAAGAATACGACGAGACGCCGCGCCGCGCGCCGCTTCGCCGTGTAGCTTCCATCACGAGGATGCGCGCCAGAATGGGAATTATTTATCTGCCCCGTGCACCGCAAGAAAAATGAGTAAAGGAGGAGACAGCGTGTGTATGCGTATGCCGTGTATGCGCGCTATGCCGCGATTTCTATTGTACAGCACGTACCTAGGGGAATGGAAAACGAATGTTTTCAAGCCGGCGCCGTTTGTTCCCGTCTCGATGTGTGCGCGCGCGTGGGCTACGCGCGTTTCATACGGGATAATAAGGTTCGCAAGTTGCGCGTGTGTGTATGTGTGCGCCAAGATTATATAGTTAGATCTTAAAGGAAGATGGTTAGCAAGTCATAATTGTATCCTCGTTTCGCCCTAGCGTCAAATCATACACATCCGTTTTTCGAGACTGCCCGATTATCGCGAAAACAGTTACATGCTACACGAGCCCAACAAAACGCTCGCGAAGATAAGCGACGCTGTGATTACTTTGCGGGAGAGCGGAATTTGGACAATGTGTGAAAAAGATGTGTCGACGGAAGAATATGGAAGATGGATCACTCTGGCTCGCGTTTGTTTTAGGACGACGACGTCGCGGACGATACTTTTGTCCCGAGTTAACAGAGATTGATTGTCGCGCGCCCTTTTTACGTTAACGCTCGCGCGCATTGGGCGCACGGAGACGACCGGAGTATCCGCGTCGTCGCGGTAGATACAATCCGTCGTTAACGTGAACGACGATGACGATGATACGTCAGCGGCGCTAATTAGTTAGCCGCGGTGTCCCTCCGAGGGAGCAGAAGATTGAAGAAAGAACGGCGCGGCGCGGGCGGGAATTTCCACGTAGTCCAGGAGGTCGCTTAAAAGTAGCTCCGGGGGAGCGTAATCCATCATCGAAAGCGGGCTGGTGTAATGTAACCGGCCAGTTATACCGACGACTAATCAGTCAGGCTGCCTCGCCGTATAATTAGCAGTCTCTCGGTCTCTTTCTCGCGGCGGATACTCTTGCGTATGTCTGTAACACGTTCGCTCGTATAACTACAATACTCGACCTCCCTTCCTGCAGCTCGTAAAAAGTATGCCTTGGTAAAAAGTATGTTTTGGTTTCTCGTCCGCGATCGTTAGCGAAATATTCGAGTCACGGTATATTACGTCTCATCTCGAGCATCGTGGTCCAGAGCATCAACTGGATGATATTTTCAAGTAGCTTGTCACCGTTTGTGTGGATTTTATTAAAAACACGGTATAAGACGTAGCTATATATCGGCCGCGAAACGAGAGAACCATGCGTGAAACGTGTCGACAAGTGCTGAAAGCGAGTAAGAACCTCGGGCAAATTAATGCGATCAGCGATCGTTCCATCAACGACGTAACGATATAATATAATTTACAACATAACAGTAATTTCTCTCGCGCAAAACGGGTGCCCGCAGAAGAATTCGCGCGTAAAGTGGTACTCGCGCGTCGCGTTTGGCGCGAGTACCTCGAGTGAGAGTACTCAGGCCCGCGCGGCTCGGCTCTTCGAATCCACGAGGGATGAGAGGTCATTATGGGCTCGGCACGAGTTAAATGGCGAACTTAACGATCTTCCATGAGATTCTCTCTTCCTCGATTGTCTCGGGCGCGGCCTTGCCGCCCGAAGCTTTACGACGCCGCGGCGACGGAGCCGGAGCTTTTACTCCCGGCGCGGCGCGGAAATTTTTATTTACCTTCGCCGGACGTGAAGGGACGCACCACTCCGGGTAGGATGACGCAAAATAACAGGAACAGCGAGCAAGATTTCGGCCTCATCGCGTATCACCGGATCACCGCGGTCCAATCATTCGTTCATCTCTCGCACGTGGTGTAAAGGAGGTAAAGAAGATCGGATCGGAGTCACACTTAAATACCGTCACTCGACGTCACTCGACACGACACTGGCCACTCGTCGGCTTGATACGAGCCCGCACCTGTAACATAAACGGAGAAGAACGCTTGATTACAACATTGTTATCATCTTGTTTTAGTTAAAATAATCTAGAAAGTAATCCTTCGCAGACACGGATAAAGTATAATAAATGAAATATCTGCTACGTTTAGCGGATATTTCGAGAAATACGATAAAGCAACCTATTTCGTTGCTATACGTACGCTGTATGGAAGGCTACTCTTCAAAATAGAAATTCTCTCTCGCACGCAACCGGGGTAAAGAAGTATCGAGGTGAAACGGGTTTAACGTCGGTCAGGTCGCCGCCGCGGCGTTGTGTTTCTACCGGAAAGCGTAAAAGACGGTTAGGAAAGTCGAGAGTGCCACTTACGACATAGCTGGCAGCCCTTGCCATTTAAATATTCCAGCGGCGGCAGACACTTTCCCGCACGCGAAATTTCCTTCGCGGCGCCTTCATTTTCAGTCGTTGCTACCGTCGTGAAAGGAACGTAAGGAAAGCCAAGGCGCAGGGATAGGGAGAGCGTAATTTTCCCCCGTGGTTCGATGGCTCCCTCGAACGCGAAACTGCTGTTTCTTCGGGGGGGGGGAAGGAGGATTCCGGTCGATAACCGTCGGAATTAATTATTAAACGCGATTCGTCTACTGGAGAAATACGGTTCCTTCTCGGGATTATATCAATATATTCCGCTGGATTCAACATTTCACGGAACTTTGAGGCGTTAGTGCCTCGAGCCGACTTTGCGCGTAACGGGATTCAGAGTTTACTTTTAAATACCGGAGAAACACGTTGTATTAGCGATGAAGTTTTAGCAACGTATTTCATTGCACGTGTAAACCTATGTTTCTATTTAAATAACAACGCGGTATTACGCGAGAGTTATTTTCGCTTATCGATCGATACTTTAAACTTTCCAGCGAGATGCTTAAAATTCACGCGATATGTGCATATCATGCAACGAAATTCGCGCAGAAACGTATGATCGCGAACACGCTTAGCGTGCGTATATGCAAAGCTTGTTAGTACCAAGTTGTTACACGATCCCGCCAAGTCGGTTAGTTGAAACGCGACTAAGGGATCGTTTATCAATGTCGTTCGTCAAGGTCTTTCGCTAGATGTTGTCGATTACATCTGTAAGTGCTGTTGTACAGCAGCTTTCTCGTGAGCAAACGCAATGGAATAAAAGTAGAATGGTGGTGAAATTTAGTACGTTGCGGAAAAAGAAAAGTACAAAGCAGTCTTTTCAAGTTCCGTGCTCACGTTACCAAGCTTTGCAATCCGCGATAACAAAATTTAATTGTCATTCGCAGCGATATTTTATGAAATAATTAAGTTAAGGTTATGTAATATTATTTTTAATATGTGCGTGGCATGCGATCTCCGTATATTATTTCAGTACTGTAACTTTTTCATGCTGGGAGATTTATGGTTTTTATAAAGAATTTTTGCGCAAACAAATATCTTATTTTTTATTCATGCGAGATTCAATCTGCTTATCGTTTTCGTGTTTTCCGTCAACAGAATAGGTTCTCGAAAATCGATGAAGCCGCTGGCGCAACATCGCCGCGAACCGTGTACACGAGAGTATACATCAGGTCGAAAATGCTCTCGAAGATTCATGACGCGGAATAATCCAGCGAAGGTCTACGCAATACGCGCATTATGTGGCCACGGTATCGCGGTACCCTACACAAATTTCCCATCTCGGGCTCGTCCTAATCCTGCGGGACGAGAACTCAATTTATAAACGCGCACGGTATTATCCATTCAAAAGGTTTAAAACACTCGACGGGGACCGTGCATTGCACGCGCGACGGCCACATGGCATTTCACACTGCAATTGACACGAATCCGCTTGTCCCCGGACTCCATTTGGTCGGAAAAAACCAGCCAGAAAAGCCGACTATCGTTCCCTTTCTTCCTTTCGTTGTATTTATTTAGGTGAACCGTAACGCGTCTTGTGGCGCAATGTGGGCGCATTGTCGGCGTCACGACTAAAGCGAGCGAAGATGATACTCTTTTTCCTAACAAGTCGAAGACGAGAGCACGATACGAGAGCGGTCTTTTAGTCTTCGCGATGCATCTCGAGTATCGTATGACAACAGGTAGAGCGACCGGACTGGACCTAGCCAAAAGGATTCAGCTACTGGTTCTTGACGCGATTCATCTTTCTCGATTCGGAAGGGTCAGGAATTGTACGAATTTATTATACGGTCACACCTTTGAGAAATGTTTGATGGAGGTGAATGATACCGTATGCTTGTGGGAAAAAGATGGGTCGGGTAGGGTAGACGCGGTTATAAATTTTATATTTAGTTAGACACTCCAGTCTAATATTTGCTGGCGATAAACGAGGATTATCTTGCCGGATTAGGGAAACGTCCGCTGGATATAAATTCCAACGTCTTAATAGTCGGTAATTTAATGAACGAATTTTTTTGTTCAGTACTAAGGTATTAGAGTACGCTTCACGCGGATTTTGCTTTCTGCATTTTTCTTACTTCTATTTATTCTGTTTACATTCCGCAGAACGCGTCGAATTTAACTCTTAAAGACTATATGGTCCTTATATGGATCTCGCATATGGACTTTTGATCGCGTGTAAAACTGCGTCTAATCAACTAAATCTTAAATAATTATATATGAAATAGGGGTAGAAAAGACTGAAGAATGTAATAGAATTAGAAAAATTGTCAATAATTAATATTAAATTGTACAAAAAAGCATCAATTTTTAAAGTTTTAAATGGTTGAGACTTAAGATGTAGCCTTTAAGGGTTAACGCAGTTCCTGCAGAACATCGTATACATATCACGAACGTGTGAAACTAATCCGCGAAAACCGCGCGAACATTCCTCAAGGATGTACCGACAACCGCAAGGGATCCCTTTGGAACACGCGTCGAGCCTCAGGTATCATCCAGAACTCGGTTTCTCCCGAAGGCCGACTATTCCTTCTTCGGCCCGTTTCTCTCCATTTTTCGTCCCTCTCTCTCTTTCTCGCTTCTCGGTAACGTAATCCGAGAAGATTACGGAGCGAAATAAACATGTCAACCTCCCCCGCGGCGCGGCGCGGCGCAGCGGCCGCGGGGATGTGGGTTCGCAGCGTCTTTATAGACCGCACGTAGAGGATATCGCCTTTCTTTTCCTCGGCCGCGCGCGCTGCCTCTTCCTTGGTCTTTGCCTCGTGCTCACATATGTCGTCTTCCCTCCACAACGTTCGCTCGTTGGCGACGTAGATTCCTCTCGGATACCGGTCCTTCTTCTCTCGCCGGCTGTTATTTAGCCAACGGGCAGATGCGTCTAGGCAGGTTCACACGAACTCGATCGGTCACGAGTCCTATCTGCCTACGATCTGGATCCTCCTCAATCAAGGATAGATCATCGCGGTTTTTTCTTTCTATCAGATCGATCGTATCGGCTCGCACGTTTCTTTTTCCCTCCGTATATAGATATAAATATCGTTCTTGTCTGAGAAAAAGAGGAGGAACGAGATGTCGAGAGCGAGATGATTCACTCCGCCGCGGCCGACTCCGCGCGAGTGGAAACCTGCGATTTCGTGGAGAACCTGTACAAATACGTGACTACCTGCGGCAGGAGGATTCGATTTATAGTTGTATTCTTTGAGGCGCATCATGCTTAAAAGCGTTTGCATTGTCGGAAAAGATGTTTGCAGATGTTCGAAGACGTGTCGATGTGGTTATCGATTTCTAGTGGTTATTAATGGTCCTATAACGGGACGAATTCTCCTTCTGCCGCGCCGCGCCGGTGTTCATACAACTAGGAAAGTAAGAACTTCTTTTCCACGATATCAATATTCCGTCGACGTACTTAGTGACCTCTTCACTTTTGCGATATGCTATCGGATTACGAGAGAAAATTATTTCCCCGCGCTTGTACACACGGCATTTCAATCGTAATGCACGACGGTGAGACCTTTTACTCAGGAGATCGCGATACACAACATAAATTATTTGTTCGTGAGTATCAAGGATACTATCTCGCGCGTTCAGAAGTAAAACTCCGGCGCGGCGCGTGCTTCGACTTCCAACTATAAAGTAAGCGTAATAACTCGAGAGATCAAAGGGAGTCTCGCGCGAGAGGGGTTTAAAAGAGTGCAACCCGTAAAATCAAGCGTCGCGGTATCCATGGACTTACCTCTCCGCGACTACTTCTCGCGCGAGGCAGAAGCGCGAGGAAACGAGCGCGCGGCGAGCAACGATGTCACGATTCCGGGTATCCGGGATACAAAGGATATTTACAACTTCCACAACGGGAGCGGATCAAAGGATCTGGTTCGCGGCTAAAGAGTTTCCCGATCCACGCTTGGCAGTCCGCGGCCTCTACCTTTCGAGGGTATTCCGAAAATCGGGCACCGCTACGCGGCCACGGTGTAATTTTGCGAAAAGGATGAAAAGCCTCGACGTCTCGTCGCGTCACGTCGCGTTGCGTCGCGTCGCGTCAGCTCCGCTCGCTCGACCAAACACCGAAATACACCTTCCCTTTGCTCTTTGATCGTTTCATCGCCCGCGCACAGAGCGGCGGCTATGTAACGCGGCTACACGGCTCCTTTGCGCGTAGTCATCTCGCAAACAGGAACGCCAAGAAGGGCGGCAGCAACCAGCTGAAAATATACCCGCGCGGAGACGATCGCACGCGCGCGCGCATGTTTCCCTAGTCTCGATGGAGGATCAAACGTTCCTGCCCTGGCTTTTGGTCGACAACGCGAGGCGAGCGCGCCGCGCCTGGAAGTTATTTCGACGTTTTTGCATGAATATAAAGTACAATGCGACTACGATCGCCTCGGGCGGGATCTCCTTCAGCTCGCCGCGATGCGGAGCTATGCACACGATACGACGGAGCCGGGAGATACGAGGAAACGAGGACGACGCGCCGTTCACCTCGACCGCGCATATATCGGCGGACGTAAACGAGAAGCTCTCTCGCGCCGCGGCGAGCGTATGAGGATTTTTCAGACGTTCGGCGCCTTTGGGTATTATGTGTAAAAAACGATGGGATATTCCCTCTCTCTCGGGCCTGCAATGTTCCTCGATTTTATCTGCGCGCCGCTAAGAAATCCCGCGTGCGGTAAAAGTTCGTCGGAAACGGCGCGCGGTTGTTTACGGCGGATGTTCCGTGAGGTTTTTCGCGTCGCGCGTGACTTTTCCGTCGTCTCCCGCGCAACCTCTGCGGTAAGATATAAGGGTACTGGTAAGAAACTCTTCGGGCTCTCTTTGTCTGGAGATCCTGGAGCTATTAAAATTTCACAGACATAGCAGCTACCGTTAAAACGGTATTTTTATTTCAGTATTTTCTATCCTCGCAGTTTTATTGCATCGATACTTCGAGTTTCGGGGAGATAAAAGCGTTTCGCCATCACAAATTTATTTGAATGAAATGAAGTCGCTCGTTTCTTTATTATCCTCATTTTGCCTCTTTCCTCCATACATTCATTCTTCAGAATTTATCCCTCCGTCGTTATCGATCAATCAATAATCCTTTAAAGTGCTTATAACGTCTGCCCATCTGCTGTTCAATCGGTAATCTTACTCATCGCTTTTCGATTTGTATCGGGCCGTGTTCTCCGACCAGATTACGCCGTTAGCCGAACCAGTGGGCCCTTAAAGATCGATCGTCCGATCGATCGGCCGGCGCAATCGGCACCGAAGACACGGTCGTTTCGCCACCGCGCCGAAATTCGTCGACGCGTGAATATATTTTTCGCACGCGGACACCGGGCTCTCTTTGGCCTCGCTTTTGTGTACGCCCGTCCGAAGCAGGTAGGCACTTCGTGTTCTCACGGAGGCCCCGAAAGAATCGGCCGCCGCAGATGCGGCTCTGCGCGTGCCAGGTGGGCCCTTTTTCGATGACGCGGGTCCTCTCGAGCCAATGCAACAACGGCGTTGTTCCCTGCGCGAGGGGGTTCCGATCGAAACCGCGATACATGGCGCTCTGCGTGGCGGTGCGGCCCGGGCTTCGTCGATCTTGACGGCGAGATAAGGCGGGACCGTACCGAGTTTTTAATGGCCGAAGCACGAAAAGCGCGGGGTACGATCGTCGGCTGGCCGCGCCGCGCCGGTTCACGCACTCCCAGCACGTACATGCAGACTTCCTGTCTTCCTCGACCGGCGATCTTCTTGACCGGGGCTACGTGTAACGTATCGTCGTACGGCGAGAACGGAAAACGGAAGTTCGAGAAATGAGCGCGTCGCGGGGGTGAGAAGTACTCGAGACGCCGATGACGGCGACGTAAAATGATAGACGTTCGCGTAAAATCGTCGGACCCGACACGAACGTGACCAATGCGCACGAATGTGTAACCTTCCGCGAATAATATCGCGTGTGAATGGCGTATTAACCCGTCAGGAGTATCGGGCCGCGGCCCGCCGCCCGGCTTCTACACGGATCCCGTGGAGATTCGAGAGTGTAGGTCCCGCGTAATAGTTTCACTCCAGAATATTTCGACGTGATATTTTTATTCATGATGGGTGGGGAGAGAATTTCAACGAACGCATTATAAAGCGCGCGCGCGCACGGCAATGGAGCTGAAATTGCACGTTGAGAGGGAGCGGGAGAAGCGATATAAGCTCTTGTATGAATTGGCTTCTGAAATTCACCGGTCGATACGTGAAATTTATTGTAAAAAATAACAGCGCTCTAATTTTAATTAATTATTATTTAATTGGCCATTAAGATTGAAAAGTAGATACACACAATTTGTGTTTGTACGTCTCGTTCATGAGGCATTCACGCCATACAGCGTTTATTTACCATCAAGATTCATCAAGTTCTTTTTCTACGGGAAAGTGTTATTATAATTTCAATTTGTTGCCCTCAGCTGTTGCCTGGAAAATCCACCGAGCGTCTTGTAAGAAACGCAGACCGTTCCGGTGTATAATTATTTTTCCTCTGTTGCACGAAGAAAAGCGGAAGTTAAAAGCGCGGCTAGCGTCGATAGCGGAACCGACACCGACGAGGAAG
The DNA here is from genome assembly GCF_030848805.1 of Temnothorax longispinosus. NCBI lineage: Eukaryota > Metazoa > Arthropoda > Insecta > Hymenoptera > Formicidae > Temnothorax > Temnothorax longispinosus. The sequence continues at coordinate 13,110,491 of NC_092361.1, forward strand.
GCAACGTTGGTTGAAAGGCAAACTCCTGTCGGTGACGGGGCGAACATTCAAAGAAGCGCGCGCGTGTCACGCTCGGTGTATTTACAGAAAGCGACTAATGTAGTAAAAGCAGAAATAAAGGGATCCGCCGACAAAACACGCCTCGCGCGCGTTCCACTTCATTATTCTCGAGAACCCTTTTCCACGCGGTACACGGTTCCGCGTCATGACGATCATCGCCGTGAGTTAGTCGCTTAATAAAGTCTCCAATGAAGTCAAACGAGATCCCTCATTTTCAATCGCGCCGAACACCACTGCACCGGTGTGGTCGATCGAAATGTTTAGTCAGCCGCCGTAGTCTGTTTCTCTCGTAATCGTTTTGAAACCACTCGATCTTCCGTATCGCGCTTCGAAGTTATTTATAACGGCGGAATCATGCGTCACCGGATTGCTCCAGATCGAGCATTTATCGATCCATCGATTCTAGTTGCACGGTGAATTTTTGTGATGCGATAGAAATCGCGAAGCGCTTTCTATTCTCTCTTCCTTCGTATCTTTTTTACGTATATATATTATCGCGAAATTTATATGCGCGCGGTCTAATTAGTTAACGTTCCCACCGTGAACATTGCAGTAGTACGCGAAAATATTTCAATGGGCATGATTCCGCGAAATGGAATAAAGCCGTAATTATACAGCGCCACTGATATAATTAATACATTTTACCGTCGCAATTTAAAGAGATAGCATGTTATTAATTAACGAACGTTCGACGAACGCGCGCGCAATGATATATCGAGCGTTTTCTATCCCAGATGATTTACTCGTGTCACAGAGACTCGAGATCTTTACGAGCGATCGTGAGCTCGTGAGTGTCACGACTAAAGATTCACAGTCAATAAATGCCGTATAAAGTTGGAAACGTAATGTCTCGATTTGTTCGAGATAATACCGTCCTTTCAGCGTCGTTTCCCTCGTTATAACCGCGCAAACGTACTGATCTATCGCTGACGATAGATATGATCGTCCTACCGGAATACCGTTGAAGGGGCTGTAATTGAATCGACCATTTTGCAAATCACCGTCGACAATCCAGCCAATCTAACGATGTAATAGCGCCGCTTTATCGGGAATCGACATTGCGCGCACGTATGGATATCTGGTAATCTCCAGACCTTCGGAGATCTTCTCCCCCCTCTTATGATGTATACGTTTCGCGTATTTCCGAGTAAATATGGGGTAGGTAGCGGTACGAGTGCAATTTTAAAGCTTTCTGGTAAAAGATGCAGGCATGTATCCGGCGTAAATCGTCGGCAACTTACTGCTCGCCATTAAGAGTCCTGGCCGAAGAACGTGCTCCTGTATATGTAATCCTAGTAAGTGCCCTCGAGTACTTGTAAATCTTTATTCGACGCATATGGGAGGATATTTTACGATTACGCGAATACTCGCGCGCATGTTCCTCGTAGTTACCGTAGTCGCCCGGGAGCCATTTATTGACATGTACGATTACATTTTATTTACGCGCGAAGCTTGACTCCGCGCATATGACTTTATCCAATAAAACTGAAATGGATTTAGAATAATCCGTAAACGTTCCGCGTACATATTTCGTGTCCTCGGCGAAGTCTCGCACGCCGCGGGCATAAAGGAGGTATATAAACATAGCTCCGATGAAGCAACAAGTAATAGCGTATATCGCCGAGTTAATGCCGTCTCGTGTAATTTTTCCAACGACTTCATTCATTTAATGCGCAGACCTGTAATATAAGCGTACTTTAGCCTGCCAGACCAACGGCAGGCTGTGCATGCGGTCGAAGATTATAGCCGTTCCGCGCAAATCCGGTAGTTGATATCGGAAAGTGATCATCGAGTCGCGGCGCATCGGTAACAACCGGTATTTTGGAACAAGCCGCACAGGGAGGGAATAAGGCGGCGTCTCGTCGAGCACAAGTTTACGATACGTGAGTTTTTAACAGGCTCTCCCGGGGACTTTTGGAACGCGTCCATGTGGCCCAGCAGGAGCGCAGGGGTTAAATGTTAAACGTCCGTCTTTCGATTCGGTCCCTAGCGGGCTTTTGAAAATGTGCAGCCACCGGAATCAATCGGGAATATTCCCGGTCCCTCGAGAGCGTGTAATGAATTATCTCGATTAGTTATCTGAAACGTCACGACCGACCTGCAGCATTGAAACATCTTGATTGTGAGAAATGTAAATTTCTATTGTTCGTAAAATACAATATTTTAAGTTGCTGGAGAGGTATTATTTTAGTTTTCTTTATATTGAATTGATATTAAAGTTGTTAAGATCTCTCCGATTACAAAATCGGAGCAATATGTCCTTTGCTATTTTGTTAATCCATTTCGCAGTTTTGTAAAGTAATTTGCGTCATCATCCATATGCAGCAGCATTTTACGAGCGAAAATTCTACCACATTTCTGCTCGCGTCTCGGGTAAAGGCGCTACTTTGCATACGTTATCGGGACACATTTCCTGGGTCGACGTGGTACAAGAAAAATCCGGCTGCACGACGCATTACGCAACTTAACGTCGGATATCACTTACTCGTGAAGCCAATCAGCGAACCGTGGTTATCCATAAACCGGCTGGCACTTTAACCCCACTGCACTGACACTGGCGTTATCATCATCGTTGCAAGTTCGTTACACCGCGCGCCGTAACGTCATTTTTTTAGTCCCAGCCGCCACGACCATCGAGAGATACGTATTCGTTCGCCGATCTAGAGCGAGAAACTATTTCACCTCGATCCCCGTATCACGTATCCGACGCTGACAGCGCATAAAGAGCACACCGATTTCCCTCCGTCACCGGTAATCTATCCGCACCGTTCAAAAATATTGGAGCCCGAATTCGTCGTAGTTCGAAACGTCAAAAACCTCTCCCCACAGGTACGAATTGTGAGAAACGTCGCTTTCACCCCTCGTGTATGTTTCACGGGTACGGTACGGTGCACGCGCACGTCCCAATATATACGAGGGTACGCGTTTCGGGATTAGCCGTTAAGAGCGGATAAACACCAGGAGCCCCAGCACGCGCGGCTCATGTCGGCCAACTGACTCGTAGAGCAGAAACCTCGGGGCCCTTCGCCTCTCGGGCGCCGGTGCTGAGCGAACGTGGTGGTAATGGTGGTGGAGGTTGTTCGACGGTGGTGGAGGCATATCGGCGGTAGTGGTAGTGGCGGTGGTGGTGAACGGCGATGGTGGTGGTGGCGGTAGTAGTAACGGCGGAGGCGAAACCGGTGATGGTGTAGGTGCTGGTGGAGGCGGAGAGGCAGCTAAGAGGAGAGGAGTGGGCTGGTGGGAGAGCGTGAATGCCGTTTCTGCAGTCGTTCCTGTACACGCGGATGCTGTGGAGTTCCGTCCGAACTGCCGCACGAGACGGACCTCTCCGTGTACAGAGAGATGGCCGTAGACATGGTCAAATATTCATCCTATCTGGTTGTCGTGGTACATTGCGTGGCCCTCGCGTGATACAATATTTGTCCAGGTTGTTTGTTTCCCGATTACTCAAGGGAGCCCGCAGGGCCGAATTTTGGGGCATTCGATGGTTATGCGTACTTGTTAGAAATGTATGATAAGACCACGAGTAACTGTTATTGGAGGAGAGCGGTAGTTTGGTATTTTGTACTAAAAACTTTAGTGAATTGGTACCTTGTGGGCGAACGGAACTGTTGACCGAAAGCGAAAGTCGTACATCAAGCGAGAGGAAAACCGCTTCTCATTTGTTTGCCGCCCTTTGCTTGAGCAAAGAAAGGTCCGAAAGGAAAAAGCCAAAAATCTAGGAAACCGGAGAGCTATCCTTCTCTCTTTGACAGCGGGGCTCAGGTTGAGCATAGAATCCGCTCCGTTTTGGCCGGCGCATAAATTTGTTTTTTCACCAAATAAATACGCTGACCATTTATTTGCGATGTCCCCCTTTGCCCATCTCCGTTCTTCTTCTCGTTTTCCCCGATCCCGTTCTTTCTCCCTGCTCGCCGCGCGACACGGCCGTACTTGTCGCTACGTTCGATAAATAAATATTGATTGTCGAGAGGCAGGGGTACCGCAAACAAATCCATTAATAACACAAATTCAACCCCCGCTCGCGCGGAGGTATGTGCATGTACCCGCGGAATCCGGGGGGCACACGAATACGCGCGCGGTGAGTTTTACCTGTACCAATCTGACGGTCCCCACAACCCGCGCTGCACCTAATTCGACGTTGTCGGTGTCAATTTATGTCTGCGGGTGGATTCGGCGTCACGGTAGAACAATTTAATAACGTTCATTTCCATGCGTTTCCCAATTCTGCCTCGTTCCTCTCTCTCTCTCTCTCTCTCTCTCTCTCTCTCTCTCTCTCTCTCTCTCCAGCAGGCGCTCGTATGGTTTACCGAAAAGATAGAAAGAGAAAATCGGTACTAGGAGAATCGTAGCGGCGGATTCATGCAAATTCGAGACTGTAATCAAATAATCCTCGATGTTTAATATCCAACTTCGCGGTATGTCTCGTTAACGCTCACGTTACAAAAGCAAACATACAAGTTTCATCGATTGTCCGATCCCTTTCTCCTTCCCTTCACATTTTTTTTCGCCCCAGGCCAAAGAGAATACAAGAGGGGATGACAGAAGTTCTCTGAAAATTGATTTTTACGAGGAACGATCTCTTAATTTTAAATACAGGGTGGCTCATTTTAATTTATCTACTCAACTATCTCAAAACCCGTAGGTTTTATAGAAGGAAACTTTTTAGACAAGAGTTGTTCGGTTCTGAAGGGGAAAGAAGATAGGAATATTTGTTAGTCATCGAAAAGTAAATACTTTACGAGATATTTCATATTTATATTAAAAATATTTTGACAAAATTTAAAATATTTCAAGAAATTCTCAACGAAAGAAAGCTTTATTATAGTGTTTTGAAAACGTCTCGACAAGGGCTACAGAAATATACCATAAAAAAATAGGGGATCCAATTTAAAAAATTTAAACTGACTCGATTTGACAACGCCATCGAAGGTCTAATTAATATTTCTATCTTCTTTTCCCCTCAGAACCAAACAACTTTTGTCTAAAAAGTTTCTTTATAAAACTTAGGATTTTGAGATATTTGATACATTAAAATAAGCCGTCCTGTATATCTATTTTAAAACGATATATATTGAATACGATATATGTATATTAAAGGCAGTCTTGCTTGCCAGACTCGAGCTCGTCTAATTGATTGGTCGATATTTCACAATATTCCACTGGAGCTTACATTTTTCTTATACTTCTCTTTTCTTTTTTAACAGATACGTTATTCTCTCCCGCAATCTATATCGGACGTTTGTCTCTGACGTAGACGGAAAATTATAGATTTCTCTTTTACTTGGATTTGTTGTAAGAAAGCTCGCTCTCTGATATTTCAAGCCGGAGATACAAGAATTGAATATTAAAAATAGATTATGAGGTTATCGGTGCGCATGTGCCAAGCGTTGCGACGACTCTAGCAAGGTGAATACCCGGCGCGATATCGCTAGGAGAAATTTATTTATATTTCCCGTCAACTCGTCGTAGCTCCCTTAGCTATTCGCGGTTAAAATATCGATCAGATGAATTTAAATGTGAACAAGCGAAATTTTCTGCTCCAACGTATCTATTTATATCATTGTTTATTTGACTCGCGCTTGACGTGCGTTCGTTATTCATAATTACCAGGAATCTCGTATCTGATCCTGGACAACACGGTGACACGAGGTGACGCGTGTTTCGCTCATATACCCTCTGTCATACGATTCCTAATCGATAAATGAGAATCCTTCTAAGCAGACAATAATATAACAAGCCAGGAAGGAGAGATGAAAAATTGTACCCTTCCAGCGCGAACCCTCTTCCCATCATAGTTTTACGTCGTGTCTCGAATAGAGAAAATGATCGTCTCGTAATCCTATATAAACACGGTTATTTTTATCCCATTACAGGGCAGTTCGGTAACGGTCCAACGCGTAGCTTCGAGTCCGCATAATGCCCACGTTCGTTGTGCACGTAGCTTTAAAGGCTGCCGACGTCCGGGGATGACCGCAGGATCCCGGGGGGTGTACCGTGTGCCACACCCCCTTTCGTCTGCCGCCACGAAGCTGCTTAACAGCGGGGGGTGAATGTGCCCGGTCCATGATACAGGGCCTTTGAAATAGTCCCCGGGTCTTCCGAAGGTCTTACGTGTACGATTCCACTGAAAGGCCTACGCCTTCGACTTCGGAATGGATTGTCGTAACGTGCCTCGGAAAAAAAACATGGTAGCGACAACTAATGATGATTCGTCGTAAAATACTTAGTGCTCGACGAATACCTGGTGTGTTACACAAAAAAAATAAGATAAAAGATCGGAAACGGTCTCTTAGACAAACTTACGACGAAATAATAGCTTTTCACTAAAACCTTTGTTAGGAAGAAGAATTATTAGTTCCTTTATTGCTCTCTGATTTGACATGTTTACCGAGATACTTTTTTATACGCAATTATATGCATACTTTCATGATGTTTCTGGGGCAAAGAGGGCAGGTTCTGTGGTTCTCAGAGTCATTACTGAAAAGCGGCCTGGCCAGTTTCGGTAACACGTGTTACGCACTCGTTCCCGAAAATCTCGGTTGCACGTGACGCCCACGAATCGGATATTTCTCATTTCGGGTGACTCTTTCTATCCGCTTAATGATGCGCGGAGCGGCTACATGTAGTCATCAAAATAAGACTCTTTTTTGAAAACCCGGCGGAAATCGGTCCTTAATCAGCCGGAAACTGGCAATTGAGGAATATTCCGGCGCATATTTCAATGAAGAGACTCAGATATATAACGACTCTCTTCTTCGTGCGGAATTCACCTAGAAGCACCTCGTCGAATGCTCACGGCCCGACAGGCCGTGGAATATTTTTTTTCTCCGACCCCTCGTATTCGCTCTCGTGGGTTGCTTTTCTTGAGAGGAAACTCTTGTAAGGTCGTTTCGTTTCGCCAGGAGGTCAACGGAACTCGAAGACGCTCCCCTCACCGCCGCTGTATCGTTCTCCCCCTCGGGAAACCAGACCAGAAATTCTATGGTTGAATCGAATCGGGGGTGAGAAGCGATCCGGGTTTAACATAAACAGAAAAAATACCCGTATTTCGCATAAATATGTATAGAATATTGTGTTACGAGAATCCGTGGTATAGAGGTGATTAAGGTATAAAGAATGCGATCCACTCGAAATTCCTTTTTTTTTATGTATAAGATTGGAGTGTAAAAATAGCTAGAGAATATGTCTGCTAAATATGTTTGAATATATCTTTATATTTTTTTGCATATTTTATTTTTCATCTTATCGATAATTACAATTTGTGCGCACGCGCGTGATTTCCTTATACAATAAATGTAATAAGAATAAAATAGGAGCTGAAGAAAAGAGGAACAAAGGGAAAGAGAAGTACAGCGCGACTCATCGCCAATGCCGTATGATCGCTTTGACAAAATTGACGTGCGATAGGATCGTAGGAAACTCAGTGTGGAATTGAGCGTAGTTTTTCTTTTTGCGCGTGTCAGCGTGTCCATTAATTTTCAAGAAGAAAATCGATGTCGCCCATCTAGAATTACGAGGCCGACGTCTCTTCGAAGACCCCATGAGTGAAATTCGAGCTTTCTCTCGTAAAAAAAAGGGACCAAGGAGCAGAAGCAGGAGAGCGACCTGGCAGGAACCGGGAGAGAAAGAGCAAGATGGAGAAACGTTCGCTTGATGGACCCTACGAGGCGTCTCGAGGGTTTCACGAAGATATCGGAGGGACCAAAGACAGAAGACGAATACGCCACGTCCAGTCGATGCATTCGAAATATTTGACGGTGGGTTTCTGGCCGTACGCGAGGAGGAAGAGAGAGTGTCCTTCGTAGATTGAGTCCTTTATCTGGAAGGTAGGATCTCTCCGTTCTTGGGAGCCCACCTAAAACAAAAATATGCCCGGTCCGGTTGAGAGGAGTGCTCAGGTAGGCAAGCGTGTGCCCAGTGAATCGATTTCAGCTCCTCGTGGATACGTATACGTGGAGACGTATACGTCTTTCGTGATACACGTCGCTAATAGTATTTAATGGAATCGATAACTCCCGACAAATCTCTGGTATCTCACATATAAAACTCGTGCCGGTTATAAATTCGATCTGCTCTCGGCTCGAATAATACAGCCAATGCATCGTTCGGTTCTGCGGCGGCTCTACATTAATAGGGCAATACGTGGACCGGGAAGATAGTTAAAGCAGGCTAGATTGTCTTTTTTTATAGCTACCGTGATCTTTATGATTGTTTCTACCTGCGGTTTTTATGGATACTACGATTATTTTGATTCAACTGTTCTGTCGACACTGATGTGTTTTTGTTTATATGCATTTATGGAATCTCCTATTTATTGGCTGCATTTCGATATTCACTGTCAATATTGAAAACCTATATTTTTCTATATTTTACGTCACGTATACTATAGATTTTTCAGTGCTGACAGTTGCTGACAGTAAATATCGGAATGCAGCTATTGTCGAAACTACGGATAAAGAGAAATCATTAACGGGAATGTTTCTTCTGCTATTAATGCCGCTAATATATACTGTGGCGAGATTTCCGGGAGGAAATACCAAGTCTATTGAAGCATATCGCACTTCGCGAATATATCATTCCACGTTCCTTTTCGATTTTAATCACCCGGAAGCTCTCTATGACATAGAATAATTGCCTGCACTGACGATGAAAAGGATCACGAAGCCTCTGACGCGAGTTAAGAAGATCCAGGAAGCGGGGGGCGACACGATCATGACGTAGAAAGTCAGGATCTTCGGTCCGAGGAAACAAAAGGGGGCCGAGTTCTTCCCTTTGTCTCACAGAGGGGCACACCCTCTCGCGGCGCATTATTTACCGGCGATACGGCACGCCTGTGCGCGCTGGGATATATCGGCGACCGGACGAGGGAGACCGGCCGCTAATGGCACGTTGGTTTTCTGAAAGCCGACGACTTCCCCAGCCCTCAGTCTCTACGAAGACTTCTTGTAACCCAGCAATTTCGATGTGCCCCACAATCTGGGAGATTGCATCCAACGCTGCCTAGGAGGCGAATTATCTCGACTGTACGCGAAAGGGACCGCGCGGTAGGCCGGCCGGGCTGATTTACCTTTCCTGGGACTTTTATACCGACGACCCGACGCGGTTATAATTCAGAAACGAGATATTTCTCTCTCCGCCTCTCTCAATTTCTACTTATGACCGAGCGCTACCTACTCCCCCGCTGCACCTGCCTCACGCTTTTCCCTGGGCGGTGTCCCCGGTACCTATCGAGATAATGACAGAGCTCTTGGTCCCACAGGATTCTTGGAAGAATCGTGCAACAAATTGTATCCGGATAGATGCCTGTATGTATCGGATTGTGTACAAGGTAGTTTAAAACGAAAAAAGTCATCGTTTTGTTAATTATGAAAGACTATACCGATTTTGTGATATTAATGTATAATTTGTAATGTAACAATGTAGAAATCAATAGCAGTCCTATCGTGCAAACGTTTTATTGAGTGCTGTGTTTTTTGTATCAGCATTTCCGAGCTTATAATATTGCAGCACGTTTCAGTACAAAATGTGTGATTAATTATCAAAGTCTCTTTCTCGACATTTGACGAAAATAATTTCATTTTATTAATTGTGCAACATGCCGGAGAATAACTGCCAAAGATTTCTATCGTTCCTTTGCAACATATTAAATAATGTGTCGATAAATTATGAAGATCTGAATGTTTACATGATTGACGTTCAATTAGCGAACGACTCCTTTGCGGCAGGATTATGTAATTACAACGTTTGCGCATTTACAAGAGAGGCTAACAGAATCGCTCATTAGACTCAGGCTTCTGAAAAGACGACGAGGAGACCGTGCGATAAAGTGAAACGATATTTACTTCGATTACACATTATCAGAATATCAGGACTCATAACGACCATGTACTTTCGCGGAGCCGAATAATGTCTACCAATCAGGCACCCATTCAGAGTGTATCATTGAACATTACACCGTGTCTACTCACTCAATAAACTCAATCAATCCGAACGTGCTATTTACTTCTCCGTACCGCGCCGCTATCGCGATTTTCAATTAGCGGCGTGGAGCACAATGGAAGCGACGGAAAGCCGAGAACGCCGCAGAAGACAGGGAGGAGGATGAACCTGATCCGCCCAAGGACGGAGGGAACAGCATTCGATGGGCGATACGGGCTCGTAACGGTAGGAAGGAAGAAGGACTCAGCCGAACGATTTGACGCGCATTCTTCGGACGCGTGCTCGGCAATTTGTGGTACGAGGGCGCTTTACAATTAGCGGTATCTTCCGAGGCAGCATTCTTACTCTTCTCTCCGTCGGTCCCACGCACCACTCACCGGCTCTTCCGAAGGCTCCTCACCCGGTTTTGTCGTTAAGCATTAATTGAGCCCCGGTTGAGAGATTACAGAGAGGATCCTCGCGTAGAATGGTATCCGAGAAAACGAGTGAATTTCAGGCTGCGCGCGGCGTCTAACATTGTTCTCTCTCTCTCGTCCTCCTGCGCGGCGAGGCCGCTCTCCGTGTATCGTCTTTTTCTTTTTCTTCGGGCGCGGTTGCAGCTCTTCCGACGAACTCCGAGGCCAACCTGTTATTAAGGGACCCCCGACGATTAGATTGCGTTAATGGCGAACCGCTGTCTCCTCCTGAGGAGAAGAATCGGCCTCTCGCTTCTTTTCCTGCCTCACCCGTGTCCTTTCCCGCACCGGCACGATTCTCAGGAGCTCTGCTCTGCGCTCCTCGGGAAGGTCGACGAGAAAATTCGTCCCGCCGACGAAAATTCGTGTGCGCGCGCGCGTATCCGAGCTTCGCTGTATCCTGAATCTTTGGTGGCCGCCGGTACTCCACGTTGATTCCATTAGGAAGAGGGTATCCCACCTTTCCCGCACCGGCACGATTCTCAGGAGCTCTGCTCTGCGCTCCTCGGGAAGGTCGACGAGAAAATTCGTCCCGCCGACGAAAATTCGTGTGCGCGCGCGCGTATCCGAGCTTCGCTGTATCCTGAATCTTTGGTGGCCGCCGGTACTCCACGTTGATTCCATTAGGAAGAGAGTATCCCACTGCCTGATCCCACTCTTTATCTTACCTCTTCCCGCTTCGCGACGATTTCCTCTCGCGTCCGGGATTCAGCCTCCTCCTCCTCCGCCGAGTGGTACTCATTTAAGCGCCTCGTATTTCCCGTGGGAACTCGGCAGCCCCAACAAAGGCACGAAAAACGTTTAATAAATAAATTGATCAGGTTTCTCCTCCACCCCGCGTTGCACACCCTTCGTTCCCAATCTCTTTTTTTCCTCCGCAAACGTCTGTCCGGGTTTCTTCCTCTCCCGTTCCGACAGGACGTACGGTAGTAGACCCCTCTCGGCTTCCGGAAACGCGACACCACGGATTTCGAATCCAACTCACGTTTCATTAGCTCGCTAATGCCCGGGAGACGTGAACGTTCCACGTGAAGGAACGCGCTTAGTCCTATTATCGCGATTGTTGCGATTGTGCCGTGATATAATGGAATTGTTACGAGATTGTTGACGCATCTGGTATGTCCTGAGCCGCGTCACGAAAGTGTACCACTAATTTTCGAGTGCTTGATCCTCAGCAAGCACTCTAACTTTTGGATGCCCTGTTGAGATCTAGGTCAAGTATTTTTTACAAGGAAATATTCGGTTGTTATATTTTGAATATATCGACCAGCGACATATGTATGCAGATGGGACGAGAAAATTACGTAAGGAAGAATTATCAATTTTTTATTTAGAAATATTTTTATTCAAATGCTTTAAGTGTTATTCTCTTTGAGAATAGGCATTATATCTGATTCGTATTTTGACATTAATCTTTGTATATTAAACAAAAAAAATTTAGTATTTAATCTGGCGCTAAAGAGAAGTAAAAGACAAACTTATGCATCTCTTGCAGTCCATGAAGACATCGGGTTGATATATAATTGTCGTTGATTGTTGTTTGATTGGGAGAATACTCCGGCTACCATGTAGGAGTTGTTCCGCGAAGCGGCATTGCGAATAAAGATTTGCGTCGTAACACGAGCACCGGTTTACGATTCGCGCTTCTACGCGCCTCTAGGCGGACAATGGACTATCCAATGGTGTACAAAAGTTGTCGTCATTAAACTACCATATGCGAGCGCGTGGTACACGCACGTTCGCGTCCAAACTCTGGTTCACCGTGAAAGTTCCATTGTATCGGCGACGGTTTACGACCGCGGATAATAATAATCAGGAAAACCGACCGAGGAAAGGGGAGTTTCGTTCGCGCGACGCGCTCGCTTCCACGTAGTTCCATTTCGAAAATGTCGGAGCCACCCCGCAATGGCACTGGTGGATCGTGCTATTACACGATCGTTCGCGAGTCGTCTGTGTTGGTGAAGGGGGGACGGGGGAAAAAAGGGAGATGATAGGTCTTACGTGCGCGCACACGCAGGGCGACACACAATTGTGAGCGGTGCTCGGGCGAGCGGCGGCGAGTAACTCGAGTAGGCTCTCGGCGATCACTCTGGTCTCTCGCTGCGGGATATGCATTTGTGCAACAGGCTTTTATACAGCCGTTGTGCTACTTATGCAATCGTGAATGCGTCGGCATCCCTGCCGGTGTTCCCCGCGCGCGGCCCTCGTGAAACGTTTCAATACGCCGTTGCCTCTACTCTCGGAGCCCCGCATCAGTTATCCGCCTCGAGGAGACGAGCGGTTATTGGTGCAATTTTCTTCGAAGTTACGCGAGGGTTCGAGTCACGTATCGTTACATTGAAATCCAACGAAATTAATTTTTCTGCCGTTTGGGTTATACGATACGCGAAAGTTTAATGAGAGGTGGAAGTACATTATTTCGTAAAAATCATTAATATTAAGAGTTAAATTAAAAACTTGTTGACAAGTTAAGCAACATGTTTCGGAAAAATACATATTTGAGCAAGCTGTTTAATGCGCGTCTAATTAGCTTAAAATTTTAGATATTTTGTTCGTTCAAACTTTGTTACATGATGAAGTCGAAGCACGAATTCCAGAATAGCTCTACAGTCCGTTGTTGTTTGTTTTGTAAAACTCCACTCCACGTCAACGACTTGATTTCATCATATCCGAAGGAAATCCATCCGAGCTATTTTCTCCACGGCTCTCGTTACAGACTTGACCGGTGTCGGGCATAATTAACATAATTAATACACGGCCGACGAGTATCTTCCGCGGCTATCGACCTGAGTCGCGCTTTTTCGGTTACGCAGCGTGTGGTTTTACCTAAAATTATCTGAGGCGAGGTGGTACGGGGAGAAAGAAGATCAAGGAGGGTTCTCGGAGAGGTACGTAATGCCCCCCAGAGCGCGAAGGGAGTGATCGATAGTCGGTACAAAAGGTCGGATTAATAGACGGATGGGGTTGTCCGAAGTCCGTCTGTCCTTTCTCGGTGATGGGTCTTCGTCGGAGCGAGGGGAAGGAAAGAATGGTGGGTGGAGGTAAAACAGGGTTGGAAAGAGTCGAGAATAAGAATGATCGGGCATCTCGAGATACCTTCTATTCCGATATCTCCGTTCCGAAAAAGTCCAGTCCCACACCCACGACCTGTATTCGCATCGCAGGTGCAGATTTCGTTCATTTAATTCGCGCACCGATGAGGACTGGGGCATCTGGCAGCTGCAGACAGTGCACTCTCAATGGAAGTCCGCGCCGTCTCTCTCCCACCGACGACGTGATTCGCTGTGGCTCGCTTTCTGTCACCGACGGCTCAGTCTACCTTGACGTCGTCGTCGCTCGTGAGTCGTGTGGCCGGCGGAACAGTTTTGTGCCCCATTATTTTTTTCCTTCCTTTCTTAGGAGTCGAGAGGGCCAGGAACTGCTCTCTTGACAGTCCCGTGGTTCTCGCAATGGATTGCGGGACTGTTGCACAATGCGTCGGGGTAACACCGGGCCCTTTGTGCGTTGCCGGCGTGTACGCGTGCTCTGTCTACCTATCATGGTACCGGCTTTCTCCTCTTTCTTTTTCTCCCTCTCTCTCCCTTTCTCGCTTTCAACGAAACGAGATGGGAATAGGAAAAATCTATTCGCTCTTAATTCGCTTCTCAACGAATGTACAATGGGTGTAAGTTTTCCAGCTCGCCAGCGACGAACGTGAAGCGTTGGTTTACGGGAGAGGAGATTTTCTTTTTATACTCCGGAGATTTCTCCATTCATCCTCTTCTGTTTCCGTCGTTCGTTTTTGCGCCTACCGAAACGGCCAGCCGTTCGCATCTGTTCTGTCGCTTGTCCGCGGACATCAATCAGGGAGATCGATGTCTTTATGTGATAATTTGTCTTTTGTTTCTATGTAAGCCTGGAGATAAGCTTCCCCATCGATTACGACTACATTGATGTCGGAGCCACGTCGGAAATTTATCATAAAGCCCATCTATTTTCGTATTCAGCGGTTCTATATATGTAAAGTTTTTCTAAAAATTGGATGATATTGTGATGTTTGAGGCAGTCTTCGTAATCTCAAAAAATGCACAAAATTTAATAGTTTTTTTATTTAATTTAAAATTACTTAGATATATTAATTTTTTGTTAACGGAGTTTGCGCTTGCGACCTTCCTCAGTCTTGTTTTCCCATGCCTTTGTGATTTGTCGAATAACCGCAGGTGGCCAATACTTCGCGGTGGCAAGCGTATAATTTTGATAATGGATATAAAAGGGTTAGCTACGTTCGCAATATTGAAAGGTCTTTTCTCTTCACGTACGGAATTTAATTCCTCGAAGGATTTACGTCGGTTACGAGGTCTCGTGAAATTCATGGTTCTGGATTCTAGGCGATTCCTGGGGGCCATATGAAAATTGAGTGGAGCCTATCACGCGCGTATCCCCTTCCACAGACTGGCTCTCCGATCTCTCTCACAGAGTTCGTTGAGTTCGTTGCTTTCCGGCGAACGTATACTGACGTTCTCCAGAGGTAATACTCAAACTCGGACGATATTGGCGAGATTGCGGCGGGCAAGTTGCTCAACCGGCAGTAGCCGTACCGTATTGCGCTTTGCGAAACAATGGAAGTCCTTGAGCGCGTTGCGAAGAACTTCCGGCAAGTCGGCGAGTTTGTCGAGAACCGGGAATGTCGAGAGAGGAAGCGCCGTATCAGTGCGACGTGTCATGACCAAGTTAAGATGCACATCAGAGGTTCATCGGACTGTCCTACATTTGTCATTATTGAGAATCGAAAGTGCACGAGAGAGCAATGAAAACGGGGAAATTCGATTATATTATATATTTTCAGAATACATTGTCGAATACCGGCGCCATCAATCACACGAAGGTATATGCACGCTCTACATGAGTAATTTATATTTTTCATTCGCTCAACTCGGCGTACGATTAATTACGTTAATGAGGCAATTAATTGATTTAATGATTTCCACGTGGAAATAAAACGCTTCGGATGCGCCACGACAGCATCGCCGCGCCGTGTCCGCGCGTTCGATGGAAGCGCGGATATTAATATGGGATGATACGAAAATTAATGGTCCGCGCGCATCGGCAGTCGATTATCCGATTTTTCGTTGGGAATCGATTAATCTGGAAACCATCTGAAACCATAAGACATAATTACTTATCTTAATCCGCGTAAGTGGAGGTTTTACTTCGAGGCAGACCATGTTTCTTCTTAATGACCAGGGACGGACGATAATCGAGTCAGCCGGTCGACTTAACGTCAATCAATCCGGGGCCGCCATCGCTTCCTCGACACGCTTTTATTTTGTCTCTCTCCCCGTCTGACTATAAATCAGTGCGTTTTTACGGATGCGCTTTTTCCGCCCGGAGATCCAACGCGCATAGGCCTGATTAAACGGGTTATTAATTACGCCCTGCCGACGACGTGGATGAATGCGGTACGCCCGATAAATTGGGGAACGTCTTTTTTCTCCAACATTTTCTTTTCCTAGAAAGTGCCCGGATATATACCCGCCTGGTGATACAACGAACTATGACATAACATTTTTAATAGATATCTATTTTAAGATTGATTAGCATGAACTTTTGATTTTACATTTTGTTACTCTATATCATCGCGAATAATGCGAACTATTATATAACGAATACCTAGAATACTAGCTACGGATGACGTCAGGATTCCATCCGCTATTCGACGAAACAACGATCCGCTGGCTATGGGAAAACGGAATCGCTCGTAAATAGAGTCATCTCGTCGCGCTCGTGCTGGTAACGACGCGATTGTCGCGAGGGTCGCCTTATGGTACGAATACATTCATTAATCCAAATCAAATGCATCACGAGTTACTCACGAAAGGGTCGGCTCGCTCTTTGTGCTTATTCCAAAGCCATAATTTATCTCGGTCGCGCGCTTATTACCGTCCAATCGAAAGTAAACACTACAAACGTTTATAATTGACTTTTCGAACTCTTTCTTCCTTTTTCTCTCTCCTTCTTTCCGATTGCGCAACTTGTAACTTATTCTCCTGGACCACTGGCAGAGCGTTTGTAGAAGTTGCTGCGATAATGGATTCTTTTATATACCGTATATTCTCCGCGCGCTCGGGTATATATCCACTTGGGTAGTCGGATTCAGCGAAACTCTTTTAAAGTATTTAGACGGATCTACGAACACTCGAGCGGCATCCGCCGCGGTATATCCTCCGCGCGAGGCGGTTGCATTATCTCGAGAGCAATTAGCCAAGAATACCGCTCTTGAGAAGGCGCAGGCCGCGCCTTATCAGCCTTTGGAATAAACATCATCGCCAGCTATCCATTACCGTGAGAGAAGAAAACGCTTGTCGTTATACCCAGTAATGCCAAGAGCCTGAATTGCGCGCGGGGGAGGAGCAGTCCTCTTGGGGCAAGTTGTCTCGCTATCTATCCATTTTCAAACTACTGAATGGTTTATCTTCGTTCGCGGGTAAATATCGAAACGGTTGTTTCGCGAATGCTGCTGCTCCCCTTCATCTCATATACTTCTGAGTTACATTATCGCTTACGTACTTACAAAGATATGGCAGATGCGGAGGTATGCGCGCGAAATTTTTATTTACGAGATAAATGTACGCGTGAGATAACGCGAAACGGACTTGCTAAAAATCCAGTATCTCTCAGGGAAGACGATTGAACTTCTGTTATATTGAACTGCATTACGAATGCTTCATGCAGTTTCTACGCTGCGTAAATAATCACCGCAGTTTCGAGATATCAAGTGCGTTTCGATAACGGTCGTATGCACGGGCGTATACGCTCCGTTTCCTTTTGCATGCGCCTGCAAAGGGCGGTGCGGTGCGGCGCCGGCGGTTGCACACCGCCAAGTGACGTTATAGTTGGGTCATGGCATTTCCATATCGATCGGCATGGGACCGGAGAGGAAACGATTTCCTTCGTAAAGAGCCCTCGATCGGCATGCGAGATATCGATCTCCGACAATCTCGAGTGCGTGGATTACTTTGCGCAAGTTACCTGCGGACAGGCCGAGTATAACTGGTAACGCTTGATAAAGCATTTTTTAGCTCGCGCGGCTTCATGGAAATCGGAGTGTTCGCCGGGCATTCGGGATGTGCCGTCCGGGAAAAACCGGTTGGCCGCAGCGGCGAGACCGTGCGTCGTCACGAGCTAGTTAACGTTAGAATGCCGAGTGTCGTCCGTTCGAGCGGTCTCGCGTAATATATCGAGACGCGCGCGGCCACTTTAATGGCGGGTAGCGCGTTTCCTGTAATACGCGAGATAATAATGTAAGATATGTCACTTCAAATTATACGCGATTACGCAGTACCAAAGCGCATAATGTGTGCGCTCGCGCGCCGCTCGTTTACACGCACGTGTAAACGTACTGATGTGTGAATGCGTGCGCGCGCGCGCGTGTGTATGTGCCGACGCGACGTTAACAATCGTGTGCCAGGCGGAATTCCAAGCTGATAAATTATTTCGCCGAGTGCGCGAGTCGGCATTTCAAGATGCAATGTGGCGCAACGCGCGGACGAGCGAGAGACCGCGTTCTCCGTGTTTCTTTCTTTTGCACACGTCGTCACGTGCAAGAGCGTCGCGAAGCTTATTCGTCCGCGCGCGAGCTCTTTTTATTTAATTATTTCTTTTTTTTGTCGTGACACAGTACGGCACGGCACGCGCGCTAGAATGCCGCGAGGTGGACGTAACGTCCTGTTCGGCCACTTTTATTTATTATTGAGAGCGGGCACGTCGAGTCAATTAACTCGTCCGAGGAAAAACGAGCTACCGTTCCACGACCGTTTTACCTTCGGCGCGGCGAGCCGCGCTCGCTACTGGCGGCGCAAATTGTGCGCAAAAGTCGATATGTATCCGCGACCCGTGCGCGAATAAATAATGGAGTTAACGAGCGTCGCGCACTCGGCCGACTTTCTTTCCGCTATTCGACTGGGGCGCGTTCGTTATCTTGTTCGGCGCAGCCTGGAATCCGCGCCGGGAAACGTGAGCTAACTGAGAGAAAGGATCGATCCGATCGATCCGATCGTCGATTTCAATGTGCCCGACAGATCGCCGACGGCGGATTGATCGGGATGATAAATGGAAGAGCGCGGATTTAATTCGCGCAAATCCCTCATATATTTAACGCATTGTGAGAAAGGCCGAGAGATCAGCTTTTTTACTTCCGACGGACGTTGTGAAATGGCAACGTAACGATACCGAGAGCTTGATATGTATATGAAGGGTACAGGGGAAAACCGATCAATGTCCATTCGGAGTAATTTCAAGAAAAACATTTTAAGTTTTAAGACATCAGGTATCTAGGAAGCTATTGAAAAAATTAGTACAAAGTTTAGTAAATATTGGAACGCAGCCTTAGTACTTATTTAGTGTTTACATTGTATGTTGGACTCTCGGTTCTTTCCCACAAGCGCGAAGCGTGTGGATTATGATCGTTTTTTCCTCAGCTCGGTGCATCTTTCAGCCTTATTTCCAATGAATTGTAATTGTTCTTAATCAAAACAGATGAGTATTATGAAAGTTCTTTTAAAATACCACAAGATAAATAGCTGATCAGATCAATTTCTTTGATCGTTTTTCCCCTGTACCCTTCAATATACATAGTATCTTCACAAAAACTTGATGACGCGTAATAAAATCGGATAATCGAGTATCATCACACCGCGGAGGAGATGCTTCAAGCGGGACCTCGTTATATCGTGCTCCGCGACAGTGAGATGTGCATCGGGCGGCGGAGTATCTCCCCGAAGGGTTACAAAAAAGTCACGGGCGGCCGTGCAGGCGTGCGAAAAGTATGTACCACGAAGGCGGGTTCGCGCGCCACGCTCGACGAATATACGTTGGAATTTTAATATTTCTCGGCGGCGAGAAAGGGCCGAATGCAATTCCCTTGACAAACGGGTGCCTCCTCCGTGATGCCTTTTGACAAACAGAGGCCATCGGTTTCGCGCGGAGCGAAACGTAGACAAGGACGAGCGATGTCGACGAGCGAGAGAAGGAAGAGAGTATATCGCGGAGTTCGAACGAGTCGTCTCGCTATGCTACGTACGCGAAGGAATGGGCGCGCGAAAGAAAACATGGCGCGAGAAAGAGAGAGGGAGGAAGAGAGAACGACCAAGTTTGCTGGATCGTCTCCAAGAAGTTTTGCCATGTTTCGTAGTCAAAACAAATTGTTCGGGTTCGTCGCACAGTACGGACCGTCGTTTTCGTTCCCTGGTTTTCGCCATAATTGCGTTGACCGTGCGCATCGCGGTCGGCTCGCACCGGGATGCGACCGGTCTCCAACTACTCCTTTTCACCGTTGTTAAAGTCGCGTCACACCAGCAGCTGCGGAAAAATATGGGGACCACTCACCGGTGGTGTCAGTCTGATGGCTCGTCGCGGTGCGAAATGTAGAAAACGACGAGAAAACGGCATCGTTTCGCCGTGCCCGCTAACCGCGCGCCGCGACGAGAGAGTTCCTCATATCGCGCGGGCATTACGATCCCCGACGTTTGAACCCCGCGTTCGTGGCGCGCCATTAATATGGGTCGCCGGACAGCCGACGACGACGACGGCTACGTTCCAAGATTCCGACTCGCGCCGCTGCTATTTTCAACTCTCGCCGCGTCGCGCACGTTGGTTGTATCCAGTCGGAAGAAAAATTAGGCATTCGTTCGGTGACGAGTGGCTGCGGCCCATAAACGGCGCATGTTTAGCACGAAATGCGGTGGCAACTCTTATTTTTGGATATTTAATTTATTAGAAATTCGAGAGAGTTGGGAGGCCAAATTCGAGCAATTAAAGGATATTATGATTTATAAAAAAAATATTTGATAATTTATTATCCAAAGATCAATAACACATGTGGACGTTTCGACCTTAGTTCGTTTCGGTCTTCTTCAGCACAAATTAATAATAATAATAATAATAAATTAATTAAACGATTACGCAAATTCTAAAAGTATATATTACAAAATAGAATATTTTAATTTATTAATTCCAGATGCGCTCAAAATGCAGTACATAATTTTGATTGACTATACGACTCATTTCGCTATACACGTTGAATTATCCGTTTATTTCAGTATTATAAGATCCGTGTGACATGCATTATCCGTTTCAGAGAGCAAACGTTTAATTTATAATAGCGATAAATATTTTGTGACAACAGCGTGTTATTTGTATCGTAGTAAACACTCCGGGAACCAGCTGATGAAAATGGTATGCAGTCGAGAAATAAATTTTCCCCTCTCGCGGAAGGTGTAGATCTTCGCGCGCGAAATAAATCTTCGAACGCTGAATTACAACTTACATTACTGTATACAAAGTATGCGCGCTCGCGTAGGACTATTAATCGATACCACGACCGATTACGCGCGGATTGGTTTTTTTTTCTATCGAAAAGAGCTTTCCGGAGATTAGTATCTATATATCGTAACTCTAGCGTGTCGTAATAAATACGTTACTGCCGAGGTGCAGAGGTCAGCGTGAAAGGTTTGGCCGACGACGCAGCGTGAAACACGACGCTGCGTCGTTTAGCCGAGGAAGGGCACGAGATGATAAGGGACTCGGGGAAAGTGTACAAAAAGGAGCTGGGCTAAGATAGCGCGCGGGGCCGACGCGGGAGCAGGGGGGGGGTGTAGGGAAGGCTTAGGCGAAAAGAACCGTGGCGGACAATTAATTTCGAAGCGTCGCGTCGACGAGGAAACGAGCTGGGGCGCGCCTCGGCGAAGATCTGCATGCAAGAACAATTAGCTACACCTCCTCGTGGCTCACCTCCGCGATAAATCAGCGAACCGCATTACCGCAACGGCCAGCGCACACAATGCCTGTAATTCTCGCCCACTCTAGGAGCAAGGAGAGAGACGTAAGGAGAAAGAGACGAGGAGGAGAAGGAGGAAGAGGACGAAGAGATGCGCTTTCTCCCTCTCCCCCCTCGGTCCCGTAGTCTCTGATCATCATCCACGAAGACACAGCCGAGAACGAGGTAACGAGAATGTACACTTTGCCCGCCCGAGATTCGTCAACGCCTCCTACTCCTCGTCGGCGACAAGAGATTAATGAGGACCTCGCGGGATCCCTCGGTCATTGCGCCGAGACACACTTCACGAGGACGCTCGGGGAGCGGCAGCGCGGCGTAAGCCCGTGAAACGAAGGGCCTAATAAAAAAAATTTCGTCCCGGGTATGAAAGGACATTTGTGGCGGACCGGAATGATGTGGTTTCACAGGTTTCTTGTTCTTTATTGCGGCGCGATGTAACGAGCGTTAATCTTTTCCGAGCACTCACGAGGAGCATGACATTGCTATAATTTTCCGGTGAAATTATAGTCCTGATGGACGTTTATGGTCTTCGGCAATAGCGATGGCGAAGTATCTAAAATGCGCTCACGAGTCTTATTTTACGAATCTGTTTATGATGACAGATTCAAAAGAACATCCTTTTTCTTCCGTTCCCCGCAATAGCACTTTATCCGAATCCAATCGCTGATTTTTTTTTTCAAATCAGACCAGAGAAGAGAGTCGACTAAAGCAGTTAAATCATCCTGACGCGAGATCGTGTTTGGTCATATATATTTTTTTCCAACCAGAGAATATTTGTCATGTAAATCAGAGATGAGCGTTCATTAACGGCGAGATATTCGCGCCATAGCTTTCCATTATTCGAGCGTTATCTGCGCGTCCATTTTTTGCGGCTCAAAATATGCGGCCCTATAGTTTAATAGATTGATATCTCGATTGCGCAAGGAATAATGTGAGGTTATATAAACGTTATATACGGAGGACTCGGGCGAGACGATAAAGTCTACTTGTGTCAAAGGACGCAGAGCCTTGTTGGAGGGAGGGCTGTCGTGTTGGGGCAAGGATGTAGGAAGGAAACACTGGTTATCGGCGTATCGGTACATCAGGCACCCGCGTTTACGGCCGATCGAGCGGAAACCTTTACTGCCGCTTCTGCTTTCGTAAATCGTCGCGGAGCTTACCGATTTTATTTACCGCCGCGCGGTATATGCTATGACGGTCGCTGAGCCCTGAGGATCCATCCCTTCAAGGATGGCTGGATCCGGCGGAATGTGCACGTCAGCGCGCGGCGCAGGATTTATCGTCGCGCGGATATATAATATCCGCGCGAGTGCGCGCGTGCGGGGGAATCAGGGCGGGACAATGGCCGGGATAATGGGCGCGAGCAGTTTTCGTGAGAACAAAATCGCCGCGCGCTACTCTCCTCTCTCTCTCTCGAGGTTTTTTTGTCCCGCGTTTCCCCTTTCTACGAAAAGCGCGGGATTTTCGATGACGATATTGACGATGATGAGAGGCCGGGACCGGCGTCGTTGAACGTTTTACTCGTCTTCGCGGGGCAAAAAGTTTAATGACGACCGCGGCGATTGTACTTCGAACGCTCGCAATTTCACGCTCAAGCGATTTGGCGAGGTGAGAAGAGAGTCCGAAGTGCCCGATAATGTATCGTTAAGTGGTCAATGATGCTGGATACAGAGATGGTATCGGGGTATGTGTTAATGTAGCGTCTGGTTATGTCTGGTTTTCGCGGTAAGCGCCGCTATTTTTGCGATTGCGTTTATTGCATTAATGTCGTTACGGCATCATCCGTAATTGGTTCTCTGTGTATTCACGGTCCGCAGTATGTTAAGCACTTAAGGAGGGTGGTTAGTCAAATCAATTTGATAAGAATTAGTTCAAATTTATGGAGAATATTCGTCTATGGGAATCTGTCGTCCATGCCAAAGTTGAAGACAATCGTTTGCATGGTTGTCGAGTAATTAATTATTGAAGTTACTCTTGTCTCTCTTTTATACACGGGCGACACAGCAAAAATGTTACCTAACCTGTAATGTAACTCACGAAAGCATATTAAAAATGATAAGAATTTAGATAAAATAGGTGCAAATAACTCTTTACATATTTAGGAAGAACTTTCTCGAAGACTGAAATGATTCGTCTTTATAGTTATCAAGAAATTGTAAAAATAAAACAGGACCACATTTATTATTTCCACATTTTAATGTGGATAATAACGTATTTGGGTTTCAATTGTACAAACAACTCTTTTTAAACCTTAAGAAACAGCAATTAAATGCATTCTACATATTTATTTGCTAAAATTCGTTTATTTTACGCGACGAAAATCTAACCTATATGCTTTTTCCCTGCCGCGCGCCGCCTCCCCGCCAACCAACTAACCAACCTCCTTAATTGCGTTTGCCAGAATGGTAAATGTATTCTCGCTGAAAACTAGTCTCGCTGCAAAATTACCATCAAGAATGTCATTCCTGTTATATCCTTTAATAATCTCTATTAAGTAAGAAAATCTTTCGCAGTTTATGGATTAATTCAAACGAAACTGTACAAGTCGGAGATTGTAGTAACTTGTTACGTGATACGTGTTTGTTATCGAAGAAGCAGAAATTACGCTAATTACGCGCAAAATTATGTTACGATTATCTTATAATTATAGGAACGTACACATGATACAGTGATACTAAATTAATTCAACCTGTCTCGGATAGATATCTTGTATACAAACTAAACTTGCAACACAAGTGACAAAGGGAAACTTGCTAAGTAGCGATGGTACAGCAATACCGGAAGCCGGAGAGCACTAATATCGATGCTCCTAGCAAGTGATCCGTATTATCGCGATCGATCAATGTTTCATAAATGTATCGCGGTAGAGGGTCCGGCGCAGACAATGAGCGGTTTTCGACGATAGCGAGATTCCATCAGCGATCCATCAAGGAGATAAAGGGCCTATCGATTCGCCTCGAGGCGGAGAACGGGTTAAGTCTTATCCGTGGTAAGAAGCGGCGGACTAGATTCACTTGATCAATCATTCCGACAGTTGAAGGATGGATCGACTCGAGCCGATGTTTACGAGGAATATCCGCTTTAAATTCTTCTTATTACTGGGAGCCGCGCTCCTGGTCTCGAGATGGACGGAGGAGAACTTACCCTCTTTCCCTCCCTCTCAGGAAGTAATTTTTTCTCTTAATTTTTTCGGATTGGCCGTTTTCAAGGATGGCCGTGAGGCAATTTTTGCGAGAGTCACCGATGAATATAGCGAAAAAGCTCGTACTTCACGAAGAGAGAACATGGCGAATATATACGCGAAACGAGAGCGACAGGCCGCGGGGGCGGTCAGACGCATTAAAACTCGTCCCGGCGATGGTGCGAGAAGGTTCCTCCTCCTGCAACAGGCCCGAGAGGCAACAATTGGAGCGTAATTATGAGCCGAGGCCGACTTGACTCGAGGCTGACTCATATTCAGCGGTCGCAGCCCGTGTGGACTCTCTACTCCTTTTCTCGCGTTTCTTCTTTCTCTGTCGTAGCACGATTCCACGAACGTTAGAAAATGTATATCGCTCTGGGCGCTTATCCGTGCGAGTTTGTGGTTTCTGACCACATGTTGAGATAGTGAGGTACTTAGGTGTTCGCAGGCCTGAGGCATCGTTGGCGCACCTCGTACGGTCCAGACCCGCTCCGGAAATTTCGGTAATGGCTCAGCGTCAAAAGCGGTTTCGTATACATATGTGTGAGGTTGTAAATGTAAAAATGGTGTATCGGAATTCACCATTATATGCATTTTAAAGACTTTTCTTTCGTCCGTGAAGAAACCGAACAGACGCTATCTGTTTCTAAACGTCGTTAATGTCATCGGTGATATGAGAATTTTTGTGTGATAGAAATGAGATAAATAGCCAGAGGTCAGAGAAATTACACTTGAATATATATTACGTTCGTAAGAAGATAGTAGCGTTCCCTTTATATGTAGCGTGTAGCCATCAAACTATCTGCACCTCGTATTTGTTATCAGCTGGAGCTAGATGGTACGACACAGGAAACTTTAGAAAAGATATAAAGGAGGACTATATGCGCGCGGCGGCGGGGAAACTTATGGCCTCGAATAATTTTTCGTCGTAGAAGAGGATAACGCTCCAGCTCCTTCTTCAGCGCGGTCGTAAAACTGCCGGACTTTGTACGTCCCTGGGCAGAGATATGCCAACGTCTCCCCAACGGAGGCTACGGAGCGTAACGTAGCCCATTCATCCCACACCTCGTCGCCGGTGTCCGGGTTCCGGAGCAGGCCGGCGACCTGGCTGCGGCGGCGCACGCGCCAGGAAGTGACGATCGCGGTGGTGAATACGAGCGTTGTACAGCGTGTCCAAGAAAATGCGTATTTTCTCCTAAACAAAGATAACAGAAACTTAATTAAGAAAAACGGCGCTTGTTCAAAGAGCTCAATAATTTTCGAGAGTTATGAGCGATTAGAAATTCAAAAGTTTAACCAAAATTGGAGAGAAATGTAAACGGATATAAAACGTCCTATTTTTTAATTTTTACTAGATTTTATTTTAAAAGTTTTCTAATTCAAAGTTAAGTGTCAATGACATTCAATGTTGGATACTCGGCAACAAGAAATATTCTAGCAAACAAATCTTTTTCTTCTAGGGAGCAGTTTGTCCAAGTTTGCAGAGAGTGCGTGATTTCTAGGGCACCCTATGGGTAAGTGTGCACATGTGTATTTTCTCGCGTGGCGCTCGCGCTCGAAGGCGCTACCACGGCGATAACTGTCCGCGGGCTTATCGCACTTCCTCGATCCGTGTAAACGTGCCCCGTACGCGACGTGAAATATCCACTGCTGCGGCAACGGGCACACGGGGGCCCCCACGATTCGCGGCACGCACGCGGGATCGTCGAACCTCGTGCCGATTGTAAATCACACGAGGTGAACGATCGATACCCAGCTGTGGGCAGATCGATTCGGGCTTGATAAAAGATCGATCGTACGCGGAACTATAATAAGTAAGCGCGCGGGCCGAGGGTGGATGAGATGAGGCCTACGTGTGTGGGTAGGCCGTGCCACGTGCGAGAAAAATTGCGGTCGGACGTAATCGAGAATGCGCGCGTATATTCGTATACGCGATGCTCTTTAATAGAAAAGTGCGGTGCGGTAATAACAGGATTGCTATATCGCGCCGGCGCGCGTCTCGCGCGAAACGAAACTTTATCTGCACGTCCCTCGCGTCTCCGTAGAACGTATGCATGACATAGGCGCAGATAAATAATTATATATTGTGTTCGGCGTGTGTTTCACACCGTTTCGCTCGCGAGCTGTCTCGACGCAACGCGTCGAGAACGTGTGCGTTCTCGAAAGAGGCGACTGACGGAAGAAACCGTAGATAGGAAGATTTATGCAATATATTACTTATAAAATGCGTTATTGTTTGCCGCACGAGATCGAATCTCGTGTCCAATTATATATCGCGCGGAACAAGTATCGATTATTTCACGGCATAGGCGCAAGGCGCTATATTGAAAGGCGCCTTCTTTAACGAAGACGTATATCCCCATTCAATCTTAATGCCGCGAGCATTAGGCCAGATCCTCGCTCGATACAGGAAGTGACTAAATCAAAAGCGGAGAATTTCGGGCGAGGTAATTTACTGCTGCCGGCTGTCGTTTTTTCCCCATCGGCTTCTCGTGAACCCTCCGAACAATTAGACCCTTTATGAGAGACGCGCACCGAGAGACGCCGCAAAGAAGGCGCGCCTTTTTCACATCCCGCGCCATCGGACGCGAGAGAGACGAATGGAGAGAAAGTTGTTTAAAGTGACGCTCGCCACGTGTTCCACACGAAGTACCGTGGGTAAGGATGCGCGGAGCGACGGAAGTCGCGGAGGTCGAAGCCGTGCGCCATCCAGATAGAGGAGAAGGAGAAACGACGCCGGTTATAAAATCCTCCTTCTTTTGGAAAATCTATTCGAAACAACGGTACCGTGCCGCGGCATTATTAATAAGCGGCTAACCCCACAGGGAGTTCATTAATATATTCCTTAAAGAGTTAAGCGTATTTTTAACCACGTTGCCTTGGGTATTTATGATTTGTTACTTATTATCGCATTCGGCCGGTGGTCCATTACGTATCTGTTCGGGTCGAATCTGTGCGTCGAGATGGGACCGGAGATTTGTAGCGCGTAAATCAGACACATGTGGTGGAACGTGTGTAATCGGCTTTATCCTCTACGTTTATTGGTACGTTTTCCGGTCGTTTGTATTAATTTACATCGGAATTTTGTCTCAATATTTCCTAAGTGCTCACTAACAACGAGGTGCATCGAGCCATTTCCAAGAATCAGTGTATATCTCGGTACAGGTATATATTTGTACGACGCTGGCGAATGTACCAAAGAGAGAAACAGAAAGTAGTCTGAAAATCCGTTTCCGCAAACGACGAAGGCCGTCTGTGCCTTCTCCACCTGCTCGTTCTCTCGAAGCATCTATATCCCACCTTTAACACCACTCGAGTTTCAGGGAAAACGTATACACTCGGCTTGCGTTTCCACGGTGACATTTCAGCGGGACCGAGGTAGAAACGGCAGAAGAGACTCGGCGCAGATCAGGGTTGGGGCGGAGGGTACACCGCTGCGCGCCGGGTATGTTCGCCACCGCGAGCAGCGGGGTCTCCCGATTAATGGACTACGCGTGTCAGACGCTTGTAGTGGACGCGCGTGGACACGGCGCGGATACACACCACCGTCCGACCGACGGACAAACGCTATAAATTGATAACCAGTTCGTGAAGAGAGACTGCCCGCGCGGCCGGTCGCGACGCGGCGTCCTGGGTAGCGGAGGAAACTTGGTATCCGCACATGTCGTCTCGGTCTCGGCGCATCGTCTCGGCCGACAATTTCCCGCCGCGCGCGCGGTGCGCCAGGTGCGCGCTCCCGTTATTATCGTACGGAGATAGGTAGGGTGCATAAGCGATTAGGAGACAATGGACTGTTCGCGACCGTCGTGCTCGTCGTCGCGACCAGAACCAGACGCGACGCGCGTTCCAGCGAAAATATTATATTACATTTCGATGATATGTGCCCGAGGAAGGAAGGTTAGTCCGTTATATCAACTCTCCGGCCGACGATCGATCCTCCTCCCGATACTGTCGTTCGCTCCGCAAAAGTGCCGCAATTTGTTTTCTTCATGTCACCGCTCGATGCAAAGGCTGTGTGTAGGTATTTGATTGTACAGTGTGGAAACAACTATTGCGGAAACGTTTCTGAAAATTATATACTTTCTTTATACCGCAATTTTCTTCATAAGCAGTTGTATCTTTTGTTAACTGCGCTAATAGTATTGTAAGTATACTATTAATTATATTCAGTGATAATGAAGAAACTAAATATTATCTTTGAATAATTTTTATAAATCTAAGAAAGAATGTTTTTGCAACTAAACGACGAATAAAATTTACTACGTTTTCCCAGTTTGCTTCCTGATTTCTCGTAGTACCGGCGAACTTCCGTAGTTAAGAGAGAAAAATGAAAAAAGAAGTCGGAAAAAAGTTTCTCTAATATCCCAGCTTGAGACCCGATGTCGGCTAGACATTATTTCTCTCGGACTGAAACGCAGGAACGGTTTCGTGGATTTTCCGGTGGAAAATTAGCGCGTCTCTCTCTCCGGGACGCGTCCCTAATCTCCCGATTGCGGAAGGAACGAAAGGAGCTAATCGGCCGCCAAGTGGATTATAAATTTCGGTGGGCAGAAACGCTGCGCCGGCAAAATAAAGTAGGAAGATGCATCTGGCATCTCGCCCGAGAGAGGCTCCGATGTGAAGGCAGCTTCGGTTCCTGGATCGCGCGCGGGGGCAACTCTTTCTAATTATTAGCCACCTTATCTGACGGAGGAGGGAAACGGTAGAGAAGACGGCGTCGTGGTTTCTCGCGCGACACCGCTGGCTATTCTCTCGGCGTAATTAAAAGTAACGATTCACGGAGGTACACTCTACGCGCGTGATCGTCTCTGAAAAAAACACGTCATTGCCCAGTACGCAAGGCTCTTACGTTCGCCAGTCACCGATCGGGTTGGCGGTCCCGGCTGGCTCTCTGGCAACCCCCTCTCGCAAACTGGTTTTGGACGTAATTGGATGCGCGAGACTTCAGCCTACGTTAAAGTCCGAGCAGCGCGATGAGCGTCCGTCGCTGGGCTTCGCCACTACGGCCGCAAACGGGAAAGCCCGTTGACGCCGCGCTAAATTTATTTTGCTGACCATTTAGACCGGGTTGGCGGGTTCCTGGCCGATGCGCGGTAGGAACGCGCGATAATTTTGCGCACTTAACGACCGTATGAGCTGATCTTGGAATTTTGTTGATTCGCTCGACGAGCCTCGTACTGCTCTGCGTTTTGTAATTCGGTGTGAACCCGCATTTTTACGGGATATTCTGAGAGTGGTCGTATGAACATATTCGTGTGAACGCAGGAATATAATTTATGTAAAGTAAAGTCATTGATTCCGCAACATCTTATACAGCGTCAATTACGATGCTGTCGATTGAGAAGGCACGATTGTAGTTACGTTTGAATCAAATGTAGGGTTGTAATTGTGGTGAAAAAACATGTTACGCACGTTTGGAAATAGGCATAGCGCGTTTCCATTCGATTGCTCTGCTAATTGTTGGGGAGCTGGAGATGCTAGTGTTTACCTTAAAGCGGATAGATCCAATTACGCGCGCTCACCCTTCTCTATACCTTCCGTCCGCCGCGATGCTGCGCGCTCTCACGACGACGTACGAGTTCGGTATCTCGTACCGCATCAATCTCCCGTCAGGTTTTTTTTACACTTTTCGCTTAGCCATAGTTTTAGAAGGGATTTCTAGCAATTGGACGCGGCAGGAAGCCGCGCACCGGCGGCGTCTCCCGTCTAGTTTTCCACCGAAAGCACCGACTCCGGAGTAACAAACTCCACGTGAAACTCTCCCCCCTCCCCGCGCAACACACTGGCCGGCTGGTCGAGGGCGAAAAGGTCGAAGCCTGCTTTCGTGTTGCCCTTTCCTCCAACCCCGCGCGTCTTCCACCTTCATCTCGCCCTTCTCGGGTGGGGTTAGCGCGGGAGCCGCGTAATGAGCTTCCCAGGCCGGTTGTAACGAGCAAAAACTTATCGTCACTCTCCCTTCTGATTTACTCGACCTGCCACGTCGTTAGTTGTACTGTCCCCCTTCCTCCTTACTACGTCCGCCCCTAAAAAAAGGGGCCCGGTGCTCTCGCTGCATCACTACCAGCGCGCGCGTGTTATTTTTTTCGAAAAAAATCGTAACTTCGTAGCTCGTTTCTTGAACGAGATTCTCGGTTAATAATTATAGCTCGCGTCGTTTTATATAGATGTGTCAACTGTCTATGATTTACCATTTACGTTAATGTTATGTATATCTTGAAATGAAATTGTTATAATAAGCTCAATTAGACAATGACAGTTTCAGATATGACTGTAAGAAAAGAGTGATTAAGGTGACATTTCGTTATTGGCGAGTTTCGAAGATACTAGTTGTTAAATTATAATTAAATTTGGCAAACTCAACTATGTTAACTTCGTCTCTTTCTCTTTTTTTATGAAGATCAAAACTTATTATATTGAACTTATTATATTAAATAAATATTAATATTTATTTTATACACATATTTCAAAAAAGATAAATTAAGTATATTATTTGAGATAAAATAAGTTAATTTTTTAAACTTTAAAGGAAATGGAAAAATAGGGTTGAGATATAGCTGAATGCATCGTGTTACAGTTACCAGTTTTCAGTGCTCCATTTCCGCTATCAATATCCTCATATATATTTGTCTCTACAACGTCTGAGAAGCTTCCGTAAACTTCTTCTAAAGAAACATTTTCGACAATGGAAGAGGTGAGGATACTGGAAGCTGCTATACTATCAAGCTGCTACTATCAAGAAAAATATAACGGTTCTGTATATCTTTAGATACCTCAAGACTCACATAGATGATGTTTGTGCTAATGTGCTAATTTTGATAAAATATTTTTATTAATCCTAGAGAGTCTTTCTGAGGTAATACGTACCCCACGCGAAATTCAAATTGCGCCTCTGCCTTAGGAAGGTTAGTTTTCATACCAAGACCCTAACCATAATTCAGTTTAGTCATCCGGCAGTCGACCTCCGTCATTCAGCGAGTGCGTTAGATTCGTGCAGCAGCTGAAAACCGAAAAAGAAAATTGTTTGGGGTAACGTATTACCCCCTTCGGCCGTTTACGTTCGACATTTACCACAGTAAAGTATATTTCCAATTTTTTGTGAAAATCGGTAACGAAAAATTATACACTTTATAGCACTCCCCGGAAAATTCTACCCCTGTTTCATATATAATTATTTAAGATTTGGTCAATTATTTCATTTTTGCTGTTCTTGCACAGCAACTGATTAAAAGTTTGTAAAGTTTTTGTAGAGTTAATTTTACTGTTTTCATATACTTTTATAACTTTTGACTACCTTTCAAATAAATAATCGACAGAATTTGTTTTACTTTCCATTTCTTGCGATTTTTCCCATCCGACAGTTTTTCATCATTTCCTCTACTTCAGATGTTCAAAGAAATATGTTTTTTTTTAAGAAACGAAAAAATCGCTTACATGCCCTTGAAGGTTGTCTATTCGATCGTCTTTCAAAATCCGTTGGAATTTTTAAAATCGGTGAATTTTATGAAAAACTACAGCATTTTTTATAAAAATAGTCATTTCGGCCCAATTTTTGGTTCTTTTTCTTGTTTTTCGAAATTTTTTTACTGTTTTTTTTACTACCGCAAATTGATGACTACTATCGTCTTCCCTATTAAAGAACAAACAAAATCTATTAAAAAGTTGTCTAACAACAAATAGAAACATTATACACGCGGTACAAGTTTGGGGTAATTTATTACCCCGCTTGGCCTTTCACGTATGAGAAAATTCATAAAGACTCTCTAGGGTTAATGAAAAAATAGAGTTGTATTAAGTCGTTATTAAAAATAGGGAATTGGTCGTAAATAATGAAGAGATAAGTTATCCAGCTAATTACAAGTGATATATATATATTTTTTATATAATTTGTATTATATGAAAATTTTTAACAAGTTATTTACACACACACACACACACACACACACACACTCACGCGCACGCACACGCACGCACACGCACACACACAACAAGTCTTAACATCTTAAATTTTGACATTAGGAATTTTTATTATGTAAATAACTACACACGGAGAAAATTTTCTCTTAAAATTTACCCTGAAATCATGGTAGTTGTGGGACAACATGTATCATCAAGAATTTTATGCGAGCTATTCTGATTAATATCCACCATAATAAAAAATATTAATATCTATTACATTAAAATATAAAATATGTTTGATTAATTTTACTAAAATATATCTAGGAAATTTTAATAATAATTTTTCAAAATTTACTAATTTGCTTGGTAATTTTTATCACGTTGTTTATAAAATGTCTCTTGTATATTTTAAAAATTTCTTGGTTGCCAAGTTGTCCCAAGTTTGTAGTGAATTTAAAAGTAAAATATAACAAAAAATTCTCTCTGTGTAGAATTTTTTTTATTTAAAAAACCCTATTAAAATTATTAATTTTTTCTCATAAATATTTCCATTTTTGTGCCGTTACACGCATCGGACGACTTTGAATAAAAGCGCGACCAATAAAATGCAGATTGTCGGCGAGATATATTGAGAGCTGACACTTGATAGATTGCTTGGCGATCAGTGTCGGATTAAATAAGATGAGAAAGCACATTCGTGCCATAATGGTAACGGTTTCGCAATCCTCCGTGGCGAATAGACCCCTTGGTCGTTTCCTGGAAAAGTTAGGAATTTGATTAGACGCTCGCGGCGTTAATCGATAGCCTTAATTATAACTGTCGATTGCTCGCTAACGAAAGAAATCGATAGCGCGTCCGGCATTCAGGCGACCTTCGGCACTCAGGCCATTGCCCGACTTGTCGGGCTATGAATCGCGATTCGTGCGTTGTTTAAGCCGTTTATCTTAATGAGGGTTATTTGATCCCTAGTGTCGTCGGCGACGCAGGAACTCGTAACGCAATAAAGCAAAAAGCTAATGGCCCTCGTTACTTCATTGTTAGGTGATAAAGATCGACGTAACGTCGATCGACGCTCTCGCTTTCGTTCGTCGAAATATACGTCTACGACTTGACACATGTCTCTCGTCGACGTCGTTCATTATCCTAATTGCGAACATCGAGTGCAATCTGCCGCGTTCGATTCGCCATCGTCGTCAGAGAGAGAGAGAGAGAGAGCGCATTCCTATAAATTATCCCTGTCGCTCTCATTTCTCGGGATATCGAATTGAAGCGTCTTAACGCTACGGAACAAGTACATTTCACGCGATAGCGTTTAAGCAGCTTGAATGAAAGAACACTCGGCCTTATCAGCTACCTGCACTCCATTAGGTATGCGCTATTCATATCTGAGACTGGCATTTCTCATCAGCGTCGAGACGTTTGTGGATCGTTAACTTTTATGTCGTTGTTCTACTTTCTTCTGCATGGTCGGCCTACTTGCTACCGTAAAAGCACTATTGCGCGGTATCGTGACTACGATATCGAATTGCTTCTTGCACGTTCGCGCGTTCTATCTGACACTCGTGAAATTGTACTCTCTTTTACAAACAAACACCGCTCCTGCAGTCCGAATAAACGAGAGTGCGCTATATATGATAAAGTCGATGATATCATAACACTTCTATTGTTTCTAATATTTGTGATAATAGTCTGGATTTGCTTCAATGACTATAATTCTGTTTTGTTTGATATTAATATACAATGCAAATTTAAAAAAATTATAGAATACTTGTTTTATATCATCATTCAACTAATTTCATACGGATACATTATTTTTTGAAGTAGGTTGTATGTAGAATAAGAATTAAATTTACTATTTATTAATATAGAATTCTTAATTTTCGATATCTAAAAAAAAAACTGTTAAGAAATACTCGTTGCACCTCAAGCTTGCTAGACGGTTTTTCGTCACAAATTAAATGTCCATTCAGATGCGATTGCGCCGTCTCTCCATAGCGCTACAAGGGTCATAACAATTATCTTACAATTCTCGCCGCGTTAGAGCAGGCTCTAACACTCAAACGATTCAAATCTTCCGGTCTTGCAAGGGCAGCGAGTTCAAAACTAATTGACCGTGGCGGAGAACTCATTAAAAGTGCACTCCGGAACTCGAGACGCCGGTGGTTCGTAACGACTGTTGTAATTCGAGCTGGATCCTTCCGTGGCACGTAAACGGCAGTCTTATGCCACTATCTCAACAGCTGTTCTGATCCCTTTTACTTTTTGTTTACGGATCCAGCCGTGTCCTACTTTTGAGCTCATCTTCATTGATATATGTAGAGATGATGTGTGGGAAATATGGTGATCGATTTATAAGACAAGAAAATTAGAACGGTCATAATAGTTCCGAAATTATTGTCAAAATTTAAATATTGTTGTTTTAAAATTATGCACTGAGAAACAAATTTTCTGCATTTTAGTAAATAGATATTAATTTGCATATAACTGTGACTTCATTTACTAAAATGAAGAAAATTTTCCTTTTTATTAGTACCTATATAATGTATTCATTGAGAAAAAAATATGCAAACTTTACTATAAAATGCAGAAAATTTTTTTTCTCAGTGTGTTTATAGACAAAGATACAATGGTACGGTACAAAGATTCAAAATCATTCTTGAATCGAATCTGTTAAAATCAATTAGACATAAATCAATTATAAAATTTATCACGAATATAATTGATTTATTAGAGTCATCTGAGTTTTATTGGTATAGCAGGATGTATTTCGTTAAATGTTAAGCAGTAGCTTCGCCGAAAAGGATATAAATAAAAATATGAATGACATGGTACAAAACATACAAGATCATTCTTGAATCGAACTCATTTGAATTAATTGCAGACATGAATCAATTATAGAATTTGTCACGAATATACCTGATTTATCGGAGTCACCCGGGAGTTTTATTAGCGCGGCAGGATGTATTTCGTTATATATCAAGCGGCAGTTTCGCCGAAGAGGAAATGGAAATAATCAGCTTAGCCGAGCGACTTCGTTAGATTGACAAAAGTTTGTCCCTGGCCAAATTCCCATTCCGAGTTTTTTTCTCGATAGGATCACGGCGAAGCTGGCGATGCGGAGATAAGAGAGATTGGAGAAAATATAGGAAATCTGAGAGAGGGGATTTCTGCGAGGAGAAAGTTGCACATAAAGAGGAAAAACGTTCTGATAGGCGTATCGAACGCGCAGCTGTCTCCGCGAGGACGATTTCTATGGGATCTCCGAGATACGTAATACTATCTCTTTGAGTTATACAACTGGCGCATAGTTTTCGTGTCAACGTTCAGCCGCGCAAACGTGTCCGTTGTGAAAGACGATATTAGGTAATCAATTATCCGCGGAGGAAAGGGCGAGCGCAACGGACGATTGACGAAAGCGAAAGTATACAATTATGTTTATTGTATCCACTTACACTGCATATTTTCATTACAGTTGCAAGAACTTTATTTAATATTTTAAACTTCAAATAATTTTTTAGATTTTTACATTAACAGGTAGATTAATTAAATAAATTAAATAAATATTTTTCCGTATGTTAATAAGAAAGAATATCTTTCGTTTTTGTGTATTATTATTTAATATACGAAATTGAAATATATTGGTTCGATTTATAAGATATTGGGTTTCTTCGCCGAATGATAAGTCTAGATACTGAGTTAATTTAGATATAAACGCGGAAATAAATCGCGCATGAGCGTGAAGTGCGAGAACACCAACTTGCAATATTGGAAGTCACAGGTGCTCGGCTTTCTCTATCCGGAAACTATTGTTTTCTCATAACCCGTTCATAACGGCTGGCGCCTCGTATGTTTCTTTAGGATCACACCAAGAAATTCCAAACGCTGCCGGCGTCGAAGCGCGCTCGCGTTTCATTCGGATTCGACCTAAGACAACAAACAGACGGTTTCCTGCCGTGAAAAACGTATAACCGTTCTCTTCTACATGCAACTTCTTTGGACCACCGTGATGTAACTTTTGATGCCGTACTGTACAACTATCAAACTGCATTACTGATAACAGCGAAGTTTATTCGTTTGAAGATTCAGTCTCAGCGACGTTTAGAAAAAACTTTACTTAAAAATGCATTATGTCATTTCTGAACAATCGTGCAGCTAGATATTTCACCTCAACATTGTCACATGTGCCGCATACCTTGTCACTTTAATAAATAACGACAGAAGTAATTTGTTGCAAAACTTGAAAGCAGTCTGGAGTCTGGATTTATCCGGGACATGACGTTGTTTTTTTTTATTGGCACTTCACGACGTCTATGATATATTTGCCTGGCAAATTTCTCACGCGTCAGAGACTGAAGTTGTCCGTCCAAATCCAGATACAGATGACCGGAAGATATCGACATCCGTGTCTTGAGATCATAGTTGCACATCGATCAACTTAAGTCTCCGGGGTGTGGGAGGGTCACTTCTCTATCTGCGTAAACAGTGGTTTGCCACGGGGATCACGTTTCTACGGTCGGGGACCACACCCGGCAGCCTGTTAGTATTTGCACGCGGCGTTAGTTGCCCCTGGGCTGCATGTGGGGTACGCACGTGCGTGTCCGTTCCGTCCTATCCGAGGCCTTCCTGATGTGATAACGTCCGAGATAACGTAGCCGATGCATTCGGAATACTTAAGAGAAAGGCCGTACTTGGCCGTACATCTATACCTAACGTTTTCGAGCTTTGAATTTCAGCTCCGTTGTAATATATCGCCGTTTACATTCACGGAATGCAAACGTTGATAGAATAGGGGAGCTCCTATTGTAAACTCATTCATCGCAACTGCGCAAATATTGTCTTATTGTGCTATTTAATTTATTAAAAATCAATCAAAAATACGTTGAAAGCATGAACGTAATTCGAAACCATAAAACAATCTCATCAAAATCTTTTATTGCTCTTATATTTTATTTTATGTAATTTTTTTTATCATGCTTGATTAGCTCATTAAACAGAATTTTACTCCGTAATATAACTCGGTTGACATGTTTCTTGGTTTTTCAATCGAAAGAAGAGTCTAATCTCTAAGGAAAATTCTCTGTTAAGATCTGGACATAGAAACAAGTATGCGCACACACAGAAAAGTACATACTATCTAAGTAAGTAAATATTACTTATTCTATTTGATAAGTTTGTACAGAGTGTTTCCTAAGTAAGTATAAAAAATTGAAGGGCATATTCCATGGCTTATTTTAAGAAGAAAAGATCTTATAAACATGCCCTAAACGGTCTAAACTGCTTTGTTTTCAAAATACAGGATGTCAAAGATGCATGTCCCTGATGGATCTAAAAATGTTTTATCGGTAACTGGAAAAATGGTTCTTAATATCATATGTACGCATACCAAATTTGAATAATTTTAAACGTTTTTCAGATTTTCGAAATTTTTTTTTTACAACTTTGACATAGGACTTTTTCTTCCTAAAATAAGCCACGGAATATCTCCTTCAATTTTATGTACTTACTTAGAAAACACCCTGTATATCCGCAAATCTACCATAAAGTCATCGCAAGTATCACATATGCTCAAAACATATTCTGGATCTTAGCAAGTCTAGTACTTCAAACGAGAATATTTAACTCAAGAATTCGGTTTACTTACTATGTATATAGAGTCTACGGCAGAGAAAAGCATATACTTAAGTATATTCTTGAAAGAAGAATAAATTCTTCTTTCGAGCACAAAATGACGAGCTTTTCTAAGACTTGTGCCAAGTATATCTTAAAACTATTATTAAGAAAATACTCTTTGTTGAAGAAAACTATTACTTAAGACAAATAAAATAAGTAATTGCTTTCCTCGGCTGTAGAATGATATTTTTCTGTGTGCAGTTTGTACGAGATGGACACTATGGACAGGTTTGATTATGCTGATGTGAACTAGCAACCAGTAACGATCCTGTTGCGCTACTGTCACGAACCAACGAAGAAGAAGTCAAGCTCTGAAACGACTTCCAGTAATTCCAGATAAAAACTATTTACATGAAAATTTCTGCTTACAGAATTCCAAGAAATTGTAACAACCGCGTTGTACCATTGGTACCACGTTTGCTCTGCCGCAAACTTGAAAATTACACATATTCATACGTACTCATTTATTGAATAATTAATATAGCTTCGCAAAAATGCAGAAATTAATAATGCTCTTTATTTATCATTATATCGATTACTGACTGCACGAGCCGCTGTGCAAACTCATTTTTGTGCAACCTACGCGAGACGAGCGCAACGCCGACGCTAATGCGAGTGCGATGTTAAAATTAACGCTAATGGAAATGCAAATGATACCGCGACGTGAAAAAGAGTGAACCGTGCGGATATTAAAAAATGGCGGAGAGGAAGGATATCGCGTGGATAATTGCGCGCGTTGCGCGCCAAATGAGCAAATGATGGTCTCGGCGAGCGGCGGCAAAAGAGAATAAGATACAAACGCAGAACGTGGAATAGGGAACATCCTCTCGCCGTTGCGACAATACTCCTCGTCCTATTCCTTTCCTCCCCTTTTTATACCCTCTTTATACCGATGTCCCATTGAATGCAACTTATGGAAGTCCGTTCCGCAAAGTTGCCTCGCGGATTTTCGTGGGGTGGGCCGTAAGCCTCCACGTCGTCGACAATGGCCTTCCATTCCCGCCCCCGCCCCCGCCCTCTCATCCCGTCGTTCCCGACCGCAGCAGTTTCTCATTCCCTCTAGCCAGCAGCTCGCTGGACCTAAGGGAAAGGGTCGTGAGAAGGTGGCGGTGGGTTGAGGTCGCCACTCGAGGGGGGAGACGAGGATGTGCGGCGCTCATTCCGGCCGCAAGATTTAGAAGCCAATTTTCGCGAGCATTGACCAGACTCCTTTCCCTCCTCCCCGTCGATCGTTCTCCTCTTTCTCTTTTACCGCGTATCCGCTTCCTTCGCTCTCCTTCCTCCTTCTTTCCGGCACTGGGGGATCGGAAGACTGCCGTTGAAAAGAAGCTCAGAAAATACAGCTGGCCGTTGACTGACCGCCGAATCGCTTTTGCACGAGGAATACGACGAGAGAAAGTAGAGGAAGGAGGATGCCCTCCGATTTCGTATTCTCGGACTCTGATTTGAAAGTATAACCGTCCGGCTTTGAGTCAGTATCGCGTAACGATCGACGAAAGGATCGTGTTTTGATTTATGCCGCGATACTTTGCACGTAATGTTTCGAACGAGCCGCGTTCTATTATCCGTGATTTCTTTGGATTTATCAGATTTTATGGCCGGAAAACGCGACCGCTGCTTGTTGCGTGGCATATTCCGGCCGTTATCAGAGAAACTATGATGTATGATTAAGGCATAAAGTTCTGCGACCTGTATATTCCATGGTAATTTATACATTTATACATTTTAATATTTTATATGTTTTCTTGTTCTTCTCGCTGGTTTCTAAAAAAGAAAGACTTTTTGCTTAGATTTGAATCTTTTTTTATGCATTGACCGTGTGTAATGGTTTATCTAATAACACTCGAGAAAACCGAAGTGAAACGATATTCCGTACGCGTGTGTCCAACCATTTTATCGCAAATATTCTCAGATACAGATCTTCCTCGGAGATCGCAGTTTTACGCGGCGAGTCGCGCTCGTCCTGCCGACGCGACAGATCGAGTCAATGGAGCAGCAAAGTTTCCTCGCGTTTTATCACCGATCATTAAACGTCCTCGCTAATATTTTACGCGCGTCGCGTCTGGAAATTCCACGGCGTCTACTAACGAGGGCTGCTGGAGCGATCAAACGCTGTACGAATGACGACGCTCGGCGAACAAAGTCGAGACTGCCCGTCCAAGATGCCAAACGCTCCAAGGATGAAATTAGAGTAGATGACTGTTGTCCATAGGTCTCACCCCCTTCATTCTCTCTCTCTCTCTCTCTCTCTCTCTCTCTCTCTCTCTTTCTATTTCTCTTGAGAGTTAGGAGTGCGGCATAGTGCCAAGGACGAGGGCGCGACTAGACGAAGACAGGACGGAAGAGAGACGTCGGGAACGTCCTCGGGTACACGCGCAATTACTCTCCCTCATCATATCCGACGCCGGTCTTTTCATTACCCTCCTAAATGGCGCATGAAGTGCCCACCTATTCTCCCGCCACCCCACCCCCGTCCTCGTCCCCCTTTCGGTCATTGAAGTTGAAATACCGCGGATAGGTGAGGCGGCAGAAATATACGCTCTGTATGTCCCAGTCCAGTCTCGCTATAACGCTACTGCCGCAACTCCAATAATTACTGGTACCCCGAGAACAATGGGCCGTGCCTGTCATAACTGTCATCTACCGCGGTGCCGCGCCGTCGCGTTATTTAAGACTCTCCGAGCTTATTACTTCTAATGGCCGGCAGAGTTACGAGCGCTTCTTTCGCCGGCGACTGACCCGCGGAAACTCGGATACTCGAACTGCAATAGCCGACGTCTCGTAGATTGGATAAGCGCGACGCTTATCGGAGGTCGCCAGCGATCGAGTTGGAGAGCATCCAAGCGAAGAGTGAAAGTAGGTAAGGCTGAAGACACCAAAGTTGCGGAAGACGTTTTATCTCGAACGTTGTAGTTCGAAATCTATTCACTCGTGAATAATTGACGTACAACAATGGGAGGATTAATCAAAAGTTGAAATTATTAGCGAAAGTAAAGATAGGCGTGCAATTCTTCAGTCTTATCTGTGTGCGTGATAGTTCTTCTGATTCAGGAGAATCAAACTTTAAATGTGTAGAGGAAACCGTCTTTTACTTGATGTCAGAGTGTAACGATGTCCTTTTACGCGTGCTGAAGCAAAATTTAACGCTAAACGACGCTGCGGAAAAGCGTGGATTGTCGACGAGATTGTCATCTTAAATTTTACGGCGCTGTAACGCTCGCGTCGCGTCATTACGGAATTATTGAGGTCATCAAAGTCGTGTTACGATAACGTATCTACCGGCACCGCTTTTTCACGGGCTGTCTTGGTGTCGCGGTACATAAAGGAACGTATTCGAGATTCTTTTTTCGAGCGGGCCGGGGCATTGTGCGACTTTAGTGTCTCTAATTTCATGGTCGCGAGCATAATGTATCCCGGCGAATGAAACGATTATGGCGCGCGCGGAATATTTCCCTATCGTTAATCGTATAGGATTACGTCTAGATTATATCGAAGGTACCACTATGTATGGCCACAAATGAGATTTACTGCCTAATCGTTATTAACTAATGGACATAAATGGGGGCTCGTAGAAATTATGCATTTGGCGTCATTAATCATTTCCCGCATATACTGAGTTCAGCGATTCGTTCGCGGAGAAGCGTGCGGTCGTCGCGCATAAAGTATATGAAAAGTTTTTGCTTTGTTTTACATTCGTATTATATACTCTATTCTATTCTTCCTAGCTATCCTATTTCTTTTTCTTATATATATTTTTGATTTCTTTCTTTCATTCTTTCGTCGACCTGATTAAAATATCTTAGATTGCGGCGATGTGCGATTCGTGTTATTTTTCGACGAGCCGTTTATATCAACATATCTTGTAGAATTCAAAGCAATGATATATCTCCGGGATCGGAGGTCGGTATTCGGAGGTCTCCCATCGGGAATTCGAGCATCACTTGAGCGACCGCCTTCCAAGTATGACGAGTACGTGTGTCATCGCTCGAGTGCGCGCATACAGATCTTCTCCGTAGATAGACAGACAGGCTGGCAGAGTCGGGGGGACGCTGCTGGAGAACTTGAGGAACTCGAACAGATGCTCCGATCACTCGGTAGCTGATGCATGCCTCACGCTCGTCAGATAACTCGGCTAAATTCAAAGCGGACCGCGAATCGATAAGCTGCTATCGCGGCTTGAGCTTAACCAGAGACCAGCAGGATCCAAGGGATCGCACGACTCGTGCTGCCTCTTTCTGCAGAGCGCTCTTGTAGACCAGTCCACCAATGTATATATCTTACGGCGTGTCTTGATAACGGTCCCGGTACTCGTTTCGCAGGGTACCCGCACGCGGTCAGAGTCTGGAACATGTTTTAAAAACATTGATAAGTCTTTAAAAATTAGTTGCTTCTCCCTATCGCAGCGACGTTCACG
Organism: Temnothorax longispinosus; assembly: GCF_030848805.1. Lineage (NCBI taxonomy): Eukaryota > Metazoa > Arthropoda > Insecta > Hymenoptera > Formicidae > Temnothorax > Temnothorax longispinosus. Next base: position 13,152,922 of record NC_092361.1, read on the forward strand.
ATTAGAATAAAATGTCACTTTTTATTGTGATTTAATCACTCGTTTATACAGATTTAAAAGAATTTGGACTGGTTTTTAAGGAGCATTGAGAAAAAACAACAGGATAAAAATTATTATAAATTTCAGAATTTTTTAAATTAGCGATAAAGCTTTACGTTATTTAATTAATAGATATTTATAATGATAACACATTGGTTCATAATTACGTAGTTTATACAAAGTATAAAGAAAAACCATACTCGTTTTTTTTTAACTGAATCGCGCATTACTAGGGAATCTAGGATATCTGATTAAAATCCCAACTTAACTCGATACCCACTTTTAATGCGGAGAGCAGCGAGGCAAAAGCCAACTGGTATAGGAAAGTTTTAATTTAATTCGGCGGTCCCGCGCCGAAGTGGTCGGCCCGCGTAGTAAAATAGGGGATGGTGCTTCTGTCGCTGCGAGCGACGAATTACGGATGACCAGCGAGCTAACTCGATTGCCCGCCATACTCTTCTTACCTCGATGCGTTGTCGAAGAAGTTAATATTACCCTATTTCAACAGCGCAGAGTTACGAATGGGAGTTTACGTTGTAATAAAATATTTCTACAGAGAGAGAGAGAGAGAGAAAAAAAGAGAAAAAATTCAGATAATAATTAATTTACACTTTTTTATTAAACTGTAATAAAACGATAAAAGCTGTTTTATTTTAATAACTAAATCGAGTTTGTATTAAAGTTATTAACTGTGGAATCGTAATTATTTCTCTTTACGTCATTATTTTCCTTTACGTCAAAGAGAGGTAAAAAAAAATGGAACTTATAGGTGTACTTTGTTATCGAAGACTTTCTTTCATTTCTCTACGACCCGGTAATATCAGGAGCGTGACGGACGAGAAGTGCGCGCCGTATTTATTTTCGCAAAACGAGTCGATCGGTCCGAGCACCATCAATCGAGAGCGCTCCAACAGAAACACCACGCACGCATGAGAAGGCAAGAAGGAAACGCCACGGACTTAGGATAATAGCGTTATTATACTCGCGGAGTCGATCGTATCGTAGGACGAGAACCAGACCCGTTGGTCGGAAGTGTGGAGGTAGATACGAGAGGGAGAGAGAGAGAGAAAGAAAGTTTCGAAGGACCCGTCGTCTAGTGCTAGTGGAGGGCGACGTCTGTGTTCGAGAACGTTTATCACACGTGCGTGCGATACATACCGCCGTGTGTCCATGATGGAATCTAATTTATGTACGGAATAGGCGGATTATCGTTTCGACCGAGAGGGCAGGTCACCCGATACCTCGGGTGTCATCTTTCGTCAAAAGTCTTGCCCTTTCGTCGTCCGCTAGTTCTCGTCGCGCAGATGCTACGGGTCAATCGTCGCCGAAAGGTTGGATCCCTGCAATGAATTATTGCTTCAGGACTTTACGTGCCGGAGGTTCGTGTACATACGGCGATAGTTTATAGTATATGCGTACATTTGTGTTCGTGTATTCCTAAGCTTCTCGACAAAAGCGCATCGCCGATTTGATACAAATGACGAATTACGTTTCTAAATAAAACAATAATAATTATTGTTAACAATTTTTTGGAGGAAGCGTAGACTTACCATATTTGATATATAATTTTATACATAACAGTTTTACCCATCTTACTTGTTCTACTAATTCTCGGTCGGCTAGATTTTGGCTTTCAGGCATTAATCATTTCTAGCATAACGTAATATTTGGATTGAGCATAAGAACACTGCGGTATTTTAGATAAATAGTTAGAAAATGATATTACAAATTTTTACGACAATTTCAATTGTGATTTTAGCATTATTAATAATTATAATTCGAAACAATACTATTAATACAGAAACACTAAATTTTAATTTTACATATAAAAATTCGAAATTTATTATACGAAACAGGGAAACAAAAATATATAATTTCTCAATACCTAACGTCACATGGTCAGATAAAATCAGATAAAATATTTAACATTAAAAAATCAAATTCTTCATACGTAATAACATTCCTCCAGGTTAGGGGTTAGGCAACAATGAAATAAGTGCGCAGGCTTTTATATTTACCATTTCGCGTGCCGCCGAGTAATTTGTAAGTCATTTTTAACTTTACACATCAACACGAAAATGTCGATCCGGCGAAATAATTTTCAACAGAAAGAAACAAACTCATGCAGCTGTACGTATTCTTATATTTGATTATTATTTCTTCTACAAATCCGCTGAATTAATTTTGACTAAATCACAATTGTTACAGTATGGTCCACTTCGGAATCAACGTTGTTGCGTTAATTGTAGTTGCATATATTTAGTTGCGTTAATTTTAGTGTAAGAGTATGTAATGTGTAAACTATTTCGAAATTTGGACTTAATTGTTATTTGACACTGAAGATGGGCCCCATAAGGGCCCGAAACGTTTGTCAATTTGTTTTCTTAATATTAGAATTTTACAACACTTCCATCTAGTTGCGGCTCGATGCTCCTTTTTCTGTGATTTATTTATACTCTCGGAGGGTTGCCATCCCTGCTTCCGAGAGGTGGCGATCGAATAAAAATCGACAATTTTTGCTCGGACTTGAACTCGGATCCTCCGGCTCACTAAACCAGCGCACATATCTCTGCGCCACGATCGCCACATTATCTTAGCATTATTTAATCATCTTTATATGCGTTATTGCGATAAATATTACCACATGCCTCAGCGGTCGAATTGGTACGACGCCCTACACGAAATGAGGGAGGCTCCATGCAGGTTCGAACCCTGGCTGAGGTAATATTTTTTGCAATAAATTAAATATTTAAATTACGATGCTTATCTATGTATAAGCTTTAAAATCACATCAATTTAGAAGGACCAAAATTTATAGTCGAAATGTCTTGACAATGATAGCCAATTGGAGTCGATTAAAAATAAAGTCTTAATCGTTAATATCGTTAGTACTATACTTTTGCCTTAAAAAGATATTTACTTTTATAGCTACAGACTTGGAATTTACTTGTATTTACTATTGGAAGAAGATAATCTTATCTCCGTTATCTCCGAAACTTTCGTTTCTCAACGATACATATTAATAAGTGCATTAAGAGCGGATTGATGTAAAGTTTTTAAATTAAAAATAGTGCGTTCGACAGCAAATTTTTCGGGTTAGAACCAGCTATTTGTATGACACGCAGTCTGAAATATTTACAGCGCCATCGACATCGCGTCATCCCGACCTTAACTATACACGTTCCGGCGAGAGTTTATGCAATAACGCTCGGCATACAAAAAAGGGATGAAAAGAATGAGAGGGCGCGCGATTTGCCGATACAGCCGGTGGCAAGGCAGTAAGTAAGCAGGTCCTTCGGCATCGGGTCATGCACCAGCTGACGCGCCTAGGGATAATAACTTTGCGAGCCGCATGCATTAACTTTAATTAACTATTTGACGCGGGTCTTTGCGTGTGCATATTAAGCACGCGGTGTCCGCACGCGGACGGCGACAACGATCGTTGAAAATGATTGCCCCGGGTGACATTCTGGACTATTCTGGAGCACCGTTCTGGAGCTTGGAGCGCGAAGCGCGGCGGTTGATTAAACTTACAAAAAGATTTAATCCAGCCGCGCGGTAGAAGTACTGGTCCGGCCTAACGAGAAGCGCGCGTACGAGTTTCACCGGTCTAATAAGAAAGCCGCGTCGAATTCTCGAGAGCGATATTCGTGGTTTAATAATATTATACCAGAACTTGGTCGACGTTACATTTCGAGGCGGATCTCGGTGCTTCTCAAGAGAGGCGAAAGGGGTCCCGAGCGCGCGAGCGGACTCGAGTTTTCATTTATTCCCCGAGCTGATTTACGGCGGTCGCCCGGATAAGCGGGTTGCCTCGTGGACCGCGCAAATGGTCGGCTATCCCGGTTCTCTCTCCCACGCCGCGCATTGTCTTCTTCGTGCGGCGCGGCGCGCGCGCTCGCGCACGCTAGTGTATCCGCACGAAATCTTATATGATTTAGATAGCAATTTTTGCGAGGCCGACCGATCCTCTTCTCTTAAATTACGGAGATGTATTGTTTTTCCTACGATTATCACTTTTTTTTCGTAACCAAGTTCTTCCGCACGCATCGCTCTGATATACGTAAGTTCTTTCTGCGAGATCGTTTTTGTTGGAAAAACAGCAAACCCTAACTCTGTACGTCTCAGAAATATCTTTGATATTTCGCGTGTTTCCCTCCGCGGTCTCTGCACGTACGGTTACGGTTGACGACGGCGCAATCGCGAACGCCTAATGAGTATTAATTCCGTCGAGCGTTATTATCAAAGCGATGGGCTCACATCGAGATTAGCCTAACCGAATCTTGTAAGATATCCGGCTGGAGACAGTCGTGTCCCGCTGGGGCTTCACGGGTTCCGCTTCTTCGACAGTTCGTCGCTTGTGATCACGAGCTGCCGCCCGTGGAGGCCGACGACCCGGTTCAGTCGCGCCAGTACACCCCATCTGCTCGGTATAATAAGATGTCGGCCATAAACGTCTTAGCACTTTGCGGGCTGCGCTTAATTGATCGTCGCCTCGACTTCTTGGCGACTAAGATACTGGGTACCTGACGATGAACGACCGGCTCCCGTCGCTCTTTCCCAGGTAACACGCGACTTATTATGCACGCTGGAGGAACATTAGGGGCTGTAGGGTCTCGCATAACGCTTTCCGTGGCTGTCTTCCTCCGCGGGCGTCGCGCAGCAAGTTTAAACGAGATTGGCGAGACTGCAACTACTACTACTGCTGCTGCTAGTAGTGACTCAGGGTGCTCCAATTAGCGTGACACATAAAATATTCCAGAGAACGGCCTGCTAGTGTCACAACGCAATGGCATTGTTAAGGAACCCGACTGCGCGACACACGAGTGTTCGGAATTAATAACCACGACTGAAGAATTTCAGAAAAGTCTTCCCGCGCGTCAAAGCGTTAGGCGACTTGGAGCGCTGAATGCGTCGTTTATCACTCGTCGCCGCCATTTCACATTATTCATTTGAAAAAAACCTTAAAGAGTAACATTATTATGTAATATGACATTTTAAAAAGTTAGTTTTTTGTCAAAAAAATTAATATGACCGTATGTCTGTCGTGGTTGTAATTTATTATGTGACAGAATTAGTATGACCTTACGTTGCAAGTTTTGAAATTTTATTAGTAAAAACTAACAAATTATAATTCATTCGTCTATGCATATGGAACTCGATCATTCGCAGGGTTTCTCTCTTTCTCTCTTTCAACGAGTACAAGTGGTTTTCCAAGAACCGTTCGATACTCCGAATTGGCGAATCGCGAGCGGAACGATTAACTCGTCCGGAACAGAAAAACGCTGGTTGGCTTGGCTCCGGAAGATTAAAGGGCCCCGCTCCTCTGACCCGTAAGCAATACCGCGAGCATTAAACGCCATGTGTTTGACAACGTAACACGCCGCGTCGAGATCTGAGAGAAAGGCCGCTCTTCGAATATGGAACACGTGTAGGTTCGCAACTCTCGTCGACTATCATCGTTTCGTCGACGAATGGAGGCGTATCCCGCCCGCCGTATACCGACGAGCCTACCCGCCGCGCCCGTCGCCGTCGAGAGGATAGTTGTCGGATGTACAGAAATATAGCCGGCTAAAATTAGGAGATGGCACCTCGCAATAAAACGTCTTCACCGCCGCTGTCTTCTCAGCGATGACGACGTCTTGCGTGGTACGTGCGTAATTATTGCACCTCCACTCTTCTCTACCCTGTCATCCCACGTCCATAAACGCAATACGCATTTCGACATATACCTTCTTTAACTGTTAAATGTTTGCTGCGTACCGTACTATAAACTAGTAAAACATCGTCAAAACAAGTAGGAAAAATATCGTTAAACTATTTTATGGACTTCAATAAAAACCGATCATCTATCGATAAATATTTTTTTTCCATTTTTTTTGTGGAAAACTGATGAAGTGATTGAAATGGGAAAAGTTATATTGCTTTAATAGTATTAGCGCGCAGTATAAGCAGATTTTAATCAAATATTTCAAAGCGATTTGTTTCAAAGTGTGCACAAAAATTTGCGCGAGAAATATTCGTTTACAATGCATCAGCGAACTGCTATCTCGCGGAGAGCTGTTAAAAAACGCGGGCGCTTTCATCACGAAAAATGGCTGATGTGAATAGTTCATTCGGCGACGCAGCTGCCTACAAATATTTGGCAGGAAATGTATAGGTGCGCGCAAATATTTGCCGGGGTCCCGCAAAATGAACGGGATGCAGCGGGGGGCAATAGGAGAGGTATCAGGTAAACCATTTTTAATACCGCGTTTCGTTTTTTGGAATTATCAGTAAAATCAGTTAAAGACAGTACTGCGATAAATAGCGATGCATGAATTTATTCTGTTAATTGAAGTATAATTATATCTGTATGTATAAAATATTATAACAGCGATGAGTCTGTTTCAATAATGCGACACATCTTCTCCCAAAAATTACGCTTTCCAACCATGCCAAGTTAACGGCTGGGTCGCTATGTATAAATCAAGGGAGATTTGTATTCAAGAAATATCAACCTTTAAGGAAATCAATATTCTCTCTTAGGAACGGAAGATTTGACAGTCGGAGCGGAACACGAGAGGGACATGTGTATATGTATGCTGTATGGATGTTCGCATAAGAGAGACGCAAGTGATGCGCGGGGGTGATGTTCGACGCTTGTCTGATCCCTCGGGGTTGAGTTGATCTATGACTCAGTCAGGAAGTACGCCTCGACAAGGGCAGCCGGAGTGCGGCGAAGTCAACCTGTCATCCCGATACCCTTGAATCGCTCGTGGAAGTCCGAGGAAACCGATGAGCCAGCGCGCGTCGCTCGCTATGCTATATACGTATATATCGGCTTTGTGTCGCAATACGGGAGTAAAGGGGCTGCTTGCACCCCCGCTCGCAGACCGGAAGTATGATCCAGCGAGTCACGTGCCTGCCGAGCGAAAGAGCGTAGAGCTGAAAAAGTGTCCGATGAAACGGAAGACGTGCAGATCGATGAAAGCGACGACGGACGGCAGGGAAAGGAGGAGAGAGGACTGTACTAAAGAAACTCACAACGTGTCGTTATGGAGAAATAAAACATCCATTATGGATATAGATTCGTCGAAATTGAAACGTAATTCCATGATTAGAGGTAGAAAATAGGCGCATCAATATCAAGTCGTAATGGTATCGAATTAATAAGCGGCATTAGAGTTTATTATTGGTGGAAATGACACATAATGGAAGAATAATGGATGTTAAAATAATTGATCAGAAGGTATATTTAAACGTTCAACTCATCGTTAGATATAAATGGACAGATGAAACGGCGACGTTATCAATTGCAATTATCTTCGTATTTTTTGTACTATATAAAAATGATTATTCTATAGCGATATCAATATCGTTGAAATATTATTTTCTATCGCTTCGACTCATCTTTCGTGACACTGGAAATGGAAAAAAGAACACAAGGGGGGGGGGAGAAAGTGGGGGACCGTGGAAGAGCCAATTTAACTTCTTTCAACGCCGAAGAAATCACGTGCTTCGCTACCCTCTTACGAGGAGGTCACGACGCCTCGAGATTGTAGATAACCTTAATTGAATAACTGTCAAATTAAAGTAGCAAAATTTTAAATCAGCGACATTGAAGTAACGCATTCACTACCGGTGTCGTTCGCCGTCCGCGGCGCGAATTCATCCGATTAAATTATCGCGCGTTCATTAAGACGCGAAAAGCGGGACAGTACGCGGGACGGATAGGGATCGGATGAAGGACCGAGTGGTGCGCAACCCCGCGTCCGCGAGTGATTAATGGCGACGAGATTTTTAATATCTGTAAAGCGTCGCCTTGACGTCCGTTTCATCGCGCGACGATTTTCTGCCGGCGCCTCCTCCGCTCGCCCCTCCCCCCCCCTCGTGTGTTCTTTTGCGGTTGATCCGACACACGGTGTGTGTAAACGAACGATCGCGAGACGAGAGAAATATCGCTGCCTCGGAGGGAAGAGAAAAAGAAAAAGGGCTGAGGAGATCGCGTGACTGCGGAAACAAGAAGAAAGCCGGTGCTGCGGCGGAAACGGCGAGAGGACCCGCGAAATGACGGAAACGTATGGAGCCGGGGGAAGGAGCGGAGAAAGGGGGCAATCTAATTTCTTCCAGGCCTTCGCGTTTCCCTCTTTCTTTTTCTCGCATCTCGCGTGCGTCTGGTGGAGTGGAGTGGCGAAAAATCGGGTCGAGCCGTCGCGCTTGCACGCCCCGTGTCAATAAGAATTTACGGCTGTGGCGCGACCTTTAAAGACCACCGAGACCCGGCTTGCAAAGCGGAGTAAAGTCGGAGCGGAGGAAGTCACGTGACACAAACCACCTCGAATAAACCTTCTGTTCTCACGACAGTTATGGGAACGCTCGCGCTGGAACGAGAGCTGGGAATCGAAGCCACTTTACGTCGTTGACATTCCAAGCGTTACGACGACCGTCCGATCGTCAATATGACATTATCACTTATCCGACGCCCTTTAGCGTGCTATTGAAACCGCGTATCTTTATAAAGAGCACGTTGATAAAACATCGCGATCGTAACATTTATTTAAATAAATAAATTTTTTTTACCATAATTACAGATTTCCGATACACTCGTAATTCAACGTTTGGATTAGCGTTACGTGATAAGCAAGGCTTTTGCCTCGAAATCTCGAGAATATTATCTCATTACGAGGCAAGTCGTGGTCCCAGATTCATTTCTCTGCTCCTGCCGGGAACGACGGAAGCGCAAAGATCCGGACGGGTCGTAGACGCAGCCCGGCAGACGCGCCCTTACGTAGTGAAATCAATCCTTCGCGCTGCATTCATTAGCGTCGCCTTAATGACCCTCTAATGACCCTGGGGTTGACCTTATCTGAGGTGAAGTCGTGCGTAACGAGAAAAGCCCGAAACGTGATTTATTATCGAAAAACACCGACGGGATGACGAAGCGGAGTGACGGAGGGAGGAGGGAGAGGGAGAGGGCGCGCCGAGGGAGAAAGGGTGGCGGTGCGTACGGTCGGGTCGGGGAACGGAGAAACGCGAGAGACGCGCGAGCGAGGCGTTCGTCGAAAACGCGAGGAACGACCCTCGGGCAGAAAATTCGCCGACGCGTCGGATCGACGACGACGAAGGACGGCGGAGAAAGAAGCGGGGAAGAATCGAGGGGGGGCAAAAGGGATTCCCCAAAGCGCCCTATGGGACTCTGTAAACGCGACATTAAAATCAGCTTACAAATCGCTTCGACGACGTTTCCCTTCCGCTCGCGGAGTGCCTATCGGATTGAAACTCGTGAGACTGACTGCCTTCGTTTCGTCTCGTCCTTCTTCCTCGTGGTTTTCGTCGTCGTCGTCGTCGTCGTCCCTTTGTCTCGGTTTTACTACGTACTTTTGACTCGACTTGGAAAGCGAGAGAGAGAGATTTTTCTGCAACCGTTGCGTTTCTGCGACTGCGAGTCGATTCAATTGTCGCGAATATTGTCTCTGTCGATATTATAATGATCGTCGAGATCCTTTCGCGGACTTACATCGAGATGTTCGTCGATAGACGTCACTCGATAATGTTACCTCGTTAGCAATCCAAGTTAGATATCAAGAAGAATTTCGATGGAATTTCATGTCATTGATTGAGTATTATCCGCTTATAGCTTCTACAAGTTGTTAAAGAGTGCTTAATAAATTCTCTAAATAATTAGTCATTTATTGATTGATATGGTGCAGCATATTGTTCCGTTTAATACCTGCATTTTAATAAAATTGTATCTATGCATTAATAATATCATTGTACGTGTAGTAAGTATATAAGTTTTTTTACAAGAGACAGTTTAAAAATACTGTTTTATATATTTTTATATATATTAGGTATTTTATATAGTTTTAAAATTTTATATATTCTTTTTGTCTATTTCTTACCTTCGACTTTTCTCGCGAGTTACAGAGTAACTTCAAATACTCGTGAAATGAGCCATTTAATTCCAACAATATTTGAATAAGTCTACAGAAAGATTTTGACCTCGTGAAAGCATTCAATGGCTCTTTCAGCATGGTTAGCAATAGTAAGTAATACAAAGTAAGAGTGTAATTTTACGTGCGGCCACCTTTTACTGCTAGTTTCTCGCCACCCTGCTTCTTCCTTATTTATTAGCGCGTGGGGGCGAATTCTAAAGTAACTAACCCTTATAGAAACCGAATTCTCTTCCCAAATTCTGTTCTCGAAGAGCTTCAGAATCGAGATGTTCATCGAGTTGATGCTGAAATCTCCACGGTATTCGGCATTCAGTCGTTCGCTCGTGAAACAGCTTGGAATCCGCAAAGAGTTCGGGCTTTACGAGCCACACAGATTTGTTTCAAGTCGCCTCGCGAGCCGGTAAACAGGGTGAAAGCGTTGGCGGCGCTATCGGGGGATGAGGGACAGAGGGAAGGGATATACGTATATATGATTCAGCGGCAAAGTGATTCGTTCGTTCGCTCCGTGCATTCGTCCACACCCTCTTCTTCACATTCTCTCTCTCGGTGCAGCAGCCGGGTACCGCCGCGCCGGCCTCGAGTGCAAGGCAAAGGGCCGAGGGAGCGGGATGGAGGACGACGAGAAAAGCCACAATCCTCTCGAGAGAGACGCTCACTCGACTCACGAGTGCGCATCTACAGAAGAGGATCCCGCGCGCGAACGCGCGCGCGACGTGTTAAGGCCCGTCGTACGTAAGGAAGCTTAAAAGCTAAGCCTTAAGCTCAACGACCAATCGTGAACATCGCATCGTGCGCGTCGGCGATCCGAATGAGAAGAAACAAACTGGCTACCTCGTAGCGGAAACGAAAACGGCTTTATTCGGGGTGTCTGTAAAAATTGCGCGATTCAAGTTGATTCGCCCCGCTCCGCGATCTTGTAATTTAATGTCTAAGTGACTTTTATTGCAGTTGCGTATAACTTACGCGTTAAGGGTCTCACGCCGATTGACTCGAAATAATTTCAGACCTTGGGGAATAAGGGGGACCGAGGATCGACGGGGTGATCGACGGTGGCTTGTTTCGAATATTAATTCTTACGACTATATCTGCGGACTGACTTCATTGAAGCTGCACACGTTGTAAATGTTCCCTCGAGTAACACAACTCGCTATATCTATACACTCGCTTCTGTATCGTTAGCAAACTTCGAGCTCGGTTTAGGCAGGAATTAGGAAGAAGTTTGGAACTTGTACGCCGTATTTACACTGCAGTTTCGTGCAAATATTACGGTGATACCGTCATTATTTCCTCCAGAGGATACCGCGTATCACGTGAGAAAACAGAGTGCCGATCGAGATTATGAAGTGAAAACGTTCTTCAACCGGCGCTCTTATATATTTCTGCCGACGAAAGCTGCGTATTTATTCCCTAATATCATTGATATATTTACTGTCAAGCTCCTGTTTCTCTCTGAGTTAAGCAGCTTGTGTGGAAATAAAGTTTCGCGTCCCGGATGCAGTGGCAGCACAGGTGATCCCTTAATCCGTCCAGTGCCGTAGCTCATGCTTACTTCTCTACTTCTCGGTGTTGTAAAACCCGACGACGTATACGACGTAAATAAATCCCACGAATTAAGTCGCGTCGCCGTCGACTTTCGCGAGGCCGACGGCGATCCGCCGCGACGCGACGCGACGTCGTGAGTCCTCTGAAGCCCGATCTCCCGAGAGTCCCGAGTAATAAGGCAGAGGCCTCTGCGCGAGGTTATCACGGGTACCGTTTTGCTCGAAGGCTCTTTTGCCCTTCGTTCTCTAGCCCCACGATATAGAGGCCAACTCGAAACGAAGGCAATTACGCGCCGCACGGCACTAGACATTATCGCCTCTCTCGGGGCGCTCGATTTCCTTCGCGCGCTTCGGCGCTCTTTTTCTTTGTCGCTTTCCCTTTCACGACAATCGATACAGGCCGAAGGTCTTTCTCGTTCATTAAAGTGTCAATCCAGTCTCGAGAGGGCGACCTCCCCCTCCTCCCCCCCTCGTCAGGCCCGGCCGCCACGTCTGTCGCGGGAGACGCCCGTGAAATAAAGCAGACTCCATTCTCGAGGTGAGCCTCGCTCTTAGAAGAAAGCTTCTCGGCAATCTGCTAAAGTTGAAGGCTTCTTCGAGCCTGCGTCAAAGAACGAATGGTTGTATCACGTATATGATTTATATTGCGTGAATATGCAATAAGTGTGACACTTCCCATAAGTTCATCACTTAAGAACTTCATGTATGAAGATGATATTAAACAAATAATTCCCTTAATATTTTTATTAAGGTATATTGGATACTATCACTGTTAAACAGTAAAGGGTAAAATTTAAATCAATACTTTGAGTTAAATAACATTTTGTTATTTTTAAGTTAAATTATGTGTTTAATATTGGGTATTGAGAGTACAACGGTTATTAGTGCTTGAACTTAATTATTATAATAATTTATGAAGAAATGTACGTTTCAGTTCCGCTTTGAGTCATTTTTAGCCCACACACACAAAAAGATAAGTTACAGAAAATATTACAATGAATTAATCACGTTTTCCATTCGGTCTATGCTGAGTCACTTCAACAATTGTGAGGCTGTAAAGCCGCCGTTAAATTGCATGATATCATTTACTTTGAAATTGATTAAATTAACATTATTTTAGTTAAATTCATGACATATTGAGTAGGAACAGTGGCGTTCCACATGAATAGTTAAAAATGACTCAAATTAAGTATTTTTAATTTAACGCTACAAATTTAATAATATAATATACGCGAACGTAATGTAGGTAAATGCGTGTTACGCGAACAATGGTCTTCGATTCCTGAATATGACCATCTGACCATCCAAATCGCGACAGCTGTTATCGGTCTCGTAAATCCCGGAAATCCGTCGCTTTAGCGAGAAGAAACCGAGGCGGATGGTCATTCTAGTCACGAGCGAATGCTTATTCGACGACGATGCAATACTAATCGTTTTATTCCGTAATCGTATACTCTTAGAAAGATACAAATGAGCACGTGTGTAAATGGACGTCTTTGACGTTCTCTCTCTTCCCTGTCGACGTCGGCGTCGTGGCGCTCTTCCTCTCCTCGTTGCTCGACAACCGCCTGTGAAAACCACTCGTAGCGACGGCGGCGGCGGAAGTTCCGCCAACTTCGATAAAGTTCGTCGATTAAGCGCGGGTGCGCGCCGCGACGCGGAGGTGGAAGACGCCTCCGACTGTTCCGGCGGTGGCCGTCGCGACGGATGTGCACGCAAGTGTGAACAGCGCAAGCTAAGCCGCTCATCTTCCTCTCTCTCTCTCTCTTTCTCTCTGTCTCCGGGTGCGCGTCTGCTAAGCGCCTAGAAGGTGTAGACGGCGCCTCGTCCTCGTCCCGCGCGCGGCCTCGGCTTGAGCCCCCTGTTCATTATAACTTGGCCGTGGGATGTGCGAGGCCTCGTTGTTGACGGCGCGTCGGCGTCCCAATTATACACGCGTTGCCGCTAACTAACCTTATTTGCAAACCCCGCGGGCGCTACCGCGCTCCCGTCGCCTGTCTCCTCTCCAAAATCCGTCTCGGCGGCGACTCTCCCCTGGCTGCATTGGAAAGCGCGTCCCGTCGATTTAATTGCGACTTGACCGACGAGCCCGCCCGGGTCTCGTCTGGTTGACGTCCGCGATGCGACCTTCGCGGTGACGTCTCTCGCGCGGATGTCATCTCGCGACCGGGATTAACTCGACTTAAATTTCTTAACTGAAGGAACTCCCCTGTGTGTGTGTGTGTGTGTGTGTGTGTGTGTGTGTGTGTGTGTGTGTGTGTGTGTGTGCCGGAGGTGGCAAGAGGATTTTCGAAGTGGCGTTTCTACACAGTACCGTCCATAAGTTCCCGGACACCTCAAAATTTCGAAATAAGAGTCCAAAACTGGTTGAACCATGTTTATTCAGACTTTTTATGATACATTGTTTTTATAAAACGAAAAACTAAGTGAACTCTTGGGATTATAGCTGACTTTCATTTAAAAAAACTAAAGTTTTGATTTGCTGCTATGATTACTTCGGATAAATATCAAGATATTTCTCTATTTTTCGTTCTTTATTGTTTTACGCACAATTTTATTAATGTTGTGATAATATTAAAATGCTGAAAACATATCAAATTGTAGGTATTTTTTTAAATTTGTCATTGTATGTTTGTTAGTTTTCTCTGATTTTTCAATTTTCTTGTAAATACGTTACCACTTACCTCATTTTTCATATCTGAGCGGCGGAATCATTAAGTTTTCATGAATTTAAAACGGATGGGCTGTTGTGGATTCACTGCGGCCCGCTTTGCAGATTTAATTGCAACTTGACCGAGCCAGTCGGTTGAATCACCATCGTCGCCGTCGCGGTGAAGTCCACAGACGGATGTTGTATTTCATCGTCAGAATGAGCGCGCGCTACAATAGAAGTTCCACCGTGCTTTCGGTAATTCACCAGAAGTAAGCGGCTGGAAAGGAAATTTCCTCCGCTCGGGGAGAGATTACCTCGCGGAAACGCGGTATTTTTACCAACTTTGATGTTGCTTTCTTATTTTCCATGGTATTTTACCGTAATCATGTCTGCTTGTGTAATTTTTGCTTTACCGATACTTACGCAATCATCGTTCGTACTTTGTTGTGCAAAGTTGCACGTATATACATTATCGCTGTCTTCTCGTGTTCGTGATGAAACGAGTTGCGAAATGCGGGAGCGTAAAGTTATCTCGTTTCGCATAATTTCGCCGAGAGCGCGGGGTCGCATCAGAGTTTCGTATGCGGTGTTCAGACTTACGATAGAAAACGGGATACACGTGGTTTAGAATTTATCACTGGTTATTATGTGGATGACCAGTCTATTCGGAGTTTCCCGGCCGCTTTTAGCAAACATATAGTTGTTTATCAAACAAGCTTTAGACGACAAATTCTGCTACGTGTCGATGTACCTAATATCAAAGTATTAAGCGTGAAAGAACATTTGCGAGAGAATAATTCTGTTGCTCTGCACGCCCACGTGCATCACGAGAAGTTAGCAAGGAAAAAAAGGGCAACATTTTCGGGAGAGATCTGATATTATAACGACAATGATATGTGTCGGCGGAATTGTTAATGCCCGGAGTGGCGCCCCGCCATTCTTCTCCGCTCATCCTCTTTTTTTCTCCTTGCTTGACATCCGGAATAGCGCCGAAGTTAATATTTCATGTGCCCGGCTGTTCCGGCGTTGAGAAAATGGAAAGGGCGAGGCCGCAGGTTTGAGCCGCGGTAAAAAGGGGTGTTCGGGATAGGGAGGGTAGCTGGGATGCGTGAAGTTATGAGGCCCTTTCCGGCGGAACGGCCGGACTACCCGCGGTGTGATTTAGCGCCAGAAACTGCTTCTTCTCATTCAATAAAATCGTCGCTTTTACCTATCTGCGATGAACGAGAGGAGAGATATAAAAATCGTTTTTCTTCAAACAGGAAGGAGCGAAGATTTGATAATGGTTATTTGAAAATTAATCCACAGTTGTATTTAAGGTAGAATGCATAAAAAATCTTGTTTCCTGAAACGTTGCATCGGCTAAGAATAAATTTCTGTCTGATTGCATAATTCTATCACTTCATCTATGATTTATAATTTTCAGTCCTATATTTTATATCAAAGAAACAGACGTTCGTTAAATACAAAATGAGAGAGTCAAGAAACCAAATTCGAGCAAATAAAGGTTGTTATAAGTTATAAAAATGATTTATTGTCCAAAGATCAATAAAACATTGTGAACGTTTCAACTTTGCTTAGTCTTCTTCAGTACAATAAAAGTAAGGTCGAAACGTTCACAATGTTTTATTGAACTTTCGACAATAAATCATTTTTATAACTTGTAACAATCTTTATTTGCTCGAATTTGGCCTCTTGACTCCCTCATTTTATGCCTATATTTTATGTAGTATTATTTGCGAAGATATTTATGAACTACTAATCAGACTTACGTCGTTTCTTTCGTTTTCGGGAGAAACCGATCGAGAAATGATACTTTTACTGAACGTTAAGATGACGAGACTTATTGATGGCATTTCTCTTTGGCAACTTTCTACAAGGATGACTAATCTATACTGTCATTTAGGCTTAGCGAACCCACGCGGACACACACAAGCACAATAATCGCAAGTACTTACATCATATAAGCCCGATGCGCGGTTTTATGAGTGACAGTAAAATTGGTAGTATGTATTGTGTAAAATTGGAGCAATTTAGTCTAAGAACAATGAGAAAAATAAGAATAGAAACAGTAAAAATGAGACCAAGACTAATATTTATATTCAAAAAAGCTCTTCGGTAATTTGTCAAAAGAATTGTCTAGCAGGAAAAATGAACATATCGTCGTCTCAGCAGAGTCAAATAATTCAGCAGAGCGAAACTTTCTTGATGTATATATGTGTATGTACTGTAGGAACTAGCAGGACTAGACGATATCGTTGAGTCTTTGTTTGAACAAGTTCTATACTGCGGCACGATTGATTCCCTTCAATTTACGAATAAACGTAACATTTCTAACTGACTTATGTTAGTGTAGAGGTTTTCGGAAGTGGAACGACGGGCTCGTGTCGTAGACGAGGACAACGGCTCTTGTTGCTCGCGAGAGTGGAAGGAATCGTTAGCAGTTAGCTGGAAAGTACGGAAAGTTTGCCGTGGCTGACACGAGAGCCGAATCGGTGATATTCCATTTCCGCAGAAACGAGGGACGCACTGCCGCTGCCAAAACTTCTCCTTGACAAAGCGTTCGAACGGATCTGACGCGGTATAGTTGGAGCGATAAAACCGAGACGGGCGACGTCGACGTCGACGGGACGACGTCGATTAATCTCGTCTGCAGCGATGCCGTCGCCGATCTCTCTCTCTCTCTCACTCTCTCGCTCCTTCGTCGCGCTGGAGTCGAGGGACGAGATAAGTTCCCGAAGCTCAGCAGTCAGGAAACGACGGTCCTTACAGTCATTACCACGCGTCGAATGGAATCCGAGAAGAAACGCCTCCCACGTTTAATCGAGCCACTCAGTATAAAGATCGCAAGCGGAGCACGTAGCTAGACTACTGCCTGTTTCCTCTCGGATAGCGCAATCGATATAGCTAAACCGGAGAAAGCTCCTGTTGACAGATTGAACAATCGCATCGGCTATTTCAAGCAGGATATGAGACAAGTTTTATGGATACAGTTCGCGACGTATTAATGATGAATGATGGAAATTGACTATGATAGCTTGCAAATGGTTACAAGCAAGATTTTCATTAACATGTTGACTGTCATGTTTATCCAAATTTGATTTTTCAGTGGCGCTCCGGTGGTCACCAGTGACTGGCGTTATCGAAATTCTTTAAAACACTTGTAAAAAGAAGTAAATGTTATTTAATATAAAATTTTTAATGATTCGACATAAATAGCTAGAAACAACGTAAAGTAAAAAGTGCACAATTTGCTATCTATAAGAAATAATACACTGTAAAAAATTTAATGTCCCAGAAAGTCCACTCTAAATTTTGTGTTAAAATAACTCATTCATTGTGTTATTTTTTACATTTAGAAATGTTATATCGACTAAAAAATGTCGATATAACATTTCTAAATGTAAAAAATAACACGATGAATGAGTTATTTTAACACAAAATTTAGAGTGGACTTTCTGGGACATTAAATTTTTTACTGTGTATGATTAAATAAGATATTCTTATTTACACAGTATTTTTATAATTATAGGCTTCTGATAAGAAAAATTCTATTATGGCTTACAAAATTCACTAGCCAGATAACGTGTTAAACTTTGCATTTAATATCATGATTTTCGGAATATGTAACAAAGACACTAAAAATTACACAATCGGGTAGTTCTTTACGATACGATGTGTCGCACTCACCGACACCATTGAAATGGCAGAAGAGAAGGATGTCATTGATATCAATTCTCGCGAGCAATATCGAAAACTCATAAATTTGGGCGTGCTACGTAGAAGAGTTTCTTGCTGCAAACACGGCGAATGCTAACCGTCCGCCGTCGCTTCCATACGCGGAAATATATACTTCGGGATGATCATTTATACGCGAGTCCTTACCGGTGGCGATCGATGCGCCGTGCCAGACGCGCGTATATTTCTGTGTTGCGTCGAGTGCCAGGGCGTGAAAGCGCGGGCGATGAAGGCGTCGGTTTGCAAGCCCCTTAAAAGAATAATGCCGGCATATAGGTAGGACAACTCCTCCTATCTCCGTTCGCCTGTCTCTCCGGTTATACGGTAAAAGCTTTCGGCACACTCGTTCGGAATCGTCCTTCTTTGTACCCTCCATTGCCCGCGCCTTCTCAACAACCACCATCTTTTTCACCTCTTTCGGAAGATGTACACTCTCCCACCCGCCGGATGTGTATTCCTCCACGGCCATTTTAACGGAATTTCCATTGTCCTCGAGATTTCGAAGTAATAGCACGGCGGAGTACCATTAGAGTAACCTTTAGTGCGGCGCGATTCCGTCGCAGACGAAAAAGCGATTGCTATTGTAATCGCGAACGACATGAGGCGAGGAATGTTCGCCGTTCGTCGCCTTTCTCCCTTTTAACTCGCTGGAAAACATTCGTTTTGATCACGTCTGTTTCGTACATCTGTCTTGACCGCAACTGTTTCCGTGCTGATTTAGATGATGGACTTTGTAACGTTGATTTTGCAAAGGTAATTCAGGATTTTGTCTAGCAAATGTGAAAAAAATGTAGATAGAAATTACCGTTTAAA
Organism: Temnothorax longispinosus; assembly: GCF_030848805.1. NCBI lineage: Eukaryota > Metazoa > Arthropoda > Insecta > Hymenoptera > Formicidae > Temnothorax > Temnothorax longispinosus. Next base: position 13,171,644 of record NC_092361.1, read on the forward strand.
AATAATGTAGATATATATTAAGACGTATCTATATCTGTACCTTATAGGTTATAGGTCGAGAATCGTATCTCTATTATTATAAATTTAGAGAAAATGGGGTGTAAAGTTTATTATTTTTTGAAAATTTCCAATATGACTTTTTCTAAACATTGTATCTTAGAAACTAATAATAATGGACAAAAGACCTTTTATCATTATATAATTTAAGTTCCTGATATATTGGAAATAGTAAATTAACTTCCATTTTGACAAACGCACTGAAGATATGATTTTTTACTTCTATAAGGTTCAGATATATTAACACAATTAAATATTTCTGATGTATAAATCTTTTGATGATTATTATATATATATATTGTTAACTTCAGCTACATAGCCAAGAAGTGCTTTTGATGATTATTATTAACTAATTGTAAGTTAATGTTTGACCTCATGATATAATATAATAGCTCTCTAAACTTGATCGCGATCTCATTTGCGTTTGTGTTTGTCTTGTCGGTACTCTTACGGCTTCTATAGCGCTTTGATTATGAGTTTCTTAACATTCAAACTTCCCGGCCTGGTTCTTATCGGAATGAGATAGGCGAGTTTACATTCGAGAGTATAATAAAGCCCGCAGCTCATCGATTCTCTCGCTCCATCTCACTCTTCTCTTTTCCTCGTCTCCGTCTTTTTTTTCATATTCGCGGACTTTTTCGCTCCCCGTCGAACGTTTTAGAAATTGCGGAGAGAAACTTCGACTCACTGATGTAACGATAGTCTGTCGGTAACACACTTTTCGCAGTTGTGCCACGCGAAACATAGTTTCCAGAGAGATATCAGCGAACTTTATCACTTCACCGTGTCGAGAATGGACGCTTTTCGCGGTGGCGCGCCGACGTTTCCGTTCGATAAGGCGTACATCCTTCTCGAAACGGGCGAGCGCGCTCGATTGCGGCTACGTTTCTTTTCGAATTCACGAGAAGCCTGGGAAAATGCGTTTTACCCGGCCTGAGTGAAATAAAGCTGGAAAAGCGAGAACGACGAAGGTGTGTTTAGTATTTATTTCCCTAAAGACCGCGCTTTCTTATTCTCCGCGCGTGTACTCGGAGTACTTCTCCTTTTTCACCACTTTTCGTATTGCGGAACCCTTTTTGCCGTACCGAAGACGGCGAATGCCGGACAGATGGATCGTGCGAAGGATTCTGAGACGCTGAGAAACGGTGCCAGACGGAATTCGAATACGCGCCGCTGTGTATAACAGTAAGAACGAATCACTTGCGCGTACGGAGGCACGTACAGAATTGCGTACGGACGGATGTAGCGACACTTTCATGAAAAAGAGTTACACATTTGCCCCTTGCATATAAACTTTTTTTTAAAAAAAGGAAAATGTATTTTTCTCTCTGTTCTTCTTGTTTGCTTTTAGCAAACCTGTTTATCTTTCTTATTTACGAACTATCGCATTTGTATCAATTTTCATAATTTACGACAGATTATTTTTACCCAAGATGTATGCTACCTACATTAATAAAATGAAATGTAATTTATGTTTGTGAATGAATACAATAGGCGCTTGAAATGTCGCGAAAGTAGCATTTAGTAAATCAGGGGGTATGCAAAGCACGGGGGACATTAAATATGGCTAAAAGCCCAGTATCCCAGTGTCCGCCGTATTTCCGGCGGGAAGCCTCGGGACTACGATCATCATTTACGTATTATGCGGCGATTGTGTCTCGCCAGTTTGCGATTTCGAAATTTGCGCCTCGCAAATGAAAATATAATGCCCGGGGTCGTGCGTAGGCTGGCGCGAATTTTCGGTTAGGGGACTCTAAATCTCCCTTCTCAGCGGGAAGTCGAGACGCAATCTCTTCCCGGTGGCTAGTATCTCTCTTCCCCTAGACCCGAGCGTGTGTCTCGAGGACAAAAGATTTATTGGAAATTGCTGAGAAGAAATGGAATAGCCCCGTTTTCTCTCTACACGCACACACGCACACACACACACACACACACACACACACACACACACACGCGCGCGCGCGCGCGCGCGTCCCCGGCGACATCCTGGGCGTATCTATGACGATATGCGTGCCGGCGCGTTAGGGGTGGCGAACAAATTACGCTCTATGATTTAAATAACGCAGGTTACGTTTTATTACCGGCGTGCATTAGGTTATTATCTTTCTAGTGCTAAGTACCGCTAGGAAAGAGAATGGTTCGCAGAAGTCGTTTGTTAAAAGGGAGGAAAAACGCCTTCATAAAGCGACGCGTTTAAAGTAGTCGTGAAACTAGTAGCTGTTCGCGGATGAAGAGGTCGACATTTAATTTTTACGCCCACCGGTCGCGGTGGCGTTGGATCCTATCGGGGAAGGCCGGCGAGGCCGGAAAATTGGAGGAAAAAAAACCTCGTTTCATTATATAAAAGCAATCTTTTAATGCCCCTATTTCGAACGAACGATATCTGCACCTGCGTGCGAAGCTTTCGTTCTCTTTCTCTCGGTCGCCTACGATCGCGCGATAATTATCGCGAGGCAATTAGAATGGGATTTTAATCCCTGACCGTGCGTATTTGTGCGAACAAGTATTTAAATGGCTCATTTTCTTTTTCCGAGCACGAGTAAAATTGTTCGAAGCCTCGGTCGCGTACGAATGCTCGCGAATGACCGAGCGAGAACAAGCATTCGCATAGAAATCACCACGCGAGAAATCTAGATCAGAAAATTATAGCTGTTGCTCGCGGGCGTTCTTACGTGCAATGACTAAATGATTTCTTTGGGAACCGTGCAAAAAGAACGCGCTACCGATTCCGTAAGTTTCCATGCATGCGTTATCGATCGATGCTTTCCCTGCGCTTGGATATATATATATACATATAATACGCAAAGTACAATAATAAATTTTGTGAAAATTTCGTTCCTCCGTTTTCCCGTTGCACTTCCGCTCACTTGTGCGAGCACGTGATAAAAATGGCCGATAAAAAAAGATTCACTCGCTCGTTTTACGGCGACGTAAACTTTACAGCCATCGGTTCAAAGACGCGCGCGATGGCGCAGAATACTCTGTCTCGTTCTGATAATCGTAAAATCTCTTCCAGTAAATAAAACCTGTCGAAAACGCTTGAGGAAACATCCGTTTTTTTCAACGTAATTAGCTCCGCGAAAGTAAATCGCGCGTTAAAGCGCGCTCGCTTCGTGACAGGCTGCATCAAATGCAGCATTAATTTTCTAATCCGCGCACGATCTATAATATTTCCAAGAAATTATAACTTTGTTTCATATATTAACAGAAAAATGTCGAACACCGTTTTAATGGCTGGCGAAACATCATGTTGTTCTTAGCGATATGCCATTATTAATAATTAATAGGTTTCCAAAAAAGGATTCTTTAATGCGTTTACGGGCTCCTTTTGTTTTTTTGGAGCTGATCATAAGAATTTTTTATGAGATTCATGAGCCCGTTTACACGAGGTTTTGATGAAAGGCCATGAAGACATTTCTTAACCGGTTTGCGCTTCCATCGCACGTACGCATAACGGCCATAGATGACAATAACTACCGGCGTGATCGCCGCGGCATATCAATTTTCCCCGGCGCAATCTTTTGCCCGGCAGATTGGTAATCATATACCGCGCCGTTGCCTTCGGGATAACGGTTAAAAATTACGCGTCGCGTAGGTACGGGCTATTAATGACCATAATTTTAATATGCGCAGCTTCCTGTCTTACAATCTCCTTAACTCGCGCCGCTCGATACCCGCGTCGAGTACGTGACGATTAAGTTAATTGGAGTAAACGAATATCTGCGGTTACCTACCCGTTAAGCGCGCGTTTTTTCCTTTACATATCGCAGCGCGGAGGAATTAACATAATTATCCGGACCCACCCGCCGTTTCCTGCTGTTTTATCGCGCTTTTATTAGCGCTCTCGCCCGGTTATCATTTACTTCATTAGCGTGAAATTCGCGAAATGATACGCCGTTAAAACTTTAATTCCGACCCGCGCACGCGGTATTAATTACAACGAAATCATCGGCATCGATCTTCATATCGCGACGAACCCATCGCGACAGGCAAATGATGCGAGACAAGCGCGATCGCCGATACGGCGAATTTGCAATTAAAAATTTTCTCCGCTCCCTTACACGAACCCCCGCTTATCGTCTCGCGTCGATAAGCGCTGCTTATTTGCGTACGGTGGAAAATTACCGTGCGGCGAAACCGAAGTGGCGCGTTGACGCACAATTCGCCGTGCGTCGTTATTTACATACGAGTGTGTGCATGTGTGTACGTACGAGTGAAAAATAATTTTAACTCTATTAATAACGATTAGAAAAGGTAGATGGAAGAGATTGAGGAAAAGTCATTTAACAGTGTTACACATTTTTTATCTTGTTTCGCGATATGAAAAATGCAGGCGGATAATTGTGGCAGAGCGGTCCCTGAAATCTCGCGGCGCGTGTCAGTTAAGAGCTAAAGTAATTGCACGCATGCATATGCGTGCTCGAAAGATGATAAAATCTGCGCGCGCTAAGACCACGCACACGGCGCGGGCGGTAGAGACGGGCAGTAGAAAACGTGCGTAAGAAAAGGGAGGGGGCTCGGTGCAGGAAATTGGTACAATTTGTTCGTGTCACGTAGGCAACGCGTGGAGCATACACACCACCAGGCGCCCCGACGAGTACCGGCGCCATCCCTTGAAGGACTTGAAAAAGCCGCCGTTGCATTCCAACGCGATTTGACGCAAATTAGTCGTAATAGTCGTAGAGAGAACCGTCGTTCTTTCCGTGACTTTTTTCCCACTCGTACTATCCACATCGTCTATTTCGGCCGTGACGAGCGACGGCGGCGGACCCCCGGGGGCCAGCCGAATCCCGAGGCAGTCTTTATTGTGAGATTATGAAAGAATCTCGAGGACCCACGTGGTACGGCTTAATAACCGGGTATAGAGTGTCTGGCTAGCTCGGCACGATGGGAAAGGAGCACGAAATGAGGCACGAAATTTAAGCCTAATCGTTGTATGGAATTGTAGTCTTTCTCTTTTATCTTTAAAATATATGGTTCTACAAACCAGCCGAATGCTTTAATTTCTTTTTAATGACTTTTAATGACTTTTCGACCTTCACCTTTAGTTTCGCAGAGTTTGCGATTCTAACGTCTACTCCGACATCCATCTGATGCTGCATTTAGTTTAGCACAATGGCCTCGGCCTGTCATTCAAGGTGTCCATGCTACTGCGATTTGGCTGACCATTACCGAGACTATAGCGAGTTTGCCGCGCATCGCATACAATTGCGCAGACAATTCATGCGTAAGCGACCCTAATGTCTGACACGACTATCCGCACACATTGACTTTAGCTTATCATGATTGAACGGAATTGATGGCGACGCATACAGCAACGTCTATGCGTCTCTGTACATACGTTCATTTCCTATTGATCCCATCTATCGTCCTAGCGGTACGATTTCAAAATGGCTTGATAAGCCTTCTTGATCGTCAAAGCTCTTTAACACATATTTGTTAATATGTTTCTATCTCGGTCGAAATATTCTTAATGAAGTAATTCGCTTTAGATTCGATCGTCCATTCTGAACGATTATATCGTTATGTAATTAAAAAAAATTGTGTGAGATCAGAATTTTCATGGAAACTCGCTATTTTGTCTCCGAATAATTTTTATTCAAAGCAGCACGTAAGATATCCCCTTTTATCTCTTCTACGGCTTGTGTTTCACGGATACATACGGCAGATAGGAATGTCGCGAGGATAATTAAAAATCCCGAGCTAACAAAGCCGGGGTACGTGCCGAGCATCCGTGTTAGACGCAGGCCGCAGGACGCGCGCGATTCGGGCGCCGAATAATGTACCGTCCTGTACGGCCGAAAGGAACGACTACCATAAAATCCCCTTGCAATGTAAACGCGCGCTACGACGACGCCCCGGCGGCGCGGCATATCCGCGAGATTGGAGCCTCGACGACGCGGCGGTGTTCCCAGCCCAGGAAGTGAGACACGCCGAGAATAATTCAGGAACCTCTCGCACGCGCGACGGGGAGTTCCTTATGCGCGTTCCACCGTCATACTGACCACAACTTGCGATGCAATATTCATGGAGTTGCGCGAGTTGCGTTTACGAATTTTTCATCTGTCCCGCGTGCCGCCATCGCGCTGCGTCGTCGCTGCGTGCTGCCCCTTATCGCCCCGACACAACTTCCTTCCTCCGACGACTTCCGCGCGAGACTTATCGTTTCTGGGCGTTGTTTACGAGCGCCCCGAAACTCACGATCGACGGGATCGATCTGTTCCGGGCGAGTCCGAGGGGGAAGAAGCCCCGCGCGAGAAGAAGGAAGAAAGTTGGGGGCCCTCTTCGTGGATCGCGCTCTTATGAATCATACGCCACGGTGTCTGCGGCCGACAGAATAAAGAACCTCGGGAAGAAAGAATCCGTATACGACCGACCGTTCCAGGAAAGTTCCGTCCCCTTTTTCGTTTCTTCGTGAAGAGGTAGGGATCCCGTATATGTATACCTTCCTTGCCGGCGTCGTCTACTGTTCTTTTGTGAAACTTAAAACAATGGTACGCAACTTTTGTCACCGAGCGACAAGAAGTCGCGCGATACAGTAGATCGAACTGGACAATGGGTATTTCGTGTCTAATCCATTTCTATCCATGGAAGTTTTTCGAAATTTCCCCAATTATATATTTTATTTTTTTCAAAATAAAGTACAGCCATTTGTTCTAAAAACTTGAAAGTATGTTCATGAATTTTTAGATATTTTTTTGAACCACTTTAAATGGGTGAAAAAATCAGACGTGTTGAGATCCATGTTTGTACGGATAAGGTGCCGTTTTTTCACATTGTATGTAAGGGTTAATCAGAATTTGTCGCAGTTCTCATTCGCGGGCGTATGTGTGTGTGTGTGTGTGAGGGGTAAATATAGCAAAATTTAAAATTTTGAAATGTATATATTGCCGCGCAAATGGAATGGTCAAAATTTATTGATAGATTTATCACTCAATATCATAAATGCAAAAATAACATGACTTTCTATTATTCTCTCGTTTCAAGCGTTTTGCATCATTTTAACCAGTCCGCCGTATCGATTAGACAGAATGTCGAGGAACCAATCGCTATTAAGAATAAAAGTGCAGCCCAAATGGAATAAAGCAAATGACTGTAATGAGAGAGGAATTTTTTTACGATAAAGGGGGAAGGGTAATAAGCCGCACTGAGGGATGGAACTTTAATTTTATAGCCGCCATTATCCACGAGGAGACAGGAAGGGATGTACAGTATATTGTTCACAATATCGATCTCTCCCTTGCGCTATGTATTGGCGATTGGTATTAATGGCAGCTCGTCGCTCCGATGGATGAGGCAAAGTGCATACTTTATTTCGGGCACTTCCGTTCATGAAAATGAGCCATTATTTAATACGTTTCTCGATACTTTTCATCTGCATAAATTATCGGACACTTTATCGGGAGGATGTAACCACCACTCATCATTATACGATTTAAATATGTGCGTGCGTACATTTTTAAAGCTGCAATTTATGTTTCTGTGTATAGAAGAATCCTATAGACGTGGATGTGTTCATCGAAAAGCCATTACTCGTACGTAAATTCGTATTGTCTAATTGGGAAAGCGTTAACATTTCCATATCAGTTCAATCCGCCAATTATACGATACATTGTAAATCTGATATCTGATACTCGATATTTAATGGACACTTTGGACAATGTCCATCTTTAATGTCTGTAATGGATTTCGTTCAAGATTAATAGCCTTTCCATGAAGCAATACGTACATTATGTATTTTTCATACCAGACGCTTTTAAATTTATTCACGCGTGAAGTGTAAAACGTAGCAAAATTTTCAGTTTATTTTAAAACCGTAAAATATTGCCGAAACGACACCAATTAAATGAAGTACGACAAGCATGTGTCACTGCTTTTATTATTCGACGATATATCTGTACTTTTGTCTTATAATGTGACATCCGCAAAAAGTATACGACAGTCTTGATAAAAAAGCAAAAACCTTTCTCATAAAACAGGTAATTAATATGTTAGAGTTAGACGATCGCAAGCTGAGATCACGCGACCGTGTTGTCCCGCGGCGCATCATCGATTGTATAGTTTTATATACCGGTAGCGGCTGCTTCTATTTCTATACCCGTAGGTTGTGAATTAATTATTACGAACCTTTGTTCGATATTTCCTTGATCAACGTCTAGCATTCGAAGAAACATACTTCGCGAACATTTAGCGATTTTTTTTTACATTTATGTATGTCGATTTAACTAAAGTGCGACCGAAACAGTCCTTTTTAATTTTGGCCGAAACCAAAAATGAATATTCGGTTATGTGTCCATTTTGGCCGAAATTGAAACCTAAACTTTCATGGGAGTCCTCGAAAGGCCATAGGTATGTATACGCGCGCATATATATATAGTATACATTTTTTTCTTAATAATAACTATAAATATCATAATTTAATTATTAAAATAATAATTACATCACAATCCTACTATTACAATCCTATTATCACAACCTGTAATATGCTATATATTATCCGTAGTATCACCATCATATTTCAATAGCAAAATTTCTAAATGTAAAATAATAATATTTTTTTATAAATAAGTCTTTGGAAAATCTGTGGAAGATAATTCAATTTCGGCCGAAATTGACACATAACCGAATATTCGTTTTTGGTTTCGGCTATATATACGTCGCCAAAACTCCGATTTTTGACTGAAACTGGCCGAAACCGAAAGCGAATTTTCGGTCCGACTCTAGATTTAACGCTACGTGTATAGCACAATTAAAACTTCGAATAATCGATATCACGCACATGAGGGAGAAAGAGAGATTTTCTCCGCCGGCAAAAAGATTCTCTCTCGACGGCGAGTGCTGTGAGGTCGATCAATTAAGACTTTATGGGGCAATACTGAGGAGAAGGCGACGTAAACCGCGTGCGCGCCCTCGTTTCACCCGTCGAGCAGTCGTTAAGGACGATTCTTTGTGGTCACGGAGTTGGCTTATCCGTTAGCGGCACGAGATCGTTTCGTTTGAAGGCATCAAAAAGGAACCGGACGCGTAAGCGAGCACGTGTACACGGGGAACAAAGAGCCGACGCATCTCCGGCTTGTTTCCTGTTACATGTTTCAGCAATTATCGTCGATCTATAATTGCGATCATAAATATTTCCCGATGTTTTGTCTGTCGAAACCTTCAGAATTTTTTATATCATATATGTTAAGCGCTCACTTAAATCCCGTCGCGCGCTTTCTTCATGCCCGTATTCGCGTACCCGCAGCACCTCTCATTGTCATTCCGCATTTTACCCATCCCAGGGAAATAACTAATTCACTGCAATGGGGGGTTTTGCAGCTGCTGCGCGTCACTTTTACCTTGAAATCCGATCGGTGGCACGCTAGACAACGCCGGGATACACCATCTCCTCCGTTTCGCGAGGGTCGCTTAATGGCATCTGTTTAGCGGAGAGCGCGCCCACCCTCGCCGCGCGCGCGCGCGGTGCCGGAATCCGTCGTGCTCGAGACGTTTCGAAAACAAGTGGAAAACCGGGGAAAAGGGCGTTTTTCCGAACGTGGATGGCCGACCTTGAGCAAGGGGTTGAACACCGAGTGAATCGGGTACCGCATTCTTCGACGGGAAGCGTAGGGCCCCGGCTTTCAGAGGCGGCCTGTATAAGTGGGGCTTGCATAAGTAATGACGGCGTCGCGACAGAAGCGGGTAGCTCTAGCGTGGCTGGGATTCCGTACGACAGGGAGAGTTTCCGCGCTCTCCGGACGACGACAGCTGCGACCGGGCTCACGGTGGCTCAGGCTAAGCCGATCGACGAAATCCGGAACGGCGTTCGCTCGTCGTTATACCGCCGTTCCCCGCGATACTGCCGCAGAATCCGCGCCTCCTCTCCTCGGTGCGTCAGTAGCTTTATCTCGTAGCGAGAGGTGACGACTGTTTTAACAAGGCTACAGCCACGAGGATAAGCCAGCGGCAATGGGAAAACTGCTAGTTTGCAATGAGCGGCAACGGCGTCTCTTACCTTTCTAGCGTTCAACGCTCCGGTGATAAATGACTTTGCGAAGTGAGCGAGTAACGTCCGTCATCCTTCGTCGTACGGAGCATCCCGTAATAACGAGGAACGCCCGTGACGCTCGAGAAAGCGCTGCGTGGAAGCAACGATCATCGAAGAAGTAATTAACGGGGAAGAAAACGTCGAGTGGGAAGTGTAATATTGCGCAGACGTCTCGAGTGTTCAAAGCCGTTAGTAATTTCTTTCCTCGCGCGCGCGGAATATATTTGACTCCTGAAGTGGCGCTCACTAAACACCGTGTCTCGTAGGTATTCATTTAATTAAACTCTCATTATATTCGATACGCTGCCCGGTCTCTCTCTCTCTCTCTCGTCGGGTCGAAGATGAATAATCGGAGCGCGACGCAGTCCGAAAAGCACTCCGCGATCCAATATTCCGATAAAGCTGGCTAAGGTTACCGTAACGAATTCACCGCGAAATCGGACTCTGAAGGTACACCGGTAATTTGCCACCGCGCCGTCGGCTGGATACGATCCCCGGACCCCGGACTTTTGAAGGACGATACCCGGCTACGCTGGAAAGAATCGTTAATGTTATCGACTCGGCGTTTTTCGCCGAGAACCTCTCTTCCGTCGAGTCACGCGATCGTCGCCACGCGCGTGAGTACGCGCTGCACGCATGTTGCCGCGCGTACGCGTGCGTAACCGGCCACTAAATCATCGGACCTCGTCATTAATCACGGAAAGTGACCGGCGCGCTCGTTCGCCTCGCTCGCTCGTGATGGAAGCGAGGCCACGCCGCGCCGCGTCGTTACAAATTGTGTTACGCGAGATGCGCGAGAGATAATCGCACGGCTCGTTCGAAACGAGCGCGATGCGGTCGCGCAGACTAGATCAGACCCACCGCTTTATGACACGTCGTTTACGCGGCTGCCGTACTGCATTTACGTCACGATCGCCGGTACGCTCACAAAGCTTAAAAGCGGACCCCCGAAAAGTAGGCTTGATGCAGAGCGGTCGCGGCGAGTGCGCGAGGATTGATGGATAGATACACGTTCATAATTGCAGTCTACTGGATAATCCCAGTCTACCCGATAATCCTTGTCGAGGGAAGAACTATTATTTTTATTAGCGAGAATATCTTCGTGATGTTAGCCGTCTTCGAAAATTTCCGCTAAGCTGTGACATCAACTCCAGATTCTTTAAGAATCACTTGGAAAACTACGTGGAATTAGCACAGAAGCTGGAAATGAAAACAAGATTCCTTCTCGTTACTATGTAAAACTCATTACGGAATTCTCCTTCTACGGTGAGTTACTTCGGTAACGCCGACGCGAAGACTCGATTACTTAAAGTTACGAGGGGAAGTGTGAAAGATTGTAGAAGAGGATATTGGACGCGCGTCTTTATACGTAGGTGCGCGTTCGGGAACCGGCGGTTAAAAGACGAAAGGTTATCACGAGAAATAGAGGAAGAACGGCGGAAAGAGTGGTGGAGAGAGGTGGGGGGGGGGGGCGATGCACGTAAAGAACTGTACGTCCGCATACATTAGTCCTGCGACCTCTGGGGTCATCCTCGCAATTTCGCGGCGGTGGGAACCCGAACCAGGACGAGAGGTCCTTTCTCTTTTTCTCTTTCCGTCTCTTGCGCGCTGCTCTCCCTCTTTCACACCCTCCCCGAATATTTTTTTTCGACGATGGGCTCTCGCAGAAGACACAGCTCCGCTGGGAGGAGAGCATTCGCTTATGTTCCACTCCGCACGATGAGTTATTAGCGGTTCCGCGCTCGGAGAAAAATGTTATAATTGCTACGTCTACAGATTTGAGAAATTACTTGTAGCCGTGCGCGCTCGCGCGCGAGAGAGCAAATTGTAAAACGGAATAATTTTCTACTTCACACCTTGTGCCTCGCTTCTCGTTGGAAGCGGAAGAGCGCGAGGATAAAACGTGAGAGAAATTTAATACAAAATTTCAAGGTGAAACAAGTTTAACGTAGGGAGGAAACTATGACACATAAGCTGATACTTTACTTCACGCGGTAAAGTGCGCTCGTTGCGTGAGCGTGGACGGTTTGTCTCCTTCGAGGTTCTCGCCGTCGTCGTGCGATCGGCGGTTGATGACGGTAAGTTGGTTAGCGTATTCTTGAGTTATAACAGCCATAAATCGCGCCAGTCCATTACGGGCGAGCGAGATGCGCGCGGCTACATGCTACATTTTCTCCTAAGTTTTCATTCTTTCCGAGGAGCCACAATGCGACGATATTTTTCAGCGGGCGGAATATAAACTCCCTTTCTCTCTGTTCTCTCCGTTTTCCTGCTCTCCTCGCGCGAAAAGTTGCAAGGACGTTGCCAATGGGTCGTTTCCTCCACCCTTTTACCAACTTCATGCGCTGTGAGCGTCGAGAAATCTCTTTCCTTTAAGAGGAAAGAGAAAGATCGTGGAGAAAAAAAAAGGGAAAGGAGATCCTCCTAATCGAGGGATTCTCGATCAATGTCTCGCGCCGGAAGAGAATCATATTTTCCGCACGGAAACGACCGCTTCACCTTTTTTTCCCAGCCATCTTCCTCGTGCCGCTGTTGCCACCGCTGCCCCCGCCTCCTCTCCCCATTTCGCAGTATTTCCCAGTCTCTCTCAGTTCGAGCGGGAAATCTCCTCGAACGTACAGACGTGTTTTTCCGGTGATTTTCTTGCGGCACGTTCTCGCGGCGGTGGCAGCGATTGTCGTCGGGATCCTACTCGGGATTGATAATGCACGAGACGCCGCCGGTATCCGCCCGTCGATTATTGTCGAGGACAAATCCGTATGGTGGAAGGTTTCGGGACGGTGGTGTGAGTGGGTGGGTAAGGGGACCGTTCGCTATGGAGAAAAACCGCTTGCGGTAGCACTGGTGGCAGCGAACGGACGGAGACAATCATTTATAAGGTCTGGAGGGACGATAGGTTCCTCAGAAGGACGGACGAAAAATGGCATCAAATGGATCCTCGCCGGGGATAATCGATAGATTCTTGGTTCCAAGAATGGGCCGCCACTTTCCCCATCGTGCCTTGACAATGGCGTGATGGACTAGTTGGACTTAATTGCATTGCGGATACGAAAAGACAGTGTTATTCACATTCGAGTTTCATCTCAACGCAATAGTTTGACAGAAATATTTGTTGAGGGTATTCAGTCTTGTTATATATTTATTAAATCGTTGCGTAATTGCTTTATATATAAATTGGGTTGAACATGATAGTGCTAGGTAATTTAGTACTGTTTAAAGTGTTATGAATCTATTAGAAACTGTTCGCTATAAATGCAAATTGTAATTTATTATTGAAGGATGTCAGTTCAATTGAAGCTTTTACACAATTATTATTACTTAATATTCCAATGTTGAAGAAGAAGAGATTTCGAATGTAATATTTATCTTAAAATGAATATATATATTGAACGGCGAGAATAGTGCTACGGGGACTTAATACGAATTCTCAATTATCATTCACTCTCATTTAATTTTTATGTAGACGTGAGCTCAATATTGAAATAAATCGACTCTTTACACGACCACCTAAAAATTCTCTTATCGAAGTACCCCGGCAACCTCCGAGTCGTGATCGATGCGGCAAAAATTGCGTTCTACAATTACAGATTTAGCTTCGCTTCGATTTTTAGCTTGCTCGTCCTCGGCTGTAAAAAGCGTCCCGAGAGAAGTGAGTCGGTGGGACGAGCACATGTTGTGCGGTGCGACTGAAAGAAATACGCGGCGATTCCGAAGAAAGAGTTCCGCGCGCGCACTGGTGGCGGAGGATAGATATGTCGGCAGGAGGGACGACAGAGAGAGGAGGGGCGGTTGGAGAAACGGACGCCAAGGATGTAGAAGAAGTAGCAATAGTACCGACCTAGCGGATTCTGCGGGACACGATGACGAGGGAGAGCTGGTGGGGGGGGGGAGTCACGAGCGGTCAGGATTAAAAGTTTGCCGAACATCGGCGTGCCCGATCGCCGTGGTCGAGAGCTAATTAATTGCAGAAACGGAGGATATGGCGGCGTGCGGAAGGGAAAGAAGGGGGACGGGATAGGAAAGCGGTGGAGGAAACGGGTAACCGGGCGGTGAATGCTGAAGTTAGTCAATAGGACTAGGAGCCCTGGTAGTCGGTTTACTTTTTGCGCGGACCTTCGCGACGTTGCCTCTCGTGTTCCTCATCTGCTTCTCCTACGAATCTTCTTCTCCTCCTCTCTCTCTCTCTCTCTCTCTTTTCTTTCTCCGTTCATGTCTTCCGAGGAAGCCCCTCCATCCCCCAGGCTCCGTTGCTCCGACAATGGAGAACTCGCATTGTCTTCGTGGTTTATCGCTTCCTTCGATTGCCAAGTACACGCCGGCGAGAGTCCACCCGACCCTCATCCTCCCCGTATGTGCTCGATGCTTCCTCTCTTATGCTTCGTCTCCAACTTCGACCGTCTCGCTCTGCGCTCGCACGCCGCGCCGCTACGTTTCCCTTATGAAACTTACGGTGACCATGTGCGCTCGTGATCGCTCCTACGAGGTTGGACCACAGCCATACTCGATCGGAGAGCCGGAGTTTTCCGATATTCTATTCGAATGACGAGTACTTGGAATTCGCGAAGTATGCGATAAATCTTAACGTCTTACTAGGTATTTTTCCGCGCGGATTGCGTTATGAAAATCCGCGAGAAGATCTCTGCAAAAATGTTATTTTAATATTTATCTATATAGTTCGAAGTTTCGTTCAATTTTATGGTATTCTCAACTTTCTTGGCAAATTATTTTTCTAGATTATGATGTTTATTAATAAAGAAACAAAAAGGAAATAAAGATTCATAAATTTCGATGTACGTGCAAATGATTTAGAGCCCGTTGATGTTTTGTATATTAGTTATGGCTATTCTTCTATATGTTAGTCTGGATGGCAGCCATACGCAGCTGGAGACCACCGGCTTTTTCGATGAAGCAAATTCCCGTACGCAAACATTAATCATTCCTAGTAAAAACGAGAATCTCGATTATACCCAAAACAGTCACGATGTTCTGATGCTATATTGTGACGGTTATAATCATATCATTTTTTGTTACGGTAAAATACTGCGTTTGAAATTGTTTAGATTGCGTTTAAAATTCGATTAAGCGATATATTTATGACCGCAGATATATTATCGGGAAATCTGCACGAAGAATTTATGCAAATGAGCGCTACAATACGCGCTGAAAGTTTCGTATTGAGATATACATGGCGTGATCATCGCTTTGAAACAAAATTAAGTTTCTTAAAGTAACCGTGACGCAACCTATGATTATCTTAGCAGACAGATCTACCTACCGGCGGCGGTCCTCCTCTGCTATTTACATTTATGATTAGCTTAGAAAAGTTGTCCGTGGCAACCGGATACACGAAACGTAACACACTTCTGAAAGTCGTTAACAAGGGACTTGGATCCGAATTTTTTCTTCATCTCCATCTCTTTCCTTCTCATCTCATTCATCGGCCACCGGTCTAATGAAGCATGTATAGAGGGCGGTTTGTCATTTTTTTATATGAATCCGTCGGAAGGGACTTTTTGCGACGTCTCGAGGAGGAGCGCGGCATCGCGGCCGCGTGGACGGCTGCGCGGTGCAATTTGTATTTTCGGCATCGTAAACACGTCCGTCGCATATCGCGAGCGCGTCCCGGCTCGCGTATTTCAGGCCCCGTATATAAATCCGTTATTCAACACGCCATTAAGTGCTCGGCCCGTTGGAAAGGAGGCGGAAGGGGTGGTGAGGCGGGAGAGAGGAACCGGTGGAGAAGACGAGGGCTGCAGCCGTAAATCGCAATTACGAAGCGGCGCGCTTGAGAATTTGTCGCGCGGGATCTAAGCGTTTCCGAGAGAGCGTGCGAGCGCGCACGCGATCGCGCGCGGCGTTGGACGTTCTGGACCACCGCCGAGAGTACAGTGCACGTCGTCTCTGATCTTTGATTAAAGTGGCGAACGTGCCTCAAGTTGCGGCCCGTATATCTTGGAGTTTGGACACACTCTGGAATTCTTGATATGCAGATTTCGCAAAATCTGCCGTTTCATGCAACATTAATTTAAAACATGGCAAACGCGAAAAGTTGTGCACGATATATTATTTATAATGTTATACGCGTATTTCATAACATGATAAATGTGGATTTAACGTGAATTGAGATCGATCAGTATTTATACAGCTACAGAAGAAGATTAAAGAAGCGATAAAAACACCATTACGAGATTCCCGGGGGTACAAATTTAACTTCATTGTAGACTTGCAAGTCGTTTACGTTTGTAACTGTACGGTTTGCGTGTCGCGAGATAATTCGAAAGGAGACGAGGATGTCTCTACTCGTTCTCTTCTACCGCTGACTGCCAGACGGACCTGGAGCCAGCGCGAAATCAATTACGCATAGCACAAGATACGAGACCGACGAGCAATGACAAACATCCCCTTAGTGCACGTGCCATCATGCGCCACGGCTGCGATCGGTTAAGCTGGATTATGCCCTCCCGTCTACGCGCGAACGTAGAGAGAGAGAGAGAGAGAGAGAGAGAGGATGGAGTGAATGGCAGGCAGACAGTTCTCCCTCACAATCTTTCATTTCGCCGTCTGGAGACACTTTCCTCCTGCTAGATAGAAAACTTTGCATCAAAGGAGACTTCAAATACCCACACTTAAAGTCGTAACAGATCACAAATATTCTGCGACAGCGTGGGTGTATAGTATAGTGTGTGACTTTACTTTTACCTTCATATTATTATATTTTTTTTCTTTTTCGCTCCGTAATTCGAATTCAAGCGCAACTTATTAACTTAGAAAGTAATCGTTTGCTTCGTTAGTAATAACTAACAAAAATAGTTGTTTAATTAGACCCAACTGGCCACCTTTATTGAATCAAATCCTCACGACGCGATGCGTCGACCGTTATTTGTGGTCCTTATCAAGTGCTAATTTAAGTCATAACAGTAAATCTGTGGCTATTATACAAATTATTATTTTAGCCTTAATGCGAACTGTAATCTGTCGATTTAGTCTGGGATGTTATTTAAAGGAAGACGGGGGAGAAAAATTCACGTCAGAAATATTCTGCGAACTAATTGCTTTCGATTAACCGGCATGAGCCGCCGATTAGCGTTCGACCCTTTTACGTTCGGTCGTCCAATTTATCGAGGATCTATCTAAACTGTTCGCCAATGATCCTCCGGAGCCTCTCGATAAACATTTCAATTAGAAACGTATTAGGCCTCGGCACGCGAGAGCCACCCACATGGAAGGAGCCGCCGCCCCCCTGAGGGCAGTTCGCGGGCCAGTGCCTGCGGTGTATTTTCGTGCCGTATTTCGTACAAAGAAAAGAAGAACGACGATGAGAGAGAGATCGGGAAGACGCTGAGGGACCACCCGCGAGTCGGCTTCCAGAATCGATAAGCTGGTGGAGACCGGCGGAGACCCTCGGCTTCGTCGAATCGAGCAAGTTCACCGGTCCATCCGTCTTCCCTCGTGGTCTTCTTCCCCTCTCATCTCCCGCACTGTCCCTCTCACCGATCCCGCACTTCTCTCGCGACCATTATCCTTTGCCCCCCGACGGCTTTAGAAATCACGAGGAGCACGTGCCAACGTAAATCGTAATCCTTACGTGAGAGGAATCGTCATTCGCAGGTTGAAGGCAGGTTTGATACAGACGTGTCACGATTTCGCGGCATGAATTAACGTTTCTTAAAAAAAAAAAAAAAAAAAAAAAAAAATTATTCCGGAACGCGAGGCGAGATTTACCGCTGCTTATCGGCTTCGAAGAACCGTTATAATTTATTGTCGAGAAAATTTCACGCGATAGATCCTTGTAAATTGTATTAAATAGTGAGCACTTTTGTATACTGGAAATATATTAAATGTACGATATCATACGTATCAGATATTTTCTGCTATATCATATTTCGAATTTATTATATCGTACGATTCATATAAACGTTAAATGCATGTAATTCCTGTACAAGCAATTCCAGGCATAAATGATATTAATTTGACGTTCATATATAAATCCATGTTTTACTTGGCAACGTGAGATATTTAACATTGCTCAAAGGCAAAGCGTGGCGAGTGATTCTATTTTAGCATAACTGGTTTATACTTAGATCCTCATAGGTTACTGCATATCTCGAAGAATTCTCTCGTAGTTATGTGGGTTTGAGCAAACTTCATGGCTTTAGATACTTCCAATATATTCTGGATGATGATGTAGGAGTCGTCGAGGTCGTTGATACTAGGAAGAGATGCCAGGGCGACGCGCTTGAGCGATCGTATTGTGGCATCCGCCTCGGTGAAGGCGCTGAGAGAGGCGCGGAAGGAATGGATGCAGGGATAACGGAAATCGTATAGGGATCGATTGATTTTCGCAGGAAGTTTTAAAAGTCAGCAATTTTATCATGACAATGACGCGTCCTCTCTTTCTTATTATTATTTTTAAAAGACGAGATTTGTGGTTTTTTTTCAGATTTTAATATGAAATATAGATTGTCTAACAATTTTCTGCGTGATTATTTGATCGCAAAAAATTTTAGAGATTCCTACTTTTCTATTTTTTATAAAAAGCTACTATAAAACGAATAATTGCACTTTACGTATGTAGGTTTACAAAAAAATCTTCTTGTATTTTAATAAAAACGATTGTTTGTAACTGTTCTGTCTGACAATGCACGTACGTCTACTTTTGTAAAAAGAATATTGCGAAATATCCGGAAATATGAAATTTCACATCCAATAACAAAGATAGTCTTGAATGCAAATAAAGCTCGCGGATATTTGAGCAGTCGTCGCAAGAAAGGGCTCTCTCGCGGATTTCTTTTCTTAGGATTCATTTCGCGCCGCTCGACCACTTTTCGCGATCCCTTTCCTGGATTTCGTCCGATTCAAATAATTCATATATCGCGATTATACCGGCGCGTCCTGAAAGACAGAGAGAGATACCGTAAAATGATACGTTTGCCTGGGGACGAATATATATATTTCGAATTCTCGCGCACGTTTATGATCCCGGGAGAAAGTCGTGAGCCGAAAGAAAGGTCGGTACAAGAGAGAGGGTGGCTCGCTTACGAGGGAGAAGAGTCGGAAGGAAGGCGGACCGCGGGGGCACACTCGTTTGTGTGTGTGTGTGTGTGTACGTGTGTATGTGCGCAACGACGATGCGACGTTCGAGTCGCGCGGTTAAAGCCGCTGACTCCTATCGATCGCACCATTTGATATTCCGCGTTGAAACTCGGTTAAATATTTGACATACCGAGAATGAGGGTGGCTCGTAATATGTACTGAGCAAACGGCGGCTCGGGGCCCCGGTAATCTGCAGCGTCAATGTAATATCCACGAGATTCGACTTGACATGGAGTTACCGCGCGGCACCCAAAGTTTTCAGAAGCCACGCCAACAATGCGCGCGGCCGGTGATAATTCGCGAATTTATGCACGCTCGATCGGCCACGCGTCCGCCCTGGGAAACGTAAACGTCCATTTTCCATGTGGATCGATTCTCCGTGGTGTGTAAAGCAAAGTTGTTGCGCAATTAAGCACTCGCGAGAAGTACGACGACGTGTCGACACGTATACGTACATTCGCGTCGCTTTATGGTCGGAAAAATTGCAAAACCCCGCATCAAAGTTTAACTTGCTTTTACACGGAGATATTTCTTGGTAACGTCCAGGTGCAGTCGCTCTGCTTGAGGGTATATTTAGAAACGTGAAATATGTACGGTTCGCGAACAATGCAATATACTGCGGGGAGTATACCACCAACCGTGTATTTCAGTCTTGCGAAGACGACGCTTTACAGTGACACCGCCGTATGAATTAACAAACACCCTCCGCCACGTCGCGAGCTCACAAGAAGTTAAGTGCGACGGTAGCGATATGCCGGTCTCGTAATCCTCTTCACACGCACCATAATTCGCGTTTACGTCCTTTTCCGGCCGTATATGTCTCAGTTACGTTACGCTCTTATCTTCTGCATTCGGTAACGCCATGACGAGGCGGCGAAATCTTACTATAGTCGTATAGAAGTGAAATGAAAATAATATATGTGCCTGTGAAAGAGATGCATATCTGTTTATATAAGACAAGGATGCAGAATAGCATTGGTGCGTAATACATATTATTTTACACACATTGTTTATGAAGTTAGATATAATCACGCATGACAAGCATCCTTGTATCTAATACTGAATTTTATTCTAACTTTCGTAAAGTAGAATTGCCGTTTTACGTTAAACGAAATGTATGTTGTATAAATTGCATACGGCATATAATTCTCTAGGATTCTCTAGGATTATATTAGAAGTGGGAATAAAATAGAGTTTCAATATACATATATTTCCTCGCACTGAATAGCAGGAAAATGCGAGATTAAAGTTCGAGAGCGGAAAGCGCCTGCGACGAGTACCGACGTGCCCCGATCGCCTCTTCAGGTTGCAGGAGGATATACAAATATTTACCAAGTCTTCCCGCTATTTATTTATCTGACCTGAGTTGAAGGATTGTGCGTGGACGGTGAATTGTATGCCTTTCTCAGAGAAAACGAGAGGGCAAGGGAGACAAGTTATAGCCTTTATAATACTGGCGAAAAATTATCTTTACGCTTATTGCTCAAACAATTTTAAAAAATTACAAAGACCTGCTCTCTATCATTAATACGCTTTGCATCCTAAAGAGTGTCATAAAAAATTCTTTGCATTTCTCGTGTGAGAATCTGCGTTATAATTAATTCAGGCATCCGATTTAAGCTTACGATTTAAAACTTTATTTTAACTGTTGTTAAATATTATTCCATCTCTGCCACTTATTTTTGAGAAAGTTTTCATTATGCCGCAGACTTTTGTTCTGTCCAATTACCGTCCCAGTAAAGTGACGTTAAATTTCTGTTGCATGTATAAAATATTACAGTTGCGTGAAAGGAACTCGTAATTAATTTAAGCGAAGTGAGACGGGATTGTTCATTGTTTCTTATTGATCATTTATACTTAGCAATAATAAAATAGAATAATAGAAGCTTCTTAAAGGAAAATTTTAAATATAATAATAACTTTATTGGGTACAATATATATATATATATATATATATACATATATATGTAGGTCTAGAGGTATGTTCCGGGACTGTTTACGTTTTTTGAAATGTACAGTCCTGGAATATAACGCATATATATGTAATCAGATTCAAAAAATTGTCCCGAAACGTGCCGTAGGACATGAATTTTTTCCAGGACAGTCCTGGAAACTGCAAATGTCCTGGAATATACCGATGTAAAAAAATAAAAGTCCCGGAACATACTTCCGGACCTACATATATATATATATATATACATATATATATATATATATATATATATATATATATATATATGTATAATATAGCATATATGGAAAATAGAAATACATCAAAAGAAAACGCTTGCACATTGAGTTAAGCGATAGCGCAATATCGCTGTGTTTATAAATATAAACTTTGTGAGTTTGAATAACAAAACGGTTATACAGGAAAAAGACATGCATAAATAGCATTAAAGACGTCTGGTAAAAATGACAATAATAAAGAACATGAATGATATATGAAATGAAGACAATAAGATTTAATTGATTGACGTAATAAAATGATGATTAGAGAGTTAATGCAATTTTCTTTAATTATAATTCTTACTTTAAGTTCGCGCCAAAAGTATTGTTTTTATTGTGTAAAATTTATTTTGAAAAAACTCCACTGACAGTAAGTTATTTTGTGAAAATAATAGACATTTCTAAGAAAGTGCGCACTGGTGTGAGAACATTTATATGTCGCCTTACGTCCAGGAAGAAAAACACCACGGTAATGTTATTTTAAGTCGACGTTTCGCGCGTGGGCGATCGTACTTCTACCCCGGCAATATTTGAGTCGGCGTTTTCCGAGCTGCGGGTGCTAACCCATCGACTAAATCACCCGGTGGATGGTTCGGGTTTGGTGCCCAAGGCGAATCTGGATTACCCCTCGTGTCGCGTTTTCGGAGGATCCCGGCAAGCATGATAATAGCCAACGGGTGGCACGACGGGCGCCAAAACGCTTGTATTACAGCCGCTATGATCTTTGTTGTAAAATTTCCCGTTCCCCCTCATTCGCTACATCGTGTAGCTGTAAACCACCGCGACACGACGCGCAACGCGGCGGCCGCGAGACAAGTATTTGATCACGAACAGCGCAGACCTCTAATGAAGACTCACCGCCCCATTGTCGCCGTGGTATCTTCATTATTTTTGCGCCCGTTATTAAAAATCTACCGTAGACCGCGGGAGCGGGAGGACAAAGAATTCGACAGGCATTGTCCCCTTGTCGTCCGCGCTTTTTGTTCACCACGCTAAATGTCAATGAAACTCTCTGTCTCTCCCCCTCCCAGTTTTTATCTTCGTCAACGTTCCTTTATTTATCGGGAGGGAGCGAGGGAACGAGAGAATCCTTCTGATCGGTGATCTTCGTCATTTTCGTTGTTCTTGTCGTCGGCGTCGTTCTGCGGAAGCACGGGGACATCCCGGGTTTATGTTTCGTCAGGAGAAATCAATCGGGCAGCGGTGGAAGGATCGTTCTCGCAACCCTCGCCAACGTTTCCACCCACATTATGTCACTGATTTTTCCAACTACCCGTGGACCTTTACCGTCCCGTGCTGAGGTACGATAAGATGAAATTGTTGAAGCGGCAGGTATTTTCCAGCATGCCGATGTTTCCGTATCGTTTGGACTGTACTTTATCAGGGTGTCCCCAGGGTCCAAAACATCCGGTAAACAATCATCGGAATCCACTCCAGATTGGGACCTTAAATTGATACTTACCTTAAAGCTATATTACTTCGTGTTTGAAATTAATAATAAGCTTTTAAGGAATTTATGATGCGCAATGAATGCGGAATATTAATTGTATTGGTTTAGTAATTTAGATAATTCTAGATAGTTAAAATAATTTTACGCTTTCTTTCACTGGAGCGTTTTTCGCATATCAGCCAATCGACGTATATTTTATTTAATTTTATTGCGCGATAATTAGTTTTCTCGCGTGGTTAACATTCCATCCAATCGTGCCCAACCGCATTTGATACAATTTATAGTCGGTAAAATGCCGGCGGACCGGAATTTTATCCGCGGCAAGGTCTAGCCCGATAAATTTGGCATGAAATTTCAAACTACCTCTAAAACGATTACGCGCGCACAGCTCGCCCTCCAGGAGCCTGTCCAAATTTTGAAGCACGACCGGTCGCTCGGACCGTACGTCACGCTTGATAAAGATCTGAAGCCGATCGATCTTGACGGACGCGAGACCGCGTATTGCTGGTGCAATCGCTGGGCTGTGAGTGACTTTTGTTCGGAAAAGGGTGTCGCGCGCGGCTATGGAGGATTATTAAATCGGGCAGTGTTATCGTAACAGAGAGCGACGGAAAAACAGAGAAGGAGAAGGGGGAGAGAGAGAGAGAGAGAGAGAGAGACAAAGACAGAGAAGAAGCGATGGAACGCAGGACGAGACGATAGGGATAGAAGGCGGAGCGAAACGAAAACGAGCGACAGGCAGGAAACGAAGGACAGCACGAGGCAGATAAAGAGGGACACGGGCAGACAAGAGGTAGGAGGAGAGGTAGGACCGACCGGCAGGATTGCTCTATGGGGTGGTTTCGGGGCATGGATACCCAGTCTCTACGGCCGCGGTAATGGTTATAGCACCATCGCGTGCAATCCCATTAGCACCGATGCAATTTACCCGATCTATCACACCCTATTAAGCGGTGCGCTTTCCACCCCCGCGGGCGGGCGCTCGATCGCTTAACGCTCGTTTTAATCGAGTTTGCGCAACCGTGTGCCCTGCGCCCGGCGCGCCGGGCTCCGCACTTCGGCGCCGCCGCCGATCGGGGCGGGCAATGTTTTTCGAATCGCGCGAAAACTGCCGCTGCCGATGTCGATCTGTGCGCGAATGCGGCGACGCGCGCGCGCGTGGCTGGAGATATAGTAAAAGAATATTCGTAGTCAGCGAAACTGAAAGCTTTCCGATAATTGAACGATCCGAGATAACGTTATTCCCGACGCGAGTATATATACATCCGGTATCTCACACCGCGTTGCGCTGAATTTCCGATCCCCGCGCGTACTAATTGTAACGAAGCAATGAAGACGATGCGGAAGATCTTTGTCTCACGACAACACGAGGTCGTAGATGCCTCGGTTAACCGCCGCGGAATTCGATTCGCTAATGCACAATGCAGCCGTGCTATTGGTGTAAGCATTATCGTGATAGTACTCGAGAGACGTAGTCGCAATTATGGGATGGAAGCGCGTCCAATATATGGAATCATGTCGTTATAGGAAACCCTCGAGTGGATTTTCGAGGAGTCTATTGTTAAATAATATCAAATCTCGATCGATCTGGCGACGTGAATATGTAGCTTCTGGAAAAATTTATCGATGCGCGTAAATATTGAAAACAATTATTTTTATTACACCGAGGTGTAAATAATAATAACACTTTAAAACGACACTTACAAAGAGCAATTAGGAAGGCGTTGAAATACCTTTGATAGTACAATATTTTAAGGATGAACTCTAATAAGTGGATTGGAAACAGAACGGATGTTATTCGAAAAACAGTCCCCTGCCACTTTGTACCACCGGCTGCTGAAGTGGAGAAGGTAAGGGTAGGCGCTCTCTCTCTCTCTCTCTCTCTCTCTCTCTCTCTTTCGACAGCGGGGGGATATAAAACGGGGTGTAGCCTGAGACTCCTCCTTACGAGGGTCGTAACGTCAGCTGGGTTTTGAGTGAGTTGCGACGATTCCGGCACAGGTCGCCGGCGTCGATCCCGACGAAACTAGGAGCCAGCTGTCGCTACCCTCAAAGCACAAGCTCTTCGTTTTATTCTCAACTTCTCGCGACAGCCACCATCCGCCTCTTAGTTCGCCTTCTTGCCCTCACAGAGGCGCCCGCTTGAAAGGGACGTGATCGGTATCTATCATAACCGCGGCATATACTTTGAAGTCAGCTGAAGGCAGTTAAGAAGGCTCTTGATGTATCGTAATATCAAAAAATGGACAACAAAATTTCGACCAATCTATTTATATCTGATTTTCGTAAATATTTCAATTGCTGTTAAAATATCGTTATGCTATTAGATCGAAGGATGCAATTTATAATATAGCAATACATAATACTGTGATGTATTTTCATTTACGAGGAATATTTCGGCAAAGTTGTCACTCGTGTAGCATATACAATTGTAATTCCCAATTTACATTGGCAGAAACAGCTGTGTGGAAACTTATCATCTTACAAATACTATCCACTCGGGAGATCATCCCTTTACGAGACCTCTCCCGGAAAGACGGCGACGGTGACGTAGCCGGAATACGAATGTTCGTCCAACGCCATTCGTTCCGGAGATTCGGCAAATCCGAGTGCGAGCTCGGACGTTTACGCGTCCACTTAAATCGAGACATGGGAATCTGTTACCAACGCGCTCACTTCGGACGGCACGGGAAAGGTATTTTCAGTGTCGGATGGGAAGGTGGGAGGTGGAGCGGGGCGCGTGGAGCTTGCTGATCCACGCCGGGATCCCAAAAGCATCGACGACGCCTGTAATCATCTCGTTACAGCGGCATTGTGCGGATAGGAGCTGCACGGATATGGCGCACTCCCGTAAAACCTCGTCCCCTTCCGCTTCTCCTCCCCCCCGGCCTGGAGCACCGTCGATGATTACATGGAGCGCGCGGATTGAGCCCGCGGTGTATGGCGTCCTAATCAGTTGCTGCATTGTGAAATGCAAAATTACAGGAGGCGAGGATAGCGTGGCAATGATGGCGAACGACGTCGACACCCGATACGATGGAACTCCAGCTTAATTAGTGTTGAAATAATGCGTTCATGCCGTCAGCAATTTTCTGTCTGTGAATATGCGGCATAATTGCGCTTGTTCACGCAAGCGGCTTATATTTGCGTACTCAAATGGAACAGGCTCTTTCAAGGCTCGAGCTTATGGATGATAGTTCGTCCTAGCTTTTTATTGTTGTGATATCTTAGCCTAGCTTAAGTAGTGTTTGCGGGAAGAATTAATCATTTTCTAATCATAGCGATACGCTATGCAGTTTCGCATTGTATATGACTTCATTAATATTAATATTCACGTATCTCGTGTCGCAATTGATACGTTAGCCCGCGCGAGATTAGTGCAATAGGGGGTACTGTTTAAGCACTCTCTGTATCCTAATCTCGAGGGGACGATTGAAATAAAAGAGTAGGTGTTTTCCCTACGCCCGATTGGTAGAGGAGAGGAGAGTCTATCTCCCAACAATCAAGCCCAACGGCGAGTTCCATTCTTCCCGAAGGGTGAAACGATCGGCGGATGAAAGGAAGCGCACAACATTGGTCGAAGCTTCGGCCGATCGGTGCGGCCAGTGCGTAAGCTACGCTATTAAGGGCGGCAATTGGGTGCATCTGTCTGGGCAAACCTAGGCTTAGTTCCAAAATCCTACTGCAAACAGAGATTCTGGTTACTTAGAATGGCAGCTCCAGCTCTGCAATTCCACTTCTTCCCCCCCTCCCCCCCTCTCTCTCTCTCTCTCTCTTTCTCTGCCTCGTCTAGGATATTCACTGCCGAAACGGCACCGAGAAACCGAGAACTGTAAGGTTGATACGCCTTAGCTTGCGATATTACCTTGAGTGGTGCAAGTAACCGTTTACATTTCGAGGCTGTGGCCGCTTCGCTCGAATTGTCGACGGCGACGGAAGGGAAACCGGATCTGCGAGTCGCGGATATTCCGTGAACGTCGTTCGCCCATTTGCGTATTGGTCGACGATGGTCGGTAGTAAACCGATAACGTTAAGAAGCAGCAGATTGCGCAAGCCGATTCTCGAGTGCGAGAGTCGTCGAGGTGTCTACCCGTTGCAACGCACGTTGCGCTGGTAATTCTCTTGAGATAATGCATCCCGGAGAATAATGCGCGCCGGCGGTAACGACGAGCAAAGTGCTGATAAAACGTATACATCTGTAAAGTAACTGACTGAATTGTTTTCTTAACAAGATTCTTGCTCCATTACGTAATCTCAATCCTGCGGCTACGGAAACGTATTGTTTGCCATTAATAAAAAAGCGTGAACGCTTTCGCGATTGCCGTTTAAAATGTTCGCAAGGTTTCAGCGATTTGAAGTCGATACAGTTACATTGACCGCGGGGACTGCATACTTATCGGCAACACGTCGTATAAACTCGTATTTGTTGACCTTAATCCGATAGTGCACTTCCGTTTTATCCTTTTGGTTAATCCTGCTGCAATTCGATGTATGTACCTTTTACGACAACAAACTCGATATTACGTCAAATTTCTTATCAGAATATTGCTGTCTTATTTATCAAAAAGGTTCTGCGTAAGCTTCTCTGTGTACTCGTTATGACGATGTAATCGGATATATTTTGATCCCTATTTAAGGGAGGTAGACAACTCCCTTAAATTATTATTAATATTTTTTAACAATTTTTTTGAAATAACTATAAAAGAATATAATGTGCCAAAGTTTCAAATACTCAGTTTTTTATTTCTTAAATATTTAACTTTTAAAAAAAGATAGATTTTTTTGCGACAATGTTGTCTACCTCCTTAAATAATTTTTCTCATTATTTTAAGCACCTATGCCCAATTGCGCAACATCTGGTACAAATTCATATATCGAATCTTATGATAAATTATTTTAGCTCACTTCGATGTTCGTGAGGTTTCACGACAAAATCAACGCAGTCTTAAGTAAAATTGATGCGATGTTACGGGGTAAAAGAACATTACGCTCACGTGTTTCGAACTTTAAAGCGATTTTCTCCCTGCTACGCGGGAAGGGTCGGATGCAAAGATGTTATTCTTCTTCCTTAACTCATACATATTTCTTCGGTGAAACGTCCCCTCCGCGGCCGTACCACGAATTACAAATCATCTTGCACGATAATGCCGGGGGAATCCCCTTGCTCTTAGGAAACTCTAAGACCCAGATCTGGAGTCAAGTATACAACCATCGTGCGCTTGCGCTGTAGAGACAGATTTCTCTATTATACGTAAGCGGAAATTATTTACAACTTCGAAGCGTTCCGTTTTTACTCCTTTTCCGCAAGGTACAACTTTACAGAAATTCTATATCGTCAGACTATTCTATAGACATCTCATCGAGGATTCAGCTGAGTATCGTTATATACCACTTACGTACAATACACGCGTATAAATCACTTGGAGAACTCTATCTCAAACTTGGAAATCGCGTCATTAAGGTTCATCGGTAGTAGGTGAGATCGTCGTTAAGCCCATCGACGATAAGTACAGATGCTCCCGAGATCTCGTAGATTCCGCGCTTCCTCCACCTTTTCTACTCCGCTCTTCTGCCTCACCTTAGGTTTCTCCTCCTCTTTCAGCCTTTCTCTCTCTCTCTCTCTCTCTCTTTCTCCTTCCTTCTTCTCCTTTCGCCCTCCGTTTCTCTCTTCCGCGAGTTTAATTAGGCCCCGCTTCGAGATATCGCAGGATCAGCAGCTCGTTAGCATGTTTTAATTGGCGGCTGTCAGAGAGATCCCTCCTTACGATAAGCGCCTCCTCTAACCGGCCTGCTGTTCGGTGACATGACTACATGTACTCGGATACTACTTACTCGCGAGACACCGCGGTCGCAAGGAGGGGAGACGGAGCGAGACGGGGCGAGAGGGTTAGTAAGAGGTGAACTTAGAAAGGATCAAGCTTGTACACGATTTTTTGTCGCTTAATTCTGCCGGTGGATATACCGTGGAGACCGGTCGCGTCCTCCTGAGATACGCTTTCATACGCCTGTGTGTTCCACAGGTGATGACCAAGCTGGATAGAGACGTGACCAGCGGTAAGATTAACAAGGTATGTCAGCCTCATCGCCAGGGTTGACTCTTTAATTCTTCGGTATATGTTTTTTAATGATCTCAGTCGTAATGAAACCGTTGCCATGGGCGATTGCAAAAAGAATCTGTTCGATGGATGTCCTTTTTATTTTTCTTCTGCGTTCAGCATTAACACTAGAATTACCAAAGCAGTCAAAATGATGGATTTATAGTTTTTATCAAATTTATAACGGTACATTTTTTGCTGCATTAATGATTTAATTAATTAATTTTTTTTCTTCCTCATTTCTTAAAAAAAATACACATATATGGTACATTTAAATAGTAGAAATAGGTATACGATCGTCGATCATTTTAATGTTATAGCAGCCAAATTTTACGAGTTTTCTCGTGATCATATTGCGATAAGTTTTTACGTAAGATCAATTTGAGAGTATTCTTTTTATTTTGGAATACAATTTATGAATATAAATTTATGAAATAAAAGTTCTCGTGCAATGTTGTAGAATTTTATCACCATTTAATCGCGCAACATATCTTTCATTCCACAAGCGGAAGCGTCTTTTCGCCCATTTTCTATTTTTCGATTATCGCGCCTTGATATAACAAGTGATATATTCCCGCTGAAACGCTAAACGCTCTTACATTTTCTCGGATCTACACGTTTTCCCATACGTTCTTCGTATTCATGCCGGGCCGCGCCGCGCCCGCCGTTGCGTTGTTGGGTAACGTTATACGTATCACGTTTCCCGCGAACGAACTATCGAGAAATAGATTTATCGCCGCGCGTTCCATTCTCTCTGCCGCCGCATTCAGGCGTCGCAAACAAACCACCGTAATCTTCTTAATTTTTTTTTCCACACCGCGACCGCCCCGATCGCGCGTCGACGATTTGATCGTCGCGCGATTGATTCTCATGAATATACATGTATCCGCGCCTCTTTCGCTGTCCAAAAAAAAAAAACGCTTTTAGCCCGCATTGCGTACGCCACCGACGTACCTCGCCGGTACGTCGCCCTCCCCCCCCTCCTCCCATAGACACATGCCAAGTTTCGCGATATTTTGCACAGGCCGTGCTCGCGAACCCGCTCGGGCCGTGTCGCGCATCCCAGGGTCGGCGCGGATCCAGCCTTAAGCCCCGGTACGTGACGAGGAGTATTTGCGGGCGCGTTACCGGTCCCCCGCGCGTGATCAGATTACCCGATCCGTCGCGCGCGCGCAGGGGGGCTTTGCAGTCCGAGGAACGCGACGATCAGCGTACGTGAAAGCGTTTACGTGAAACGGTAATCGACTAATTAGCGATGCGTCCCGCCGGAACCTTATCCGGCGCGCGAGCGCGACGATTTTCCTTTTTTTTTTCTTTTCGTATTTGTCCCCCCTCCCTCACCCTGGTAACGTATCGTTGCCTGGAGCGGTGAAAACGTTGCACGGTGTAAGCACGGCTAATTGGCAGTCAGTGATAAACTTTACTCAAATTGTTCGTGAGCTTTCGAAGCGCCATAAATTCACGCGGTTTAATTGGATGTCCTATTCAGGAATTTAATGGGGATCCCCGGTAATAACCCAATTCTGTAAATTTGGTTTAAATGCTTGTTCTTGTTCGGAAAAAGCGCGCGCGCCCTCAAACTTATCGTCACACTTGCTGACGAGCGTTTCGAAAGATAATTGGAGATAATTAACGAGATAGCGGAGATTCCATTATCGGCCGAAACTACGATAGGATGCGGCTGGTTATAAAGGAATTGCTGCCGCACCTTGTCGTTGCACACAGTGTGTTACGCGGCGAAGAATCATAAAGTAAAATACATCTAGATAAAGCATCGCTGACCCGTTTTCATTATTTGGACCACATATGCCGCAATATACCTTCTCTCATGCATATTCCATCGCGGTATGGAAATGTCGCGTTAACTCGTACTAATCTTTTACACTGCGCTCCGCGCTGTTACAATAGAGCGGACTTGTTACACAGACGCCGCTGATGCATAGATATATCACGATGCTATATTATAGCGCGCGTATTGTTGCAAAGCTCGCACCGCCGCTATTTCTCTCAAGTACACGTATAAGAGATTCCAAATTTTAGCGAATTACGGTTACGCGATTCTTCACTTTGCTGCAGAGATTTACATATTCATCGGTCGAATTAATTTTACTTCGGCAAATTACATTTTACATAAAAAATTTAATAAGCGGAGCGGCGCTTATCAAACGAGAAACATGCAGGCTTACGGGAATCAAAATTGAAATATGCACGTTGAATTGAGATGCACTTTTCGCTCTCTTCCCCCGATTGCAGCATCATCCGTATTATGTCCCAGACAGATGCACGCGTCCCGAGAGAGGAAGAGAGAGAGACACAGGGAGAGGGAAAGTATAGACGGGAACGAAACCCCACTACATATGCAAATCCGACTCCGCCCTGAATAAAATATTAACCGACCAATCGAATACAGAGGTAAGGGGGTAGACGCACGCGAGTCTCCCTCCACGTGAATGCACTTTTTTTTGTCCGGTGAATACACTTCCTTTTTTCGTTACTTCTTGCGTAGGCATCGCCTCCATATGTACGTACGCAAATATATGCGCGCACACGCATCGCTCGCGCAGGTAGTAAAGATCCTCTCACGACGGGCTTTCCTCCTTCTTCTTCTCCTCCTCCTCCTCCTCCTTCCTCCCTCCCTCTAGCTCTTGCTCTACACCGAGTTATCTCCTCTCTCGCTCGCCGCGCGTTCCCCGAGGTCTCTTTAAATCGAAGGCCTCGTTATCTCGGACCGAACGGATTCTCGTTAGCGAAACTTTAATTATAACCACTCGACGGTGTCCAGATAGCCGTTCCTTCGTTCGTCCGAAACGAAGGAGCGCGACAAGTGGACGCGGGGGAAGACAGAGCCGGAGAAAAACGGCGACGAAAGCGGATTGACGCTGCTGGAAGCTCGTCTCGAGAGCCTTTACTAACAATTAACCTTTTTTAAGAGACGTTACGCGCTCGCACAATCGGCTCCTGTAAAAGGTGATACCTGTAAAAGGTGAGACTTTGCCAAGTGACACGAAAGAACAGTAATGGAGCAGATTCTTTAGGAAAAGTGAAGAATTTCCCTCGTATTCATTGTCTCGTGTCTGCATTGTGTAACTGGTAATTGCCACATTGCTAGATGACAAAGGAAGCGCTAAGAATAAACAACCTTTTTACTTAAGCACGAATTTTCCGGTTGCATTCATCGCTGTACATTTGAAGCATGTCTTTAATTACTTCATATTTTTTTTAAATTTTAAAAAAGTTCTTTTATATTGTATTCCTTACACATTATACAATCCAAACATTAATTCTTCATTAAAATGTCTACATAGGATTAATGTTTACAATCTTATCAAATTGTATGGATCGATTCAGTCGTAACGCGAAATTAAAACTTAGTTCCTCGAAAATTTTCAGGTTACTACTTATATTGTTAGCAATATATTGTACCTAGGGGTTTATCCCATAAATACTTTTCCTCCTCCTGACAGATGTTGTGACAATGGCATGGCACGAGACGGCGATCAAGGGCCATTCGCGCCGAGTCCACGTCGTGTGAAATTTAATTGCGTCCGGACTCGCGCGTCCGTCGAATTTCCACGGCGAGAGGTGAGAGATAAAGCGAGGAGGAAAGTCACCTGAAGCGGAGGATCGATCGCCGCCTCGCGGTCGAAGCGGCCGCGCATAGCGAAGCACATCGCTTTTCACCTTTATTTGAGTGCCCCGTCGTACGGGACACCTGTTTAGCCAGGCGCGAAATTACATAGTTTCGCGCTCGAGGCTACGCGACTCGCGCGCGCGCGCGAGACGGCGGTTGGTCGGGCACAGCCTTTCCTCCATCCTGTTTCGAGAAACAAAACTCCATTCCGCCGCGGTTCTAACGAGCAGTCACCGCCGTCGCTCTCCGCTCGAA
The DNA here is from genome assembly GCF_030848805.1 of Temnothorax longispinosus. Classification (NCBI taxonomy): domain Eukaryota; kingdom Metazoa; phylum Arthropoda; class Insecta; order Hymenoptera; family Formicidae; genus Temnothorax; species Temnothorax longispinosus. The sequence continues at coordinate 13,204,481 of NC_092361.1, forward strand.
CTCCTAATGCTTCATACGCGCGACGGTCGTCGAGAAATAAATACAAAAAAAAGTCAATCTGACGTGCTTCGGCGTTGTGCACTAGCTCGTTAAGGGAAGCGTTTTGTCCTACGTGTCATTGTTTTGATTAATTATTAGTTGGCGCGTTTCACGTTCTCCGGTTTTCCGCGCTCCGCCGTCCGAAACGCCACCAGATCCGCTGCCGCACATCCGGGTTAATTAATGTTAATTTTCCCACGGCCGCGTGGGTCGATTGCGTTTTCGAGCTGGGAAAAAAAATGACCGTGCCGGAGAGTGGAGACGATGCTATACGCGTATTTTTGCAGACTTTAACAAGTGACATCGGCGAGGACAACGAGAAATAATTAACGTCGCGAGCAAACTGCTTTTAATCTCATCATTAAATGCATACGATTAAACTTCGCTATATTAATTAATTTTTATTGAGATAAATTATTTTGTGTTGCGCTTGTGGCATGGGTGTGCCGCGTGATTGTATGTTAAGTCCTCGAGTAGGAGGCGAGTTGAATAGGGTGCTCACCATGCAACACGTATAATTTTTTATTGCGATGTTAACGAAATAATCTCGTCGTAATTAGCGGGATGAAAAATTGCTCTCCTACCTCCTACTTGCTCGTCGTAATGTCTCTTCAAATAAAAGAACGCAATCTTAACCAACGTAATTACAGCAAGAGAAATATTAAAAACTTGTCAGAGTCACACTCACAACTAACACATTTATCTGCAGTGCAGGTCTAATTATATTTGAATTTCGCTTCGGTATAATGCCGTTATTAGCACGATTATTTACCGAGAGAGAAAAAATGCTTATCTTGCAAAGATAAATCTCGAATTTTTTGTATTTTACTTTCTAATGCTGTTCCGCGCTCGCTGTTATATCAGTTTAAGATTTTGCTTCTTTACATATTTATTTATATACCGAGCAAGTAACATTTTACTTCGCCGATAAATAATTAAACAGTTAAAACTTTAATCGATCAAATATAATTGTCGTTACAATACGACCATTGGTTTTGGTCAGATTAATCGTCAAGACATTTTCGACCATGGGTTTTCATTTAAATACAGGACTTATAATACAAGCTTTAAAATTACATCAATTTAGTAGGACCAAAACCCATTAGCCCGAAAATTAATCTTAACGATTAATCTGACCACAACCAATGGTCGTATTGTCATGACAATTATAACGGCCAGTTAGGCCGATTAAAGTCTTAACTGTTTTATATTTATACATTTTCTTCATAAAATCTGTATTCACACTTTTTTCAAGTGCAACATGTTTGATTATTTGAAGCGCTTTACGAGTTTCGTTACTAATTGGCATTTTGAGGAATAATGCGTATAGTACTGAGGCAGTACTCTATGTCTCGGCGTCTCCGCCTAGAGTACTCTTCTAATCCGTTTTCATCCACTTCGTCTAAAAAACGATTGGGAGGAGGTGCAGCGCGCGCGAGGAAAAGGAGCTCCGAAAATCGTTTCCGATTCTCCTGGGACCGATGACGAGGGCAAATTCCCGAAGAGATTCCCGAGAAGGAACGAACCTAATTCCCCCGAGCGCTTCTTCCACGGCGAATTGGATAGTAAAGCGGCAGTTACGGCAGGGGTGAATGAATATCATCACGGTGGGCTCTTCCATCGTGTTGCAGTCCGTATCGCTGATAAGGCGATATACGCGAAATAAAATTCGCGAGAGTGGCCCTTTCTGAACGAGGAGAGTTGTCTTCCTCGAGACCGCTTCAAACGAGGAGAGAGAAAACAGGCGACTCGATCGCAGAAATTACTGTTCCGGACGTGAGCAGTAATATTCAAGATCGCGTTCGCCCTCGCGCGAGAGAGTGTCCTAGGTACACGAGATCGACTTTTTGCACGACGGACGAGTCGTTAACGGCGGAGCCGGCGGAGTCACGCGACGCGTGCGGCCGCTCGCTCTAAATCACTCGATCGATCGGAACGATCGAAGCGCGATGGCACTTTGGAAATTTACGAACCGCCGACGACGTGATTTCTCCCTCCTGCCGCGACGAACGCCTCCTCGTGTGTCCGTAAACACCGGTTATACCGCGTAAACTCGCGGCTGCGTCTAACTAAAGCATGATGACAGGTCGCCCCCCTCCTCGCTTTTTCTTTTTTTTAATTATTTTTTTTAATTGATCGCCGCGTGCCCTTTCGAACGAATTGACGACTCAAGCCGGGGGAGAATTATTCGCGTGCTCATGATTCTTGCGAAATATATCAGCGTTGAGAGAATAAGTCGGGTAATTGAGACGAGCAAACGCGTCTCCGTTTCGCACGTCCGCGACACGTCTCCGAGCCTTTTTTTTCAGCCGGGAATGCGTGCGCGCGTCTTTTCTCATGCCAACCACGTCCCGAAACTCGCGCACGTTGGTTCGACGCAAGCAGTCGTTCCGCACGTTCGTTAATCGGCAGGAATGAACTTTGCTTCGTTAGGCAACCTATCGTTCCGCAACTTCTGCGCGGAGTACATAAAGTTCTCAATTGCTGACCAACTTGTGTATCTATGCAGTTAACTGCGTGGCTTCAATTATTCTGCGCGTGAGCAATGCGCCGCTCGTTATTATTATTCGCCCGCCTCCGTTCTCCTGATTGAATGCCCGCATGCGGTATTCAAACCGTTAGGTAGTACTTACTGATAGTTCTACGAGCGATCCGTTCTTTTAGCGCGCTTAGTTTGAAATCTCTTTCGGTACCTCCTTCTTTTCCATTTGAAAAACGAAACAATACCCAGGAGTATATCATCGTTAGCGCACACATATACAGGGTGTCCGAAAAATCGCCTACTCCACTCCGGGAGGTGATTCGGGACCCAAAAACAAGCAAAAAAGTTCATACAAACACAGGTCCGGAAATGAGCCGTTTCCGAGTTATAGCCACTTTTATGTTTAAAAATCGTAATTTAGAATCCGCTTGGCCCTCTTTCTTAATTATTTCTTAAATTAAAAATTTTTATTTTTAAATATTTTTAATTTTAATTTTTTTTATTTTTTTTTCAATTTTTCAATATTTGTAAATACGATTACATTATTTTTAAAAGAAATCAGTTGTTTTCACGGCTACTTGAAATCAGTTGTTTTCACGGCTATTCAAAATCAGTTGTTTTCACGGCTATTCAAAATCAGTTGTTTTCACGGCTACTTGAAATCAGTTGTTTTCACGCCTATTCAAAATCAGTAAGTAAATCACGGCTTTTCAATAAGTTTCAAATTATTATTTAACAACACCTTACTTTTAGGTTGTATCTAATCTTTCCGTATTCATCAATGGATCGTTTAAGTTTTAATGAATTAGCTGATATGCATCTTATGTATGGTCTTGCTCAAAGTAATGCTGCCGAGGCAAGAAGATTATACATCCAGTCTTTTCCAAATCGAGATGTACCGGGAATAGCGTCTTTTTAAAATGTAGACAGAAACTTGAAAGAATTTGGTAATTGTAATTAAAAAAAATTGAAAATAAAAATTTACGATTTTTGAACATAAAAGTGGCTATAACTCGGAAACGGCTCATTTCCGGATCTATGTTTGTATGAACTTTTTTGCTTGTTTTTGGGTCCCGAATCACCTCCCAAAGTGGAGTAGGCGATTTTTCGGACACCCTGTATATATATATGTGATCATAAATTTCCCACGCCATTGTTCGTCTTTTTAAAGGTGCAATTTATGCGATTGCTCGTAGCGGCGAGGATAACGATGCTTCCAGTGACGCTAACTCGTCAGAAAGATCTTAATTCGCTGTAATAAGGAACGATAATGATATTAAGATAGCAAGCTGGCGAAGATTGATATCCACGGTATTATTTGCATTGCAATATAACGTTGAAGGCCGGAAACGCCGATCCAATATCCATCGTAATTCTGCGCGAAGACGAGACGGCGGGAAACGGGATTCCGTCGACAGGGATGAGCTCGAGATCGCTCGTCGAGAAAAGAGGAGCGAGGGGGGATCGGACAACAGGAAGCTGGGCTTATTCCCGGCGGAAGGGGATGAAAACGGACAAGCCGCACGACGTAGCGGTTCTTCCCGCTGTATATTGGGAAAGAGCATGGATGGTACACAAGGACGGGACGGTGGGAGAGCGATGTCGAAAACGCGTGCAACCTTGCAGTATAATTCGCACGCAGCCACAGTCCATTGCAGTTTAGATGCAATTTACACGAATTGGCGAAGCTGCCGCGCCGCGACGCCAATCTATCCCTGCCGGTTGCTATACCGTGCAAACATTTCGCTCATCCCTTTCTCTCCCTTTCTCGCGCGCCAAGTAACGAGGAACACGAAAACAGCGACGTTCGGGCGTCCGAACGAGGCGCCTTGCTCGATTAATCGAAATCGAAACGAACGGCGGCGCTATGCCGGCGAGCGCCAACGAACGTTTATCGCCCCGTAGCGCAATAATTCGATTTTCGGTTACTGTCGATTTTACCGCTCGTGCGCCCGCCGCACCGCGCGCGCCGGCAGTCGTTCATCCGACACGACAAAACTGCGTTCGGAACGGTTTATGGATTTTTCACTTGGCATGTAGCCGCGCCGTGAGTCACGCTGATCGAATTAAAAACTCGGTGACGCTGCGATCCTGTTTTTTTTTCTTTTTTTTCGACGGCGCGGCGGCTATCATAGCAGTTGTTGCGATTCGAAAAAAAAAAATACTTTATAGCATTTTCGGGGGGAAAGGCTAGCGAAAAATATCACATCGGATAGGAAAAAAAAGATACGCGTAACACGATCCACGCCAATCATTTTGGTTTATCGAGTTGCAATCGCTGCTGGAAGGACTGGTCGAGCGTGCCGTGGTTGCCGAAGGAAAAACACTCTCCACGTCCGCGATTGTGTGCGTTCCGGGCAAAATCCGCGAATATTGGAGAGAGGCGCGATCATTCTCAAAGCCGTGCCGTAGTCTCTCGCACCCGTGTTCGCGGCAGCATCGGTTATTACCCGTGAGTCGTGACCGCGCGCCGGTTTTAGTACATAAAATATCGCGCTAGAACATCAGAGTACGGAGCAGTAAGGAAATATGCGATAATAATTATTCATATTAATTTAATGAAGCACTAAAAAAATATAAAATAAAAAAAATTTTTTAAATAGAACCAATTTTTCAAAAAAAACTAAAAAGTATTTAAAAAATTAAAAAATCATCTATGCGCTTTATAAAAAATTGTTAATTAAATAATTTTGATTTCATACACTAAATGTATAATAATCGTACATTATTTATGTCAAGTTTCAAGTCATTTCATTGAAAAATGTAGAAGTTATAAGCAAATGACCGAAAAATGAGGCGTTCGCCCCACTGTGCGCCGGCGACGCAATCGCCGACGTATTGATTTTTGACAAAAATACACGCGCGGTAATTTAAACGACAGGCGTCGTTCCCCGAGATTATACGGCCCCGGAATGGCAGCTCATTTTTATGGACGTTTCGACGAACGTGACAGGTGCGTCGCGCGCGTGTAGTATCGACGACACGCGCGTTCTATATGGCGCCGCGTCAAAATCCCAGACACAGAGGCGCGAGACACACGGGCCGAGTACTTCTCCCGTAAACCGGAATGCGTAGCCCGCAATTATACTACAATTATACTATAAATTCGTGGGCAAAAATGGGAAACATCCGCGGATGATGTAGTACCGGGGTGCATCGCGCATTGTCGGTGCTGTTTGGGTACCAGCGCGCAGGCGAAGTCGCAAATTATCGTCGGCTATTAAAGCGCGGAATAATTAATTCGACGCGACCGTTCGCGCGGCCGCGTAATAATTTTTACTCCGTTTTGCTGGACCGACTTTCGGTGGCATAGGGCGGGAAAGGAAAAATAAAAAAAAAATCACAGGATGAAAGAACCGACACGATGATTTCTGGCCGGGACTGTACCACTACCACTGGGTGACAACGTAGTTTCCCATGTTTTATGGTCAGTTCCGTGCGCCATGGTATCTGATTGCGTCATAAATCGAACGAGGAACGGTGCGAGGGTTGCTGCTGCAGCGCGGCCGGCGCACGATACACGACCTACGAGATTTCGTTTGCCGAAATTTAGCGGTCGCGCGTCCCGCCATTCTTTTTTCACCCTGCAGTGTCGCGTCCCGCAAGAAATAAAATCAGCAATGTGTAAATACCCGCTGCGAAATAACAAGGTTACAGGAGTTTGTTAACTTTAATCCTTTTAACTGTGACACTGGGAGAATCATTGTGGGAACGGAATTTATAACAAAGAAAAGATTTATCTTTCATATTATTAATAATGTATACTTGTTGGAGCTGATAACTTAAGCTGACAACTCAGTTAATATTAATTGACTAAAGATACTTGTTAGCATCAAATTTGAAATCGTTTATTGATTTAAGTTTGTAGATTTACTGTTCCGATCGGGAGCTATGTTTAAAGATCGACAAAAAATCGGCGCGTAGTTTACTAATTGTAAATTCGAAAAAAGTATATATACAATAGCATTAAGCTACCAACACTGCAAATCTAAATGTGTTATTTTAGCTGAAGCTCTTTTTACATTTCTTGCCGTTTTAAATCACGTCATTTAACACGATTGAATAACATATTAACTTTTAATTTAATACGATTTAATGTGCTAAATGACGTAATTTAACACATAGAGAACCATGTAACAAGAGCTTCAGTCTAATGTGTTACTTTTAGACGTTTATGCGTGTAAAAATAACACACTTGGATTTGCAGAGTGAAGATCCAGTCCGGACCGTAAATTTTTTTCTCTAAGCCACTGCAAATCCAAATGTGTTATTTTAGCTCAAGCTCTTTTTACACATCTCTTATCATTTTAAATCACATATTATTTAACACGATTGAATGTATTAACTTTTAATTTAATACAATTAAACGTGCTAAATGACGTAATATAAAAATATGTAATAAGAGCTTTAGTCTAATGTGCTAGTTTTAGATGTTTATGTGTGTAAAAATAACACACTTGGATTTACAGTGCGCATTAATTGCTTTTAATTTATCTAATTTTGCGTACACTTGTCGAACTCCGAACTCTGGAATTTTTAGGAAAACAAAGCAATATATTGTTTTGATAAAAATCACTGCGTCATATGTCTAAAACGGAGTGTAGAATATATTAATGAAAAATAGTTCTTGCAGATGCGCGGTACGTGTACGCTTAAGTGGTACATTTCTCCTACGGTATCAGGTTCTTGCCCGCCCGACGTCCGCACATTTTTCTTGGATTTACTCGCCGTAGCTCTCACGTAAAAAGCTTAAACAGCACATTAATTTTGCATTTTGTTTGGCTATTTATTATTAGTATCATCTCAGCTGTCATAGTTATACCGTAATGCTAATAACGAAGCACAAATTACGAACGTCAACAAATCTAAATTAAAAATAAATGCTCGATACAGTTTTCGACGTGCGTGCTAGTATTTATTTTATGAAAAATCGAATTTTGCGTTAAATCTTGCAGCTCTGGATTCCATGAATTATTCCAGGCACGCAAAACCTACTTGGCGATTCTCCCTTAAAAAAAAGGAACGCATCGCTGCAATACTTACGTTCGATCGGAGGTTGCGCACGTTCAACGGGTAACAGTTGTTCCATTAAAACGATTTGGTACTCGAGTACCTCGGTGAGTCAGCCGGGCTCGCCCGACTCTTTTGCTCTCAGAGGGCACTCGAGAGGCTCCGCTCCGTGTAATTAATTCGCCGTGAAATGCTACATTAATTCGTAATGGGCCATGTGTCGTGTGTGCCAGGTACCCTTCTCGCTTTACAAGTGTGCCGGATACACCGCGCCCATTAATTGTTTTCCGCCGTACGCAAATGCCTTGCACGATCCGCCGGATCGTTGGATCGCCCTCTTTTGCATGACCTCGTCCCCCGCTCTCCATTCGCCTCTCGAGCCCCCCTCGGCTCGGGCTCGGACCCGCGTATGTCCAAAATTGACGCGAGTAATGGGTAGCAAATGATACAATGAGACTTTGTGCTTCGCATACGTTTACAAAATGCAAAACTCACGATTGCGATTGCGATTTATTTGTCAATCGGCTGTGTAGCGAGGCGGATGGTAGGGACTCGCTCTTAAAGCGATGGGCAGCCAGCCCGCCCGTGGTTGTTTCTTTGTGGCTGTTAATGCGAGAGTATAAGTGAAGAAAGAAAAACGAATAAATGATCAAGAGGAGAAAGCGAACTTGCTTGGGACGACGTTTAAATTAGCGGTTCAGACTGGCGCGAGCGAGCGAAGCCGGATGAGGGGCGGCGCGGCCCGATCGTCGCGAGTTTCCAAGTTTCTCTGACGGCGTGCACATCTCCAACGAGCAGTTACATTGTACCCGCCGTTTAATCACGTTTTTTACAGCTTCTCGAAAACCTTTTTACGCGGTGGCCGGCAGAGAGAGAGAGAGAGAGAGAGAGAGAGAAAGAGAGAGAGGGGTGCGATGGGAAGGAGACTTTTACCTCGAAACGAATAAACTTTGTTTCTTTCTGCGGAGCCGGCAGATGGGACGGACGAAACGGGAGAAGGAGCAACGAAGTAGCAGAGAGTAATCGGTGCGCGGGGTCTCGAACTTCGAAACGAGAGACACGTCGTCGTGCTCGTTTTCTCTCTCTCTCTCGTTCTCTCCCTCTCCCTCTCCCTCCCTCTCTCTCTCTCTCTCTCTCTCTCTCTCTCTATCTCTTTTTTCTTGTAATTTTCCTCGGTCACCCTCGTGAAACTTTCACCTCCGAAGTACCAGCGCGTCGCACCGATGTCCTCGTCTGCGACGTCGTCGTCGGCACTGCCGTCGGTGGCAACGGTAATGGCCGCTGCCACGTGAAAAAAAACCACCGTTCTGCTCCGACGTGACGTGACATTTTTCGCCGTCCACCGTCTTCTCGGTGCATCGAGCCTCTTAGGTTTTTCATGCTCTTGCTTCCTCTCGCTTTTCTCTCCGGATATTCCGGCCTCGCGCGTGATCGTCGTTCCCACGGGAACTCTTTTCTTATTTTACCGCATGCCCGCGTACGAAAGGAGGTAGTGCTTACCCGCGTGCCCGGTTCGAACCGGTTACGACGTAAGGTCGGAGGTCGTGCGGAGCTCTCTTTCTTTCTCTCCTGCGCGCGATCCGAGGGCACCGGATACCGCCGGTTTCCCCGGAGTGGGTCGGGTTAGCTTACCCTATCATTGTTGCGACTTTACGAATGTTTATCGTTGCCGTGGCGCGGCGCGGCGCCGAGCCGCGCGATAAAGGTCTCGATGTTTGCGCAACATTAACATATTGAGCAGACCGATCCCTAATTCGCAAAGACTTCGGCTTACAAGTTTATCTGATTAAAACAAGACTTTTGACACACAAGGCTTTCCATTAATTACTAAAATTAAGATCACACGCGCAGAATTGATTCTTAAAAATTTGCATGATAATCTCGATCCTTTGCGATCTCTTCTACCGATAATTACTCGGATTAATTCCTCTTAACTGGAATAATTAGATCCGGCGAAGCCAATGACGTAACCGAAAGACGCTCAAAACTTTTTGCTTCCCCGCGTTGTTTTTACAAACTGCATAACTTGAAACAATCCGCATAACGCGAGAGTTCTCCCGTTAGCTGGCATTGTAGAAAAGCGCGAATCTCGGCTGATTGTCTGTCTCCTGAAGATATATGACGAGAGAGACGTACGCTTTTGGGGAACTCAATCGACGATGAGCGACGGTGGGGCCGCCTTCGCGAGGAGGCATCGTCGACGAATTACTTGGAATTTTCGTCGGGGACAGATTTCACGGTCTGCCTGCGACGTTCGAAAGTTTGGAGACACTGAAGTAGCGGCGGCAGCGGCAGCGGCGGCAGTAGCAGAAGCAGCAGCAACATCAGCAGTGGCAGCAAAACGGCAGTAGCAGGAAAGCAAGAGATGGAAAAGACAGATAGAGGAGATAGATAGACAGATAGGGGGACGGTGGGGGATGGGAAAGATAGCACGAGAGAGAGAGATGGAAGTCCGTGGGGCAAAGTTTCTCTTAATAACTATGCCGCGTAACTTGGCAATCGAGGCGTGAACGCGAGATACGGATTAAAGGGAGAACTTCGCTTCGGTTCTCCTGGTGAGAACAAATTCTGCGGGAGGGTAGGTATTTTTCGTCATCCCGTAGGAAAACGGTGGGGCGACATGCGATTGCGAACAAGGGCGTGAGGATTCTCAACAAAAAAAGGGAAGAAATTATTACATTGAAGACAGCAATTTAGCCTCGCGCTAATATCGTAAATATGGAAAGCTGTGTAATAACTCAAGTCCCTTCCGCGGAGAAATCTCATGAAACCGGTTGTGACGAGATCACTTGTGTACGGCGAAAAAGATATGCATTATGTAAAAGAAAAGGAAACGTACTTTTTGTATTTTTGATTAATGGACAATTCTCTACCTTGTTTCCTAAATTAACGATAAAATCTACAGTGATTTATGCTTATTTCGCTTCGATTGTTGATTGAACGATTGCAATTGTGCTAACCAAAGAAGTACTACAATCGGCAGCGGGAAGAAGCGCGTTAAAAAAAAAGCTATCGGAACAACAACTTTTTGCAAGACAAACTCTCTGATTTTTGCATGGAAAAGCCGTTGCGATAAATCGCTAAAAAGTTGGGCTATCGTCGCATTGAAATAATTTGAAATCTCGTTGAAATCGGCCAGCGAGAGAACGTTTCATATACCTAGCGTGCTATCCAATCAGCAGCGCGGCAACAAGCCAGTTACAGATATCCGAGCATAGCAATTACATACGTCGCGTTGCGAGCACAATGGAAATTCGCCAGACTGTTTGAAATTCGAATTACCGCACGGATATCTTGACGCGGGAGTTGCACGCGTCGGGTTATATCACAATTCAGGCATGCGCGCGCTCCAACGTGTATCGAACTGGCGGAATCATAGATTTGGAATCACGTGAATGAAAAGCAAACACATTTTTTAAATGCGCGCGTATCAACGTGTTCCACATTCTCTCTCGTTTGGCTTGCAAAAGTTCCACAAAACTCATTGGTTACGCGCGATATTTCTGATCCGATTCGAATTCGATAGCTCTCATATTATTATTTCACAAAACGGTCCTATAACAATAAAAGCTAACGTAAATTTCCAACGATTTCTGCAAGCAAACTTATTCCATGGTTATTACGACTGACTAAGAATGCCATCACTGCTTTATCGCGAGGAAACTGTCGAATGAAATTACAAACGATCGCCACTAAAAACACCAGGGATTATTACACACAGTACGGAAGTTTTACGAGTAATAAAAGATAGTATAGATATAAAGAGATTGATCGACGAGCTGTCCAGCCAAAATGGTTGGAATATCGTTTTAAAAGAAACGCCATCGATCCTCGTGTGGTGTGAAAATCGGCAATTTTTATAATAAAATCGTCGTCTGTGCAAGAATCGAGTTTTTGTTAGCTAGTTGAAGGTTGGAGAAGAAAAATAGGGATTCGCTCGTTAGACAACCCCGCCGATCGGTGCTCATCAGGAAAACGTTGTAAAACGGGTATTGGTGTTATAAAACCAGAATCGTTGGGGGAGAATTTTGACGACGGGGTCGGACGCCCGCGTCTCTGGCGCCAGCCCGGAAACTGCAGTGTTTATATCGGCAATTAACAAGTTCGCGTACGTTCGGGTAAGTCACCCCTCGTTGGTGGCGTACTAACGACTGTGAGGGGACTGTTAGTTGCGATATACGAAATTTCGTAAAAAGTGGGACGATAATACAACGCTGTTGATTCACTGTAAATCCCTTTTTATGATCGCGACCGTGAAATTGGGTACACGAAGCATTTTTCCACGCGCTTCAATTTTTTGAAGCTTCAAACTTTGTAACTTGTGGTGGAATAATTTTATCGATCAATTTTTATATTTGATTCTTAATTTCTCTTTTAAAAAAAGTTACTCTTTCAACGATATACGGAAATAAGAGCTCAAAGTTTTAAATATAAAAAGTACTTTACGCGATAAATTCTTACATCTACTAAGTTATGATATAACGTAAATTATGATATGATATGCTGGCAGGCCGGTTTTAAATCTCTTTTTCTTAATCTTTTCTTAAAATGGTTTCATTTAATTAAAGTTCTACTTTTAATCTACCATCACTTTTGTCCCTAGCACCGTTCGTTCCGGAGTAATTAATGAGGTGTCGTCGACAGAGTCGCCGCTACATATTTCACCGATAATCCGGCGCGGTGTAAAAACAATAATATCGCCGTCATGTCTCACGTCGGAATAAAACGCGGGAGAAATCTTGGAGAATCTTGGGAATGATATTTCGAACCCCTGCTATTTTTTTGCATTCGACGTGTGAGCTTCGATCCGTGACGAAATCTCATTTCTTCTTCGTGAGACGCGTCTTCGACATGTTCCCGCCGAGGAAAGAGAGATAGAAAGGGAGAGAGCGAGCACATCCTCCCTCACATTGAAAGGTCAATATTTGACAAGAAGGCAGCGGCCGCGTACGAAGGGGCCTCAGGATGTCGTGCGTCATGTTAAGAAAAAAAAGATCGTGTGCAAGGAGCAACCATAATATCCCGGTGAGGCGCGACGCGATGTTTTTCAAATTGCGACGCGGTTACTTTTCGGGCTGACACGGGCGAATATTCCGCGCCGAAAGATTCTCTCGGAGATGGGGAATATTAAGAGGATATACTTTTTCGCTCTCTAAGAGGGCGCGGAATTAAGAGAGGACACGAGTCCAAGGGCTGGCTCCTCGCGGACGAGCAGACTCTCCGGGCAGAAAGAAACATAATTGCTCGCCGAGTCGTTCATGCGCGAATCTTTTTGATATGCCCCAACCCTGATTGCGAATGTGATTTTCCCGGAAAGCAGATTACGGATTAAGTTCATTCCGGTCTGAAGGTCCAGATAAAGCGAGATAGGCCGCGGGTTTTGACGAATATCCGCCACTTTCGCTAATCGCACGAGGGCAGTCGTCCCTCCCGTCGTTTGCATAATTAAATATACATGAGTATCGCAAAGTATTAAATGTTCTAAATCGACTGAAATTGCGTACCTTTCAGTAAACCGTATTTCGTATAATATTTCTTTTAATGTTTAGAAATTCTGAAGCAACTTTTCTCTCGTCAATATGATCTACTTTTCTTTGAGAGTCTTTGAGTTACAGGATTTTTACGCGTACTTTCATTGATAATAATATAGCGGCAGTCTAGTTCGAAAGCACTACAAATGCCAACATTGTCCGCATGTTCTACGACATATGACGGATATCAGAAAACTGAAATCTCGCAGCTTTTTTTGTGCGAAAAACTCGTTGACGCCGTCACGTTCTCAATGGGGTTCCTACGACGAAGTCGTCCTTCGATTTCCATGACAACGGACGCGAGCTTGAATGCACGTCGTTTAGGGGCGATCGACAGGCCTCTGGCCTCTCCATATTCCACGAGCGAAATTCCCTCCGACCTCTCCGTCACTACGACGATCTATCGTCGGCTCCTTAACGTCGATCCCGAAGTACCCGGCGTTACGCTGGGTGGTGGCTTTGTTGTCACGACAACAGCTTCGCGGAAGTCCCACTTCGTTTTCTTGTACATGCGAATTATTTTATATGCCGAAGATTAATGCCTCGGATGTCATCTACGCTGCGACATTTATTAAAAACTTAATTACGTTGAGGAATATCAGTTTATATAGTCTCGCAAATACAAATATTAATACTGAACGAATACTAAATCAAAGTAGTTATTGTGATAGCTAAATACTTTGTTATCAATTAATAGCTTGACTTTTTATTAAGATTTTAATTACTTATTATCAGTATAATTAAAAAATTACAATTAAAAGGCTAAAAGTTTATTGAAAATATATTTTTGTTTTGTTATCCAGATACAATAATCCAGATTAAAATAATTATTTCTCTAAATAATTTTTTTTTAAACTTTGATCTTTTAATTATTAAAGCGTAAAAAGTATGCAGCTCTAGAGCTTTATTTAGCGACACTTCTGTGCGGGCACGGCGTGAAGATATTCTTGGCGGTTGTACGCGGATACGAGTACAACACGTAAAATGAAAACACGTGCGATGCCCGATGTTATCGTCTCTTGGCGCCGCACTCGGGAGTGAGTCGCCTTCTCGGTCGGTTTTAACGGAAGTCCGCCGCGAGAAATTTAATTCGAACCACAAGTTGCTTCAAAGCGTCCCAAGTAGATTGCTACATCGTGTATGAAATCGCTCTCTCAAGCTTAGAGCTTGTCTGTTCGTCTCCATCGCCTAACTTCCGTTTCAGATAGTAGCATGGCACACACGGGTCTGCATCTTAATTGAGAACATTCCTTCGTACACGGCATATGTTCATTTAGCTCCTTTCCTGGACAAAAATATTATATAATTATTAGCATGTATATAAAGATTACATTTACGGTGCCTTTTTCAGTGCTTGGAATTCGATTAAAATCATTTCCTACTAAACCATCTCTATACTTTTTGCTATTTGACATTTCTAATAATAAATAAAGATTAGCCTGACATATATCTTAAAAAGACTGCCGCGCTAACCAAGCAAGTAAGAAATTAATCATTTGACTCGCCCGATCAAAACGAATAATCGGTCACGTAACCGGCCGACCGAAGCGAGCAAGTGTCCGTTCGATTAATCCGCCAAAAAACGAGTAAACCGAACAACGGTTTGATCGATTTACCTTTTATTCGTTTGTTGGATTGCTCGGCCGAGCGTGACGCACGCGCGCGCGCGCGGCCCTATATCCGCGCGAAAACACTCGTCCCGTTAAATGCTATAAATCGAGAAACGAAACGTGGATGGCGCGTCGCCAGAAATTTATCGAACGTTGCGACCGGTCATCCGCAAACGGCAGCGTTCTGCGAGTGTGTGTGCCCGGGGGTCCTTCCGGTTTTTTCGCGATCGGCTACACGTAAGTGTAATGAATCTCCCGATCTTCCGTGAAACGAGCGCGCGCGCACGAGTTTCGCGCGCACTCGCCGTCCGCGTCCGAAGCCGCTTCAATGCGGCTCGTTAACGCGCCTCTTAATCACGATCGTCTCGCGGACAATGAGCTCAATCGACGGAAAAAGTGGTCGGCCGTGTGGCGGCAAATATAAATCTCCGATGTCAGAAACAATGCGATGCGATATACGAGATTGCGAGAAGGAGAGAACCGCGGGCTCGCCCACGCGAGTCGTACTCATCGATACTCATTCGGACCGTCATCCCCCCCTGGTCCTTCCTCTCATCCGCGTTTCTTTATTTTTTCGCTTCTTCGTTCTCTCCGGCCGGATGAAGGGCAACGGAACGTGTGGCAAAGGCAAAGAAAGAGGAAGATAGAAAGATGAAAAAATCGCCGGTGATCAATTCTGGTGTGCCGATAAAAAATGTGCAAGTGGGCAACCTACAGTTTTTTTCCCGCCTGGATTTGATTCGCGAGAAAAATGCTACCCTCAAGCTGAACCGATATACGCGTGGCAAGTAAAAATACCCCGCGTTTTTACGAAAATTTATATATTCCATTTAAATGTAGCGACAATTTATTTTAAAATAGAGAAAGGAACTAAAAGCGGGAAATAAAGGCCCGGGAACACATAGAAAAACTTAAGCAGTAAGACTTAAACGTTAAGCAAATCAGTCAATCACAGTCAAGAAACTTAAGGCATAACGTACGGAAAACGGTAACGAATCCAAACTGTTGATTTCCTTGCTGCTTAATTACGTCTTACAGCTTGAATTTTTTCAGGTGCCCGAGCCTTAAATAAATTTTTGTTTATCGTCACATAGCTTAATTATTTATCACTGCAGCGATTTATTTCTTTCTATTTACAGTATTTACACACTTGCATTCGAATCGCGATGCAGGATACTCCCGAGTGCGAGGTTCCGCCGAAACTCGCTCTTTCGGCTGGCGCAAACTAAAGTAGATCGATAATCGATACGTCGAGTTGCGGGGTCGTAGAGCTGGGACGTTCTGTAAGTGAAATTGAATTGTGAACCGCCGGTGTAATTGGCTCGAATCAAGGCGCGTATCCCCCGTTCGGCCCCGTTCGAGGAGGCGGATAAGGAGCGATTAGGGCAGGAGAGGAGGACGTACGGAAGTGAAGACGTGTACGTGCATATCGTTGAGCCCACTCACACGTTCCCCCGGTATACGCGTGTGAGAGAGGAGCGGGGGTGGGGAAAGAGAGAGGGCCACTCTTCGAGCAGGTCGGTGCAGCGAGGAGACAGGAAGAATTTCACGCTCTGCGAAGCGGGAGACTCTACCCGAGGGATTACCTCCAATTGATCCGGCCCTGTTGCCTCCTTTCTCGCTCCTCGATAGATTCTTCTGTCGCTCCCTCCGTCTTCCTCCCCTTCTTCTCTTTTCCTATCGTTTTGCGCGTATATACCGTGAAGCGGAGGAAAAGCCGGTGGATGAGAAGAGGATGTGCGCTATCTACTCCTTTTTCCTCACGCTTTCCCCCCCCCCTGATCGCCCCCGTTCGCCCCCTTTCTAACCATTGTTCGCGTGGGAAACCAATAGCGGGAAATACATCGTTAGGAAGTGACAGGAAGGAAGGAAGGAAGGAAGGAAGGAAAGACGAGGAACCGCGGCATAGTAACGACTCCTCCTCTCTCTCCCTCCCCTCGCTCGCGAGAGTGCCCTTTGTGTCAGAGCTGCTGCTCTTTCGGAGGGGGAGCCGAGCCGGCGCGACGGCGAAGACGAAGACGATGGCGAAACGCGGGAGAATGCTCGATCACGCCTGATTTCTTCTTTCTACAGCGGCTTGGCAGCATCTCTCTCTCTCTCTCTCTCACATACACATACGTCTCATGTCTTATGTCTCATCTCCGCAACTTCGAGGGGAGCCTCTGCTTGACATGAACTCCCCTTTACTCCACGAGACTTTCCGTTATGAGCGCGACCGGAAGACTCTGTCCCTTTCTTCCTCGGACGTCTCCGATACCTCCCCTTTCTTTTTTCCGTTTCATTCCGCTTCCTGTGCATCCTCTTTACGCCAGTCTTCTTACACGGCCGGCTCCTCGCGCCAATTAAAAGAAGTGACTCTCTATTCTCACGCTCGACAAGGAGAAACCCCTCGGGGGTTTAAGCGTGATGCACGTTGACAAAGTGACAATTACGCGGCATGCATGTACGAGTGTGCAGGCGGGCGCTTGAACAGGGGCGAGGGGGAGGGAGGGAGGCGGGAAGGGGAGCCGCAAACCCCCCGCGTATTTCGTAGTCACGTGCGGTCTCGTGTTACATTTTCATTCGGCTAATTGCCTTTTCATCGAATCCCCGCGCCGCCGCCGCCACGAGCGCTTCCCCGCGCGGCACGGCTTAACACTCGTCTCTTCATTCTTCCTCTCGTGTCGCTCTCTTTTCCATTGACGAGACTAGAACGAGGCTTAAATCACACGACCCGCGGGGACATGACCCTGATCACCGGGCATCGGCGCAAATTGGACGCTCCCCTCGAATCTGAATGGCGCGGCACTTACGTTAGAATGTCGAGAGAAGCGTTTTCGCCGCTGAAAGAAAGGACTCGATATGCAGAAACGTTTTACGATATTTTACGCGGACATTAACAGAATATTTAAGAGTACACAGAGGAAAAGAATATTCTTGATTTAACTTGATTTGAAAATTATCTTTAGTTTCAACGTGAAAATCTTGAAATGAGATTATAATATTGATGTGTTAAACTTACTTGAAGAAAACTTGCTTAAAGAAAATTTGCTTGAATAAAGTCATTATATAGTGCAACCAAGAAAAACAAGTTTAAATAAAAAGTTGAAATTTGTATAAGAAGATTATAGTGATTTTTCTTATATACGAAACAATCTATATTTTCTTAAAAGAATTTCAACTTTTTATTTTAATATTTTTTTCTTGGTTGTACTATATAATGATTTCATTCAAGCAAGTTTAACGCAATATAATCTTATTTTAAGATTTTCACGTTAAAATTAAATATATTTTCAAATAAAAAACATTCTTCTTTTCTGTGTGAAAAAAACGTCGGTTAGTTCTTACATCTCTGATTGCAATATTATCTATTAAAATAAAAAATATATTTTATAAATGTGTTTTGATTGTGTAATACATTTGATGTTATTACGCTAACAAGATTTGGCATGCATACACGCGGTATTCTGAATTTATTTTATATGTCACATGATTGATTAAGTGCTTTACCGATACCCTCTTCGAGATCTCCCGTTCAGCTCAATTGATTTCCAATGACTTTTAATAGCGGTGCCTCTGGGGACCTCGACTCTCCGCGCAAATTGGCAACTTTCCCCACTAAAATTGGTGCTATTCCCCGATAATAAGGACGTGATATATGTTACTATCAAACACCTTTATTTTCCCGACCATTGAGTCTCATAAATGTAAGATCTATTAGGATCAATATGAACGGAATCAAGAAAATCTTTGTTTAATTTTATTAAACAATATAACATTAAACAATAAAGTAAATAAAACACGCATACATTTTTATATTATTTATTATAGATATACGTATTTTATTAAAACTATATACAACTTTATGTTTAATTCGGATTGCTAATTTAAATCAACGACCGTGGCGGTTATTCAGCAACAATATTAGCGATGAATACATGGTAATATCTTAAAAATACAATTATAAAGTAGCGTAAATTTTGATAGGAAACTATCTATTCTCAAAGAGCAACATACCAGAGACAAATGCCAGGCAATGTATAGACAATGCTCGATCAGAAGCTCGAGTGGAAACGCGATCGGTCTTTGGCGCGCGGAAAAGGAGGCGATTGTAAATCGAGCGGGCGCTCGCGAGATATAACGAAAGACTAACAATTTGAACGAACCGTGTACACGGAACAGCCATCGCACAGAACTTCATCTCTAATTCAGTTGAGCCGTAGATGATCAAAGAATGAAAAACACGTCCATCGCCCGACGTCGTTCCCTTCGTATGGTTTCGGGCGATCGGGTTCACGGTTGCGCCCCGCTAACGTTCCGTAGAAAGACGTTTACAGTAAATGAGAACCGGAGAGAGAAAGAGACCCGTAAGGAGAGAAGAAAAATAAGCGCGAGGGGACAAACGCGGAAGAATGGGGAATGAGGAAATTCGCGTTTCTTCCTAGCTGTTTCGAGAATCATTGACGTCGGCAAAGTAGACGGCGATCTGTCGTCGCCCGCAGCACCTTCAGCCTTTTCCACCGCAGTTTATTCAACTTCTTCTTTATTTCAAGTGGACTCGATTATTTTCTCATTTCGCCAAACGTTTTGAGCACCTCGCGCCCCGTTGGATAGCTGCCAAGATAATTCCGACGCGAGAAGATCTGCGTCATGACAATAAATGCAATCTTAATCCCTCCTATCTTCAATGCTCGATTTTTTAATTGAGGATTTAGGAAGGAAGTTTGATATACGAGCTGGACTGAATCGGTAGTGTATGCGAACATATGTCTCTTCTGAAGGGGCTCTGCGCTTTTATCTCCTTTATAAGCAGAATTATAAAGTAATCTCTTCTTTTTTGCTCCCTTTCTAAATATAGTAATTTCATTTAAGAAGAATTGTAAAGAATATTGCTACAGTATATATACGATTTTGTGAAGATAAACAAATTGAGACCAGATTTGGTTCACTTGTCACTACATTTTATTATGCGCGTAAAATTTTTTTAAATAAAATTTTTTATAATTTAATTTGAGAAGAATTGTAAAAAATATTGCTGCGATACGATTTTGCGAAGATAAATAAATTGAGACTAGATTTGGTTGACTTAAGTCAGTGCATCTTATTAAAAGTTGCACGTAAAAGATTTTTTTTATAAATATAACTAAACATTTTTTGTGAGAAAACTATTATATTTATAAAATGTGATAAAAATGAGTAGTTGATAGGAGAAATTATAAGATATATTGCACAAAAAATGGCGGTGAAAGGCAAATGGAAATTCTACTTACTAAAGCGGAGCAGTACGGATTTATGCTCGTTAGTTTACGTGACTGACTTTAAGAATTTGTAGCAGATTGAAGCAGATCAAGTCGAGGTCCATTATCGAAGATATCGCGATGATGCCGGGATATGGTTCAGAAAATCGCTTTCACGCGACGTTGGCATAAAATATATTAGCCGATACTTTACCGCAGCTTATTAGGAAACGCGACCAGAAATGTAATCTCTCCCTGGCGCGGCGCACGGCGGAACAAATCTCCGTTAGCAAAAAACGAATCCGTGATTATCGTAACGATCTCTTCGTTTCCTCATTCGGTGGACGCACGCCGGTGCGGCGCGGCGTATTCCACATCCCGGGCACGTATATAGAGTCGGATTTATTTGCGAACGGAGTTACGCCATTGGACAGCCAGGGAGAGCATTATTTACCTTGGTAATTACAGCGAGGCTGGTTCCACGCCGGTGGCTCGCGAGCCACAAATTATCGAGTGCGAGCTTTCGTTGTTTTCGGCGATGCGAGGGCGTGCCGGCCAGACGGGAATCGTTAAATTCTCTTTACAATCCGCCGTAATTTTTCTCGCGGACCCCCTCGACCAAGGTCGCGGGCTGCTCCGGCTATGCGGATCTCCTTGGCGACGACGTCGCCGCGTCGCGCCGAGCTAGAATAAACCCTCTCCCCGCGCGTCCCCGCTTCGGTCATTTTCTCAGATTTTATGTGCACCGGTTTCTCCTTACGACCGTTAATTGCCGTCCGATGCACGAAGCCGGTAAATTGCGCGCGCGATACTCGATATGTCCTTCTGCGCGGCATAATTAGATCCGAAGCAGCATTATATACGACTGCTCTTATCCAATCGGCTATTAATTTGTTCCTATACCCATCGTCGTTAATTTTAACCGGAATAACGCATCTTTTAAGATACGAAAGCGTAACATCTTTAAATAATTCAATAAAATTTAGTGACAGAATTAATTTAATTGATAACCTTTTTCGATAAGAAACTTTTATTTAGTTATCAAAGATATTTTATATTAGTTCTCGTAAAATTAATGAACTATTTCTAATAAATTTATAAAAAATTATTTATTGTCTGTAATTCTGGAGCGCTACAAATTACACGTTTTCTTAAAGTGGATTCTAAATATCTAATCTTGAACTTCTTTCAATTTTCCGACAATCGCTTTTTCTCAGCTCCCAGCAGTATTACCAGCGACTTTGCTTTCAGATTTTCCATTTCAATAATATCTACATATTATTAACGAGATAAAGGATAGTAATATCGGATAATCCCATTTCGTACGACGTGCTGCCACGTCGTTGCGCCCTCGAAAAGAGTCTCGGCGAAGGCGGATCGCGGTTTGCCGGCTTAAAGAAATCTTAGCCGACAGCTCGCAATTCCCCCATGAGCCCACCAAGAAGACCCACGCGAGCGACCATCGCGCCTCGGTTTTTGCGTGGAATTTTGCGGGAGTAACCCAAGCCGCGCGGACGATCGCGGTCGCGTTCCCCGAGACGTTCCCCGGGAGATACGAGGGAAGTCTTACGAACTCCTTAAGCTCCACCGGGCATCTTCTTCCCGTTAACGAGCCACGAACCAAGAAACAGCTAGTCAGTAATTGGATCGGCCGATCGACTCCTTTATGCGCCGGCTGTTGCTACCACCGAGCGAGCAATGCGGTCTTCCTCAAAACCGCCGGGGTGTATACACCGTGCGAGAGACGGAGGGTCACGGTAACGTTATTAACCCGTAATCGAGCCCCGGGCAAACAATGAGGCGGTTTATTCAAGTCGGTGCCCTCGCGATCATGCCCTTCGGCACCTCCGGTCCGTCCTTCTCTCCGGCCGCCGAACTTCGTCACCCCTCGCAAGAAGTTTCCGCCGTTCTACGTAATGTTATGTAAACTTCTTGTGTCTGATCGGAAAAGCCGAGTTTCTCCGTTCCTTTCTGACTGACTTAATGGGATTTTTAAATATTTATGCGACTCTGCGATCGCGGATCGGAGACAAACAAAATAAATAAAGTCTTCAAATTTGAAATGAAAATAGAATGAAATTGGTTCCTTTTTAATCATGATGTTTACAGTGTACACATTTTAATATACTATATGATAAAAATATATGATGCAAAATATTTTAAAGATTTTATATAATTAGAAATGCTACCCGAAGTTAAACGATATATAGTTTTAGCAACATTCGAAAGACGATTATTTGATCCTTAATTAGGAAGATTGTTCGGAATTTGTCTATTAATTAGGTAGGTTCGTTAGAACTTGCGCCAGTTGGAAGGAATTTGGCGATCGTCAGCGTAAAAGATACAGAAGCAATGGAGAAATTACTATGATGATCGATGTACCGAGCCCGGAAATGGAAGGAAACACGCAAATTTATGGGAAAAGTTTTGCAGTCCTTGCGAACTTTATGCGGAATGACGTAGGCATAACCCCCTCGAGGGAGAAACAACTTAAAAACTGAGAAGTAAAGATTAATGCCGGCCGGATAACGCAAAGCGATATTTTAATGTAATTACCTGTATCGCATAATAGCGCAGTCCGGATCTCCAGCTCTGCTTCTTCCCATCGCAATTTAATATATGTCCCTAAGTGGATTACATGCACGTGTCAGGGCGATGTTTAATTATAACAGGACGCGGAATATTTTATATCACAGGATATTTAAATTTCTCTATGCAAATATATATAATTGCTTATAGCGTGTACAGGCGGGAAAACACGTCTTTCGGTATTTCGATATCCCGCGCCGTTTATAAACCTCACCGCGTAAGTGATGCTTAAAATACTTCCACGGATATATCATTGGTTTAATAACGTCATGCGGACTAGCTGTGGCGATAAAGCGCTTAAAATATTGCCCGGCGAATTCCTATGCCGAGTCGCGTCGCGTCGCGTCGCGCGGCGTATAACCAGACGCAATTTTTCTCGTTATCGCGGGCAAGGTATGAAATAACGAGATTTCGCTATCGGCTTTGAACAGAGATCGGGGCGAGAAGTGAACTCGCTGGAAACATCATGGAGAAACGGCGGTAGTGATGAGCCAGCGCCGAAGGGATTTCCATAACCGAGTCGACCGGACGCGGAGCTGCCTTGTCGACCGAGCTGTCGCTGCAACCGGTGCAAGCGTATTCGATTTTCACGGGTCACATCGCCGGAAACTTATTATTCTCCGACAGAAGCTAGGAACAAGGGTAGAGAGGGAAAAGAGAGGCGAGAGAGAGAGAGAGAGAGAGAGAGAGAGAGAGAGAGAGAGAGAGAGAGAGAGAGAGAGAGAGAGAGAGAGATATTTCACCTGCCGATGCGTGGAATCGAGAGACAAAGAGCGAGAGAGGGTCTGATACATTGTAAACTGCGACTGTACGCTTCGCAGATAAAACCATGGCAATGTGACACGATAAAGAACTTTGGTCTGGTTTTGATTTGATTCGCGTATCGACTCGCGCGCACTTCCGATTCGATTTCGTATATACGCGCGACATGACCGAAGTGCTCAGCCGTGAAACCTGATTATGCGGAAATGAATTTTTGCGATATCTCGCAGTGATGGACGTTCCCTGTAACAATCGACGTACTCTTAGCAGCGCGCCAATCATGATCTTCAATTAGAAAAGTAAACGCACCTTCGGCATTGGAAAAGCATTGAAATTCGTTCAATTAACCGGCGATTTTCCGCTGCGTCGACGTCTACGAGGCGCGTTGCTCGATAACCATTGAAAGGGCTGCCTCTATTACGTCACCGGGTGGAAAAGCGATTTTCTGGAGTTTCCTTGCCCGTTCCCTACGTCCATACGCTAGGTTGGTCGTATACGTCCTATTCTCGACGGGCGGATCACGATTTCGTGACTTCGTGAGAGCGCGCGCGCGCGCGGCTCCGTGAACGATGGGCGTATCGATCGCTCGGTCTCGATGCCAATAAGATCCTTAGGTAAATCTTTAAGCCGATGAGACGAGTCGAAGATCAGCGCGCAAAGACCGAAAGGCTCCGACTCGGCGGCGGGCTAATCCTAATTGAGTCGCCTTATATAAAAGAGTCCGTCCAGTCACTTCGTTCCCCGGGCTTCCGATCGTCCCTTTCTTCCTTTCCTATCCTTTCCCCCCTTCTCCCTTTTACCCCTCGTATCGTCGTCTCGACGTTTCGAACGAGCAGCAAAGAAGCGTTTTTCGCCGCGCGCCGGAGTAACTTCTATGATGGATTCCGAAATTGATCTCTCGACTGCATCCACGTGCCTCGAGAAGTGAACGTTTCCCAGCCACGCGGCGGTGTCGTAACTTAAAGTCGCGAAAACGAGCCAATCGAACGGTCGCGATATACCGTTTGCTTATTCTAGGCCGTGCCGGGGGAGGGGGGGTTGGTTATATAACGTTGAATGACGAAGTGGAAGACTTTGATTAAACTTCGATCAGCCTCTGTTTTTCCAGGCGGGTTTTATTGGCTGTCGATGAAGCGCCAGGAAGGAGAACTCATTGGTCTCGCCTCGCTCCTCTCCTCTTTCTCATTTTATTTTTATTAAGATTGATTTAAGATGGATTTATTCGGGATATTGGCTCGCGTTAGCCGTGCAGTTGCCGTTCTTCTTCCACGCGCAACATGAGAGCGAATAGAGTTGGCGCTTCAAGTTCTTTTTTTTTCTCTTCGATGCTCCTTTTCCATCTCGTTCTCTGCAACAGGTAGACGCGACATTCTAATTTTCTCGTGCAGAAATAAAGAGAAACGAAAGAAGTGTACAGATGAATCGAGAAACGTCAGAGAGAAATACAGTTTCTCTCGTTCGCGCCCTCCCTCCCACCCATCCTCGATGCCAACATCGCCGTCACTCGATCCATTTTCATCGGATTGTCTCGCGCCTGGCAAGCGCGCGGCATCCACAGGGTCCACGGGAAATACAGTACAGCGGATGGTTGTGTGATCCTTTGATCCATTGTCTCGACGAGGCGTCGCGTCGTCGTCGTCGTCGTCGGGGAGCCCCCGGGGAGTCCGTCGCCGTCGTATATCGGCAAAAAGGCGAATTCTAATTTGACGAATGAGAAAGTTTCAAGGAGGCCTCGCCGTTGTCTCGGTAAGTCCCCCTGGTGGCACGCGACAAAGAGAACGTCAAAGGCGGCGAGAGAAGAATCGTTACGATATGTAAAAGAAAGAATACGCAATGCCGTTCGTGCCGGACGGAATGGCGGAGAAACCGTTGTGTCAGTGTATCGCTGTGCTCAAAAGAAATCTGGAAACAAGAAAAACCTGTATCCACGTTTGACAAATAACGGTATCTCCAAGAAATGCCTTGAAGATTTCCTCGGAGGTTCCAGCCCGCGACGCCGAGCGCCGCTTAAACGCATCACATGATTATATAATCTGGATGCTAGTTTTTCTTTAAGAAGTCTAACGGATCCGCGCACTTCTAACAATTCTGACGTTGTTTACCGATGCCAATTGATAGGCATATAAATCAGATTTTAGTTTCACCGAACGTGTCGAAAGATTCCAATTCGACGTTCCGAACAAAACAGTTCTGTATAGAGTTTCGGATAGACTGATAAATGATATGAATGAATGATGAAGAACGTTAATAGGCGACGTTGAAAGGCCATGGGATACAAACAATAAAGGCAAAGAAGAATGTGCGGATCGTGCGAAGTATCGTTGCGAGATCGATCGAAGCGCACCGGCCTCAAAGAGTCGTCGTCGAGCGCGCGTGAGGAAAACACGGCGAGGAAGGCGGGAGGAGTGGAGGCGAACACGAAAACCCGGTGCCGCGTAATTAATAACCGTTCGAGCGGCGAGGCACCGAGCGTGGGTGTCGTAAAGTGGCTGTCGTTAGTCGCTCGTCGAAACCGGCGCCTTACTGGCTGGCTGGCAAATCGGAAAACTGGCTCGCAATGCTTATTTCTCCGCGCGTTCGTTCCCTCGTTGCTCTGGGTCTCTGAAAAACTGATTACCTGATTTAATAATGTTTCACGGCGGCACGAAGGATCCGAGATAATTATCTTCTCTATTGCCTATTGCCGTGGCAAAAGCGAATCACGCGACCACCGCGCAGCACACGCGCCTCGCCACGTTGCGCCTCGACTTTAACGTCGCCGTAAATCATTGAAATCATTTGTTACGAACCGTTTGGTAAACGATATCCCCGTTTTGTATTTGCACAGTTTCTCAATTGCACGTTCCACCCCGTGGATGCAATCCTGATGTTGTTTGATTTATAATAATTGTGATTTAATATTCCTTAATAATTTGAACCTGCGTCGTGGGCCCGGGAATGTTATTTCCAAGGTATAGATATTTTTATTTCGTTCCGTGATTTACGAATATTGGCTCCAAATAAAAAAAATGACTATGTTTAATCGCACGTATGTACGACATGCAAATATACCATCCTCGCCCCTACCAATGAAAATAATAAATGCACGTAGCGATAGCTCCACGACCGTCATCTTTTATCGCTCGTTTTTATCACCTCGTGCTATCGCGCGTATCGCACGATTCCGCCTGGTCTTCGACGTTTTTGCTTCCCGAGTTAATTGCGCTTGTAATCGTTTATAACTTAACCGAACGGTTACGGTTAATAAATCACACATTCAGCCTATTATTATCGCGAGAGATTTTCGACAATACCGTTACACCTCGCAACTCTCGCGTCGCAGGCGATTAAATCACGAAGTCTCTCGGATTGAAATTGTTAGGCGAGAGAGGCTATTCATCCGAGTCAATTCTGAAAAAATTGAAACCGGTAAATTTATTCTGCCTCTTCCAATATACACGTTATCCGTGTACATATTTCTGTCGAATTTTTATGCGAGGATCGCTATCTTCCATCGAGCTTGCGACGCAAAACAACTATTTCTTGAAATAAAAACGTGACAGTATATTTCAACGAACGACAACGCGACAGCCGTATATCCGTTTAGTAGCACTGATTGCTTCGACGAAAGCTTAGCGTGTTTCTATATTCTGGGGAAAATTGACTCTGTCATACGTGCAGTCTCTGAACGTATGATGGTACGGCGCGAGCTTTCATAAGGCATAAGCTCGGCAAGTAGTCATCATTCGGGGTCGAGAGGGAACTGCGGCAGTAGCTCGATGGAAGTAACGCGGATGGCCGCCTTGTTTCATCGTCGATCGTAGACGGTCGCTAGCCGGTTCCTGCAAATTGAAAGAGGCAAGGACTTCTAAGCCGGTTCTCGTTTGACGAGAGCGGAAGCGCTGGAGGACGTCCGGATTGGAAGGGCGGATAATTTTACGTCACGTCGTGTCTACGAGGATAGAAGAAGCGTCCCTCTCTCTCTCTCTCTCTCTCTCTCTCTCTCTCTCTCTCTCTCTCTCTTTCTCTCTTTTTGTCCCCGTTTCTCTCTCTCTCTTTCTCTTTCTATGGGATCGATGCCAATCGGCGTAGTATCGATAGCCAGCCGTCCGTAAAATTGATTCTGCTTCTATCGGCTCCCTCGGGCTCGACCACGAGCCACAAAATCTCGTGGGAACCGAAAGGTGCTTCCTTACTTCTTCGTCGCTCGTCCAGTCCATGGCCGTCTTACTCCTTTCTCTTTGCTGCAGACCGCTACGTATTTTATTTTTCCCTCTCTCTCTCTTTCTCTTTTTCTCTCTTTCATTCAAGAAGAGGCACGTTCTCTCCTCGCTCGGCTGCCCGGCACTGCTGTTTGCTTTTCCGAAAGTGGTCCGATAGTGCGCGTACCTTCTGCCCCGTGCCACAGGTCGATAAGATTTGTTCCTCGCGGCCACGAGTGTCCGTTGCATCGCGACACGATCGACACGACGTTCTCTCGAGTGCCCGAAGTGCCATTTCATAACTGATAAGTCCTATCTGAAGATGGCGAAATATTTACCGTGCCCTACTGAGGTACTCTTTGTATCTTTATTTTGCTTTCTTTGCGCGCGATTGTCGAACGCGAGAGAGATGCTATTCCCTTTGCTAGCCTTGCTAGCGCGTCGGTGAAAAATTATATAAGAAAAGATTGCAGAATGCTTGTCAGATACACGCATCTGGCACGGAGGGACTATTCCTATTTCTTTATGTTATACAACGAACATAACAGTGAATAGAACTTTTAAGAGAAATACAAAAACTATGACACATATATAATCTTTTATTTTTTTATAATAAAGAATATATAAATGCAATTGTATAAATACAGGAGTAAAATTTGTGAAAACATTAAAAAGCTCAGACATTAAGACATCTTCTCTTAAAACAAGCACGTTCTTCACAGAGATATATGGTCTGAGAAGAAGCAGCGTAGCCGGCACGTAGACGAACTCTGCTCGTAAAATAGATTTCAAGATATTCGATGGGGCATCACTTAAAAAAGCAAAGGAACGATAATAGCCGTAAAACCGAGTCTCTTAATTTAAGACTCAGCTCAGTTTCTACGTTGATATTACGCATACGCAGTGTTTCCTTTGGAATACCAGCTGTCCCTCTAGTTAGTTGTTACGATCGAATGAATCATAAGGATATCGAATCGACGATACACCGCACGATATATAATTCTTTAATGATACTTTACGAGTTTCTATACATACATGTCACGCAGCATCTGCGCGGGAAGGCAATTTAAGAAACGTCGTATTCCGCCGGCGATATCTTCTAAATCAGAAAAACGTAAAAATCGTAATTCCGCGAAATTCCGCTGCTGCGCGTGTTACATTTATAGAAAGAGTTAACGCGGCGTACGATCAGCACTTCATTGGCTATTTAACGCAGTCACGTCGAGCTCCTGCTCTTGAGGCGCGCTATCGAAGATTGTTATCACCCGTGGCTTCTCCTCGATTCGTAGACACCATAACAGCGTGTATTGCCTGAGCACATGATACATGCATCCGTTGATCAGCCTTTTCTCCCACCACCAGGAATTGATGCTCATGTTCTGATGAAGATCCATCAATGATATCTGAAGCCGAATAATTATCAGGGAAATTTTGCATTTGCTCGATGCTCTAAATTTTCGTTGTACAAGCAACGTCTGTTTTTATGTTTACCGAGCTGAGGAATGTACCGAATACAGCAGCGACAATGGCCACTGCTGTCAGCGTGCGCATAATTACGAGCAACTCTATTGCGACTACAATGGCGATTAATATAACGCCGAAACCAAATTCTATTAAATACGACCAGTCACCGCTCATGTCCACCTGTCGGCCAATTGATTTGTCGAGCTTAACACGTGTGATAATGCTTGCGAACGGGTCAACGAGCTTTCGACGCAATGGCAAACATACTCTAACGCAATTTATTTTATTCTCACTAAATATTTCTTTGATTTAACACATTGTGTAATGAGGGAGAGGAGCGTTTTACCAGATCAGAATACGCAATGACGATACCGAAGAGCTTTATAATAATGACGGTAATTAACGTTAATGACACTAAACCAGTAGTATTCCAATCCTCCACTTTCGTCATGGACAGTAGTGTCAGAAGTAATAGCACAAGTACCACTTTCTATAAGTAATAGGACTGTTAGTTTTAGCTAATGCCATCACAAATCACAGAAAAAAAATTTGTTTTGACATTAACGTTTATGATATATCATTTACCACAATCATAGTTAATATTAATTGCACGCATAGCAATTTCGAATTTTTTAATAATACGATATGAAGAACGGCCAACAGTAAATAAAGGATTCTGTAACGTGATTATCAATGTATTTATGAAATTATTGAAGCCAATATAAGTATTGTTACAACTTTCTGTACTTACGTTAGAATAATGATTGTTACAATTCGTGGAGCCAAATATACCTTGATGATTGGCCTACAAAAAACATAAAATTTATTTAAAGTATATCGGATATATATGTATATCCAAAAATAAAAATCCAAAAGTGTAATGGTATTATAATATGAGAAGTCATTAATATAAGTCTACGTGGGTAGTCTGAAAAGTTTTAAGCCTTAAACATTATTTTTTCGGTCAAATTCGGTCAAATTTTTCAACATAGTCTCCTTTTTAAGTCGATGTTAGGCTCAAAACTTTTCAGACTACCCTCGTATATAATTGTATAAGTATAAAGAAAATGTACTTAACCCGAGAACGGGCACCTGGGGCTATTTAAACACCCCAGTGTCGAAAAAGTGAAGCTCATGTCACAGTAATTTTTTTTATCGATCGAGAATTCATATCTACCTTTCATTCGAAAGTTCCGAAACCTAATCCGCTGCATAATAGAAAAAATTTAGTAGCTGTACCTTTAAAGTATAGGTCTATTAGAACTTACTGGGCTGTAAAAATCACCTCAGCTGACCGTTTACGTTACAAAAAAATTAATAAAGTATAGTCAGAGTTTATATTATAAATTCGAAATAAATAATATATATAATACGAGTTTGAATGAGATTATGAATATTATTTTATATAATATATTTATAATAAATAAATAATGTGTATAATTATACAGTTAACAGTTAATATAAAATAGAAAAAAAAATAATTCAATAAACACACATGTGTAAATGCTTAGAAAAAAACAATGGTTACAAATTTATCTAATTATTCTTTTTACGAACCTT
Source organism: Temnothorax longispinosus (assembly GCF_030848805.1). Lineage (NCBI taxonomy): Eukaryota > Metazoa > Arthropoda > Insecta > Hymenoptera > Formicidae > Temnothorax > Temnothorax longispinosus. The sequence goes on from NC_092361.1 coordinate 13,234,925, forward strand.
TAAATATGCAATCCCGTCAAAAATTATATAAAAGCGTTTTATTAATTGATATCTTTATTTTTTAGAAATACTGCCATAATAAGGGCCAGTTTCACCACCATCGGTTAATTGTAACTTTTGATTTAAACTCACTCTTCGTCTCTTTCTAGAGGAACAGTTCTCGGGTTTAATCGAAGGTACAGTTAAGGCTCCTGGGTAGTCACCGCGGCCATATTGGATTCTTACTATCGAGGCGAGGAAAACACCCAATTTTGTTGTGCATGCCATTTTCAAATAAAAAGACATTTCAATAAAACATCACTATAGATCGTTTCAGAACACTTCCAAAATTGGCCGAAAACTACCCTTTTCCCTCGACAATATACAAACAGCCATAAAACGAAGCCTAAACATACGGGAAAAACAGCCGTTTAACGACTATCGAAAGGAGGTGAAAACGTTCTTTCCGCATGCAAATCTTACTTTTCGGCCAATTTTACGACTTTCACGAATACGTTAAACGTTAGAGCACAAGCACAGAGCAAATAATAAAGAAATAGCACGCACAACAAAATAGGTTGTCAACATGTCACAAGACAGAATTCTCCATTGGAGAGAGTGAGAGGAGAGAGTGGCGTCGCCACCGTCAACGCAGAGTTCTCGGCTCAGGGACCAGGAGCCTTAATCGATGTTGCTGAAACTGGCCCTAAGTCGCTTAATGTGTGCTTTTTTGTTTTTTAAATATTTTTTGGGTTTTTCCTTACTTTTTTCACCAAATGGTTAGTAAATCTCTATGGATATTGTCCTCAAATACTAATAAATTATAGAACAATAAAAAATATGTAATTAATAACAATGACTTTTAATTGGGGTGTAAAAATCGCCCTAGGTACGTGTCGGTTTATGCAAAAGAAAGAAAATAAGGTGTTCCCGGGGTTAACAAATCAAATCAATTTATCACTGTATCTACGAAAATTCGACAGCAGCTATTCCAGCATAGAAAAACTTGTCGAGAATTTCGAAGGCACCGGCACCGATGAAGCAGGCTCTACGATTGGCTCTATCCTGGAAAATTCCAGAGTAACTATGTTCGAAGCAGCACATCGCACGAGAATTCAGATTCGTTCGACAATACGAATTGTTCTTTCGAAGAGCGCTAAGGAGCTACCCCCCCGAGCGGAAAACTCGAAGAAAAACTCGGTGACGTCGATCCTGCGGGCGACTTTAGTTTCTCTCTTTTACGTTCGATTAGTATCTGCGACGCTATGGCACGCGAAGTCCACGAACGTGACAGAAAAACGAGACAAAAGTCACACGACTTGTTGTTTTCTCGCCACGTTCACACGATTTGCAGTGCTTTTGGATACTTTCAGCCATAGCGGAATTGAGATGGATGTTTCAACAATAGGGTCGCGAAGCGACATGAAAAGTCATGGCATTATAAAAAAAATTTTGACCTTCTGAAAATTGTCAAATTCGTAGTGTCAATTGGACCATTCCTTCATTTTTAATCATTCCTATAGGTCGTCACTACTTCTACTCAACATATGTTGTTAACTTAACTAGACCAATGAAATTAAAATAATAAATTTTGACGCACATGGCAGTTAAAAATAACAAAATAACAAAATATTTAACTTAAGGTATTGGTTTAAATTTCATCTTTTAATATTTTACAGCACATAGACAAAGAAATATTCCGTTTTATGAACATGTATATGTATCTTACGTAATTATGCGCGAAAAAAAACAATATTTATTTAGTACTTTTGAAAGTTGTGAAATATAAGCACGAATAAAAGAAAACAACTTTTAGTTAGTACATTCCTTTTCGTCTCACTCTGTAATGACGATTCTCTCAAGCGTTTGTCTTTAAACCGCGTAAAAACCGTTCTGAATAAACATGGGAGAGCTCCGCTGGTTCGGATGCACGTTTTGTCCGCAAATTAAAAAAAAAATGGAAAACGAAGAAGGGAAAAGCAGACTCGCGAAATAAAGTTTCACTGGGGCTAATTCGATCGGAAAAAATTCCGAAGGGATTTCCTCTCCTCTTCTCGGGACGGGACGAGGTGCCGCGCGCGTTAAAACTTTTATTTTTTCGTATCGGGCCGAGTTTGGATCGGACGCTCGTCCATTTATATGATTAAATTCCACCTGATACTCTCCCGTTCGATTCGAACTTTACAGACAACCTGCGCGAGGAAGAAATCCGGGAGGTAGAGCTGATTTCTTTAACGTCTCGACGTGACTCGCTTCCATACGCGGCATCGGAGGCGACAATCTAATAAATATGTAGCAATGTCGGAAGAGTATATCTCGTTCACGGACTGTGTTCACGTTTACACGTCCGCTACGTCATTTTTCAAATATTCTCAAGCCGAACGAGTTTATTCGTCGGACGCGGAAAAAAGGAACGAACGCTCGCGGCAATTGACGCGCCGCTACGGACGTTTCATTCGTCACCGATCGTCGCCCAAGACCCAATACCCAATGTCGCGGCGACAACCGAACGAATTCCAGGCGTCAATAAAACTTAGTTGAACAAGCCCCGAGCACGATCGCCGGCGCTTAACACGGTCGCTACTTTCGATGGAAGAAGTTTTACCGGATATAACTCAAGCGAGAAGAAAGTCACTTTCCCGCGCAAACTACTTTGATAAATATCGTATTTGTGCAGTGATATAATGTTTGGAACTTTCGCGGTATAATCATAATGCTCAACGAGTTAGAGGGACTAGCGCCCACTAATGCTGCAACTTTTAATAGCGTAACACTGATAGTCCCTCGCTCGCGCGCACGCACGAACCTAGCATCGACGTTGAAACAACGGGCGCGCCATCGCTAAAGTTACAATTGTATTTCCCCGGTCTGATTATGAATTTCGACCAAGTAGGACGCGTTATTAATTTACTTTCGATAATTATGCGACGGATTAATGCTTCGATACACTTCGCAAACGGGATTTGTAAAATTATTCATGTAACACTGCGAACGTGTTTTTCTTCTAAATCGAAATATTGTATTCAAAATACTTAATTTTGAATACAATAAAACTTCTCCAATACGTCACATATCGTAGTTATAATATGCCAAAACACTAAACCTAAAATAAACCTTTTTTTTGTAACTTCAACTGAAAATTTCTTAAAATTGTGACACGATAGAGCAATTTGAAAAACGGGATCGTATTTAACGTCCGAAAAACTATAAGAAATGATTACTCTCGTTCTCGTGCATTTTTTGTTGAACAATGTAATTTAAAACGGATTTTTCAAAATCAGAATGTTTCAACCTTGCTGAATACTGAATTATATTCACGCGACTATTTGTAAAAATTCACCGAGATAAGTACAGTCACATGATGCAGCTTCTAATGAGCAATAAAAGTATTTAATAACTGCGTACTAATTGTATAATAGTAATAATAAACTATAACAATATTTCAATGTTAATTTTAGCAGTAACTATAATTGAGATTTGAAGGAAGAGAATAACGCACGCATATAATTAGATCTTCGCGAACAGCGTCGCGAGAGTGCATCTGGATTTGGCGGCATATGGTCACTATCACGTGGAGTAGCGGAAGTTGCGGACAGGCGCTCGCGCCACATGCTTGATACGCGGCGATTATAATTTTCTCGCGAATGTACATGCTCTTTCAATTACCTCTGCCTCAGTGCGCTTCGCGATCAGGTGACTACGTCGCGGAAACCATGTATCTCGACGGAACGGAAGTTTCGGCGTAATTCACCGCGGAGAACCACTTTTCCCGACGGCATGGCAGTGCGCCGTTGCGAGTTACGAACGGAAGGCACGGAAGAAACGGGGCGGACGTCGAAAAAGCAGCTTCAAAAGAGAGAGCCTGCGGAAGGAGCAGGGAGTAACAAAAGAGCGCGGCGCGGCGCGAGAGGACGTATCGAGCCGTATATCATCGCGCCGTGCGATCGGGGAAGAACGGCGAGAGACCATCTCGCCTCCGTCCCTCTTCGCCCTCGCCCCCTTTTAGCATATCGTTACTTCGGTACTCGAGTACGGCTGCGTTTAACGACCGCGCGGGACACCCGCGCCGCGACCCTTTCCCACTCTTTCTCACTCGTCCCCGACGAGTTCGTCGCGCTTGACAAAAAGCCCACCAATGGCGCGGACTCGGAACGCAAAGAGTGCTCGCGACGTCTCAATTGACTCGGTAACAGCTGATTTATGGCACGATTCACCACGGCCGATCCGCAAAGCGCCACTCCACCGACGCTCGAGAGCGTCGCGAGAAGGTGCGGGATCCTCCATCTCCGGTCGCTTCCTCTCACGCGAGCTAGAACGGATAATGTATCTCCACCTCGCAGACTCGGCGCAACCCGCGGCTCGGCGAGGCCGCAAATGCATCGAAAGCGGAAACCGGGCAAAACGCGATGTGCACAAAGCGTGTACGTGCGCAAACTTGAACATACATAGACTAAAAAAGATTATTCTTGATTTGAAAGTATCTTTAGTTTCAACGTAGAAATCTTGAAATGAAATATATTGCGTTAAACGAAGAAAACTTGCTTGAATGAAGTATTTTATAAAGTTCAACCAAAAAAAAGTTGAAATTCTTATAAGAAGATCATAAATTGTTGCATATATATGTATACGAGTATATAAGTTTTGATTTGACACTTCTTTTCTTTCTGTACAAAAGTGCTTAAGCGTTTGTGCGAGTTTAATCTATATTAATTACTTCTTTTTGTCGACCTCTTAGCTTCAACTGGGTCTTCCACGTCATGGAAAATATACACTAATATCTAGTGTATATTCACAAAATTCTACGAATATTAGGTATTTAAGTAATGTTTAAGATATTGATTGAACACTTTTCTATCATTGATTTAACATTTTTTCGAGATTAATTATCAAATATCTGGCACTTGTTGAATTAGGATTGCAAACTAATTGTCCTAATAAGAGCAATAAGATTGCGGTATCTGACTTCGATATGATCAACAATAACAATTGATTTATTAACGGGGGCCGAATATGTATGCCGTCACACAGATGCGCTGTATTTTGATTGCAAAGCGTGATGGAGAAACCAAACGGTTTTCGCGAATCCATCGGGCATCGGTTAGCAGATATACATACATATCCGAGCGGATATTTTAAGCAGCTTCATTGGTACAGCGGGCAAAAATTTAAGGGTCGCGCATCGCGGAACGAGTTTTTACCGGCGCGGCGGTGAAACGGCGCGGGCGGTGGCGTCTTTCGTGAGGAATTACGAGGAAGCTTAGTTCAATATTGACCCGAGCAAACGTGTGGCGAATATTATTACGCCATCTGCATAATTTCTGTATTCAGTCGGTGCTCCCTGAAACGCGTCTGTAATTACTTCGGTTGCCGTGAGGCCGTCGGTGTGAGGGTGGCGACATTGAGCGGCGGCGTTGCGGCACGGGCGGTTTCGGGCGTCGGGGGCACGGATAGGCGTTTGTATACGTTATGTAAATGCTATATACGAGGTAATTGGACGATCGTGCGAGCCCTGAAAAGCCGAATTTCTCATGGCTTCCGGTTTTCTCGTTGGACCGTGCGGACATAAATCCGTATTCCGACCAAAGTCTCGTACTTCTGTTCTGACACGTATGCGCTTCATAGTATAAGCAAACACGGTCCCTAATCTCAGAGATTGCATGTATAGATCTCAATACCCGTTACAGTAAATCACCTTCGCTCACATCGTGTAACGCATAAAAATTGCGCAAAGTTTCGCTCATATCATGTTGGATTTGTAAATACATTCATCTATCATTGTATAAATGAATTTTTTTTTTTTATTAAATTGTATTATACAAGAACAGAGTGTGACCTGGAGACGATGTTTCGGAATCTAAAGAAAAGGTTCCATTTTTTTCACGGTACTAATTTGCATAATTTTAATTTAATTTTATATTTGTAGGAATAAAGATAATAATTTTTCGAGACAATAAAATTTATGATTAAATTACGAAATATTTGCATATCTTTCTGACATGACACAACACGAATTATTTTAATGAAACAAGTGTTACAGAGTGTAAAATTTTATGGAAATGAATGATTTATACTGCCTCATTCGGAATTCACTCAGCGACGACGGCTACAGCTATTGTATTTTTTTGGCAGCTCGCGAAATTAACTCTCTATTCGGCACATAACGGCTTCCTCTCGTGTACGTAACGACATCGGATTCACGCGTCGAATGTTGCTTCGTCAATAGATGAAGATACATTCACCGTTACAATGGAGATCGTGAACATTTTAATTCATGAACCGATGAATTAATCATCGCTTGCAAATGCGCACCGTCTGGAATCTCGAATAGGGCCTTAAGCTGTTCTTGCCTAGTTCGTCATACCTTCAGTTATCTCACGATATTAATAGCGTTTGCAAACAATTGTATACAATCAAAATTTCTTAAATATATGTTCATTAAATCTCGTATTATATTTCTTTCATCGATAGGGAGATGGGAAGGGAGATGGGAAGTACTACTCGTGAATTGAACGCGATTCCAGGTTTTCGGAATCGCAAAAGTTTCCCAAGACTTACCTACTAAAGAGAAAGGAGCCGAAACCTGCAATATTCGCACTTCGTATCTCGTTGCGAACGTGAGTGCTCGACTGCGTGGAAGAGGCGATTTCCCTTATGCAGGGACGTCGGCGGCGATCGGTCGCGGTGCGGAAAGTGCGCTGATTGTGAATCGACCTGATTGCCCGAGTGCCGGCGGCGTTCAAACATCGTCCACAAAGGCGGTAATACTGGGACCGTAGCTGCGGTGCCCTCCCTAAAACGATTATCCACTCGACGAGCCCTCGGCCGGGGGGAGGGTTAGCTGCCCCGTAACGACGTATTGTGAGGGCCTCTCGTTGTGAAAAGCCCGCCGGGACTTCCTACCTCTGACGCCGGAAAATCCTCCGAGAGTATCCTCTCGAGAGTCGCGCTCCTTTGCTTCCGTCGCCATCCGCCCGATCCGCCGCAACCCCTCCCTTCGCCGAAAGACATCCCGTCTCTCTTTTTTGCGAGCGCGAACGAATCCGCGCGTATCGTAAGATCGAGTGCCGATTCCGATCGAGTGTGTCGGTATCTGGGAGCGTATCGTGCTCGCGGAGCAGTGCTTTCGGGAATTGGGAGCTTTGTCCCGCTCTCGTAATGTCGAGGAACAGAAGACCGCACCGAGGATAGTTGCTCTTTTTCGCTAAGTCTTATAGAGAAAAGTTTAGCTTAAGGGAGTTTTCTACCGCGCGCGCGACAAGTCGCTGCAAATTGCAAAGCGTGCCCTTGAGGATGATGAAAGTTTGGTCTCAAAGCAAGTCTTTTGTTTCTTCTGATGGTGGGCGTTTCGCGAATAAGGCTATTGTGCGCCGAGTGAAAAGGGGACTTTCATTTTTACGACGATGCGAACGTCGTATTGTCATAGTAACGTCGAAAATGTTATTACGCAATTAAGAAAATTAAAAGAGAGCGCGCGGTATTATTTAAGAAATATATTCAATAAAAGATTAATTAAGAAGACGTTGAATAAAAATATATTGAAACGCATTGAGTACACTCGTTCTGCTTCCCGACTTTCTTCTTGTCGTGAAAGTTTGATGAAAATATTCAACTCTAAACTTGGATACAGATGCCTACATGTAAAGACGGAAGTAAAATTCTCTCGAAGGGTTAAAAGCGACTTACTTTTCCCGGAGCATTGGTCGCCGCTTTGCATATTTGAGTATTCTATTACCTCGACGCTCATGCATTATAACTAACGTCACCGTGCACGTATCCCTAGATCGGGACCCTTTCTTTGTTCGCTCTTGTCTCGGGAAAATTCACCATGCGCGTACAACCGCGCGCGAGTGCTGAAAGACGAATAACATTTGTTTCTACTTTTTTTCTTCGAAATATATTGATGAGCATCAGACATGGGAAACAAAAAAGGCGGATAGTCAAAATATTTTTTTATGATTTTATCTTGGACAATAATTATGTTTCCTACAAAAAATGACTTTAAAAAATGATACTATTTTAAATAAAATTAAAAATGAAATTAAAAACCAAAAAAGCGAAGAATGAAATTGAGCAATTAATATATCCAATTAAACGCTTTAATTTTAAACGCTTAACACTGTTAATATAACAATAATGCGATAGTCACTGCTTAACTGAATGTTTTACCTAGAATTAGTCTCCTCGTGATATTCATCAAAATTTTTTCTTACTGGTTGCATGATCGTGCATTTTTACATTGCAAAGGCCAGCGTTGTTTTGTCGAGGTAGCTGCGGCGCGCTGTTTTGCTGTGACAAACTTTCGACATGAATAACCGATGGCTAATAGGCATTCCGGCTTTCTCCGCGGTTGATCGGCGGGTCTTTTTAGTATTCGTTAAATTAATAACAGATGCACGTTGCGCGTGTTTCCAAAACGAATGATACCGCCGCGAAGGAAAACCGTATACAGGTCCGAATTCTTTATTTCTCGTTACAACCGCACGACTATTTTCGTCAAAGATATGTAAGAGAGCACGTAAGGCAGAGCCGCGCGGGTTTTCTCGAGTTTGCGAAGACAACAGCTGCACGTACGCTGAAATATTAAGGTGAGGTAGATCCTATGGACAACCCTTTGGGAGAGATCCAATCGATGAAAGAAATAGTACGGTTCCTCAACCCCGCGATACGTATATATGTCTTGTACGTACCGACGACGTTTTGTTTAAACGTATAGACGCGAGAGCGGTCATCGGCTTGAAATAATACGTTGCGGACTGCACAACGTTGTACCTATATATATGTGTCATATCAGTAGGGTCGTGCGAAGGAATGACTCGAAGTACATATCTTTGTACTTCGAAAAGTATTATACTATATCCGGAAAAGAGCTGTATTTTTATACTTCAAATAAATTTAAAACCTCTTGCGCAATTGAAAGCCATTTTATAAAAATATATAGAAATGAATAACTCGAGGTACGTACCTTGTACCTCGAAAAGTACTCTACCCGGAAGGACTATATTTTTATTTCTTTACATAAATTTGAAATGTTTTGTACAATTGAAAGCAATATAGAAATAGGTAAAAATAAATTTATGAAATAGTTAGAAATAGATTGATTAAATACAATTTGCAAAATTATTATCGACAAAGTAATTTACCACGTTTTGTCTTTATTTTTATCCTCGAAGCAAATCGTATAGATGGTAGATGTAACGGATGCGTCAATTTTTCAAGATCGAGGGTCTTTTTATGATAAAGATAGAGAAATAGAAGAGAGTGACGATTAAATTCGCGCTGAAATAATTATATGACAATCGACCATCACGATGCAGCACTGCCGGTCTTCGCAGCCGGCGCAATGGCGCGGTCGAAAACGATGGGCCTGCGAATGTGGTCATGCGGATACAATCCGCATTTTAGCCGCTCCGCCTAAAATGGCATCCCGCGCGGCACCTTCAATTTATCCAACGCGCGTGACTTGGCGAGTGTTTCACGCCTTGCCGGCGCACGAAGTTCATTTGCCGAGCAAATGTCGCGGATTATGCCACCCGCTGCCGCCGGCCGGTTTAATGATTAAATCGCCGGCCTCGTCGTCGCGTTATCCGCGCGCATTCTGTCAATCGCATTGATCATCGCGCGACATATTTGACGATACGCGTTAAGCGTGTTTATCGTCCGGCGTTTAACGGCCGCAGCGCGGAAGCCAATTACGCGCGGTGTCTGTTTGCAATCGGGCAATATTCATTGTCACCGGTTTGCAAGCCGCGCATAATCATATGTGACGCGACATTGTTTTTAATTACGCCCCCTGATTATCTCGTTATGCGAATTGTGATTTCCACTAAACGTCGCTCGACGGCTAACGCGCCGTATATATAGCCGTTATACACGTTATATTATATTATGATGTAGATAAAGATGGATAACAGTGTGCGATACGCGGATCGATCCTGTGTATTTGCGCTGCAAAATGACCAATTAATATTTTACGATTGATAACATATCGAAGAGACGGAAAGAAAGAAACTTATTCCATTAAGTTTTTCATTTCTTTTTGGAGCATTTGAATATTACTAATATTAGCGAGAAGGCGGAGAGTTTATCGTATCATCTATAACCGTCTAAATAATTATCGGACAAGCTGAATGGAAATCACGATTTCAATATTAAGACTTAAATTTTCTCACATACTTATGTGCAAAAATTTAAGTCTTAATATTGAAATCGTGATTCTCATTCAGCCCTTGTCCGATAATTATTTAGACGGTTATAGGTGATGCGATAAGGCTCCGCCTTCTCGCTAATTTTTCACATAAGCGCGAATAAACGAACATCCCAGTCAGCGGTGGCCACGCGTGTTAATAATTCTAACGGCGGCTTATCTAGATATAGCATGATGTACGACGTGCTACACGCGGAGAACAAGCATGTGGTAATTTATACTCGAAGCGTATACACCTTGGAGTCGATACGACGTAGTGTCTACGAAGACCTGCCTCAAAGCTCGATGATAAACTCACCTATTTTATTTCTTTATTCGCTTTCACTCGAGCGGAGATTTTTTCTTTTCTTTTTTATATCGTCGCTAACCCAAAATGGGCGATTGCAATTAGCTGAAAAAGGTTCGCTCAACAAGACATCAACTTGCTAATAAAACGCGCATATTTTCTTCTGTTATTTTTATCTATAACATATCGACAAAGTAAGAAAACGAGCCGCGTATTGTTCTCGTGCTCTTTACGTTGCTCTCCTTTTTTCTCCTCTCGTACGCTTTCTCTCGTGCCACGAACACTTCTCTCTCTTCTCTCTTTATTCTGTCCCGAACGGTACGGAACGAGCGCGTGGGCTCCTTTTTCCCGAGGGCGACATAAAGCCCGGGACAAATTGCTACGTGTGTTTACGTTAAATCGCTTAAGCACATTGCGCTCGCACACAGGCTCGAACGGATCGACTCTCTCGTAAAGGCGCGAGATAACCATCTGCGAGTGAGGGCCATCGGCATAAGTCAAGCTTCGACGTCTCGCCGAACCGATATACATGTGAGTATAATACATAATGGCGGCACACATCGGCGTATAGATCCGGATTAAGGCCATACGATGCTGCAGCCACCTTAATGCCCGGCATCGAGCGCCTTAAACGTTATCGCGATGCATGCCGAACTCCGATCGGGCACTAATGTATATACTTTGTGTACACGTTAATCCTTTCCCGTAGGGTATCATTAATTACGGCGGGCAAGTGCCATGCCGTGGGGATTTTCTTGTCTAGTTGAGCGTGAGATACTTAGAGTAAACAGAGCGAAACGGAACTTCTCGTGGACAGAGACGCTTGAATGCGCTTTATAATGTTTGCCAAGACGCGTCGGTCGAATTCCCATTGCAGGAATGCGATAGGTCACTGGGAAAATATTTGAAGCTTTGGCATCTCTCAATTTGGCGCCTCGATAATAAATGCCTAAAAATACGAAAACTTAATTCACGATGTAGGAAGAACGCGGGCTCTGTTCTCCAAAAATATGCCTGTGTGTTACCTAACATCTATAAAAATCCGCGTGGATCGTAAAATAAAGTTTTCATCCAAGATTTTTCTCTCTCGTGGAGCAAAACCTGACGTGACACGGGCACGTTCCGTACTCTTCGATTTTTAGCGCCAAGTAGCAACAAGGTATCGGTTTTCTGGATGTGTAACCAAGCGATTCGGAAGCTCGTTTACCGTAACATCCCACCCTCGTATATACGAAATTGCGAGGTTAGAGGACCGCGTCGTCGCGACGCTAAACTCGTTCTCGCGGTTGGATCCGATTTCACGTTCGAGCGGATCGGCAGTGATCGAACGTAGGAAATCCCATACGTTCCCGTGTAAGGATCCTCTTCTAAGGAATCCCCCTCCTCGATCGAGCGGATGCTCGAGCGATATTCATTCAGTCCTTTACCAAAGGCACTACGGTGGTAGACGAGGCGCGATAACAATGACCTCGAGGCTAACGGCGCTGGCTTTATGACGCGCCATGAATGAGGACGGGGTAGATGAATATTGAATCGTCAAGGAACTGATGTATCGACGTTTCGTACACGACAATGCACTCCTCGAACGCGCCAACAAGTACTCGGCTTTATCCGAAGAGACGTGTCCCAGCCACAAATGAGAGCTTCGTTAAAAAACAAATGGCTCTCGATCATTCTTTTCTGACTTGGGTCGTCGTCGATTATGTCAAAGATGTCCCGTGCGATGAAGGGTTGAAGTACTAACCCTTCAAGTGAATAAGCGCTTTACAGTCACTAACCCCGTGAAAAACTCTACATGCTCTTGTGGTGTGTAATATATATATATATTTTTTTATAAAAAAATACGGAAATGTATTTTGAAAAGAAATACAGATTGTTTCATACTCAATACGCCAGTAAAAAGTTAAACGACTTCTGTGACGGATATAAGAGTTAGAGGGATGCATATTTGGTGCGAGAGTGATATGTCGATCATCGCTCAAAGGCGGAAGGAGAACATTCGCGGAAGAAAGCGCAGCCTCCGGCGTCACCGCCACAACTACCACCACCATCAACGTCACCACCACCACTGCCGCCATCGCCGCCGCCGCCGCCGCGGATACCGCCACCACTGGCAGCAGCAGCAGCAGCAGCGAGCAGCAGCACCCCCGACGACAAGGGGATGAAGAAGAGCGTCGGTATCGAAGTGAGACGTATATATATGTATATATAGAGGTGCGCGCACGTCGGCAAGTTCAGTCGTCTACCGCGTGCCGACCCGCGAGCATCGGTGCAACCACCCTCCCTTAGCGAACTCCTCGTTTCCCTCGTTTCGTTCACCGCCGTGCGCGAGGGGCTCGAAGCCGGTCACGTGTCCCCCACCCTTTCGCACGCTCGAACGCGAGTGCAACCATGCAAGTGCGAGCACCCTCGTTCAAATTCGTCATGTAGTCCTCGGGACGAGCCGCGACTAATTATTTATGGTATTTTTTTTTCAAGGAAACGAGTCTTCTTTTGCAAATTAAAAAAAATTTGAATGTGAGGTGAATATGACCCTCGAACGTTGGATCTGTCGTATGATTCTTGCGTACGCACAGACGATCGGGATCTCTTCTATCTCCGTTTGATCGAAGGCCAGGTCGATCTCTCTCGATGCATGATTCACTGACGTAACATACGTCGATGCATCGCGGATGTTCGTTAAAATTATAGAAAATATCCAATGATACTTGACAATGATCACCGGCTATGAAGCCAAGATCATTCGTGGTTAACAAGCGCGACACTAATGAAACGTGTCAGCGTAGAATACGAAGTTCGTTGTGCCTAATTTCTCCGAGTGGCATGAAATAAAAAGACCGGTTTAAGTGAAATGTGAGGTAACGATGGAGCTGAGGATCAGTATTCTTCTTTTAATGCTTCTTCGTCTTGCCAGCACGCTCGAAAGTAAGTAACGGAGCATGAAGCAGTAGATTTAAGTTTGATGACACCTGTCGACTATTCCCGATACGTTAATAAATCCATTCAACTTGTGACAAGCATTCGAACAGATAAGTTGCACGAAATGCACGTCTCGCATGTTTATTACTTGAAGCTAAATGAATTTATTATTAACACGTTGACTGCGCCAAATATGAGTTAATTCGTATTTGGATGATTTGGCCATTATCTTATTATGGGTCGATTTTACAGTTTCCGATTAACTTGATCCTCCGATTAAACTCAGTCTTCGTCTTTTTCTAGAGGGACAGTTAGAAAGAGATGCAGAGTGAGTTTAATCGGAGGATCATATTAATCGGAGACTGTGAAATCGGCTCTATATATTTATTAACACGCGTCTATTAATACAAATATTTATTATTTTTGTACATTATATTTTGGGTTTTGAATAATTTATAAACATAACTCAAATTGACATCGGGGATTCTTTTCCCAAATATGGCTTGGCAGTGAACGTGTTAAACACATTCTATTTCATTAAGTGCACTCAAAAAATCGGTTTACCAAAATATCGGTTTAACTACCAGCCAAAACTATTGCAGCGCGGAAGTTTGCCGGCACTTTCCAGAGCGACCAAAAATTCATTTCGCTTGCTTCCGGCCGAAAGCGTGCCCGAGCCGTACGAATCGCGGCGTAAATTTACGCCTCGCGTTCCTCGCGAAAGCCCCTCACTGCGAATCGTGACATGTTTTCTCATGAGCGTGACAGCGGGGGTAATCATCGGTCCGCCGGTGCTCGGTTTACCGCGACCACTCAAACAAGAGAGAGGCGCAGTTACTCGGGATGTAATAAAGTTCCCGCGGGACTTAGGTGCGGGACGGCGAACACGAAGTGTAAAGTCCGGGAGATCTAAGCGCGAACGTGTCTCGCCACGGCTGATACACGGCGTAAAATCCGCCACGCATCGTTAAGCCCGACTTTACTGTTTCATCGTATCCGACTCGACGTCTAAATATACCGCGCGCGACGTTTCAAACGCGCGCGCGTGTGTCTTCGGATAACGATACACTTTCGTAGAAAAGACGATCGGATATATAGGGGATCGTTGTTGGACGTCATTGGATCCTATAATGCGCCATTAGTAATCCGATAACGCGTCTCCATCGGCGTTTCTCTTTATCGTGGTGGACGCGGCTTAATCCCTCCGATGGACCAAGAGCGAGAGCCCGCGGCGGCGACGATTTTAATTCAATCGATCCGATATGAAAAATTTCGGGGATGTATGGATAATGCCGCCGAGGGATTAGACTGACGGCTTTATCGGATTTGCGGAATAAAACGCGCTGAAATTATCGATTTTTTCGCTCGCAAGAGGGATAAAGCGTGTGCTGCGTTGCTCGCCAGGTACGAAGGAGGAGGATGACGCCGAGGAGGATGACGAGGAGAATTATCCTGTCGAAGATTACGACTACGGTGACTACGAGACCGCGACTATAACCAGCGATACCGATCTCATCGTTGGCGGTTCCCTGCCGATTTTCTTGGCGGAGCCCGTCGACACGTTTGTCGTTAAAGGGAAACCGGCGACGTTGCATTGTCGCGCCGCGCACGCACTTCAGGTACGTATTTACTGTAATAATCTTTATATATGATTCGCGTCTCTATATGACGCTTTGCGCGAAGATTTATTCCGCGCTATATATTTTCTTATTACCACTACACTACAAGTTACTCCATAGTATTATATGAATACATGGAAGTATCATTTCCCTTGATGCTCTCATATACAACCCCCGTTGGAGCTTTCTACAAAATGCCTTTGTCTTTATCTCCTTCTTGGCTCGAGTTTGGTGCGGCGGCTCTCTCCTCTCTCCTCGTTCTTATTACCTACTTAGCCGCAATTTAACGAAGACAAGCTGTTTCTTTCATGGCACGCGAAACTATACACATTCCCTCCCTACCGCCGCTCTTTTCCGCAGGTGTATTTTCGCTGCAACGGTGACCGGGCCGAGCATTCGCAGCAGCAGGATTTCGTCGACCCTCGTACCGGAACGAGGGTCGTCGAGGTCGAGTTGAACGTGACGAGGAACGAGGTCGAGGAGTACTTCGGAAGGGAGAGATTCAAGTGCGAGTGCGTGGCATGGTCGGGACCAGGTCAAATTCGGGGCCAGCCCGCTACGGTTGAGGTCGCCTGTAAGTAGAGAGCTCTCCCCATCCTCTCTCTTTCTCTCTCCCCCGCTCGCTCTTTCCCCGCTATCCTGTATGTCCCCTGTCTTCCCTCGATTCCCTTTGAATGTTCAGTTTACCGACGCGACGAAAGGATTTTCTTTCTCTCATTGCGGTAATGACCATGCCGCTCGTTTCCGCGGTACGTGAGATGCTCTAACTCAGGAGATTACGTCACTTTCACTCATGTTAACACAAGGGGGAAGAACGAGGCCCTTGAACAGGCTGTAACAATTATTTCGAGCGTTCTTGTAATTTATGTTCTAATTCGGATTATAAAATTATATTACGATTGTTGATAACATGGAAATGTCTGTGTTCCTTTGCAATCGCACGTATAAAAAGTTATTTCAGAAACATTTTTGTGCAAATTATATTTTATCAAATGTACGATGAGCATGGTCTTTAGTTACATCGCCATTCCATTATTTAGTAACTTTATTAATGTAATTTTGGTAACACGATTTTCATTTAAAGTTTTTGAAGAAACTCGACGTAAAAGCTTAATCTCCCCCCGCACCTTGTATATAGCAAAAAGAGAGCCTGGAAGATGGGACAAATTAATGGGACAAAGCGGACACGATTCGGTTTTCATCAAGTGTCCTGTGACGCGCAAATCGAGTACAAAATCTAATCGATATTCTATCGCAAATGAAACGACAGACGCGTAAGCCCCGGAATAGCGGCTGCGTTTTTTTTTTCACCAGCGGAAAACGAGGGAGAACCTCTGTTATTCATTGCAGAACACTCGTAGGTTATCAAAGCTAAAATAAAGTCGCCTATACATTGCGAGATAAGCCATATGAAAAGTGTATTTTGGTATTTCGGTGTATGTGATTCCAATAACGATGCGGGATTGCTTCGGGATTGGGCGCTTCGTAAAAAGTGCAACGCAAGAGCAATTTTCATTTAGACATTTCGAGTCGCGCCACGCCGCGCAAACAAGCGTGGCAAACAGGATGCAAAATTAAATCGGTATTTGCGTGCAAACAGAAAGCGGACGCGCTTTCGAAATTGAATGCAGGATGTCGATCGAATCGATGTGTATACGATTCGCGGAGAACGATTTTCTGCACAACCATCTTATTCTATTTCCGAATAGAACCAAGTGCCGGCAATTAATTTAGCTGGATAATAGCGACGCGCATTGAGTTATTCATGTCTCAAGCTTTAATATTTTATGATCATATAAAATACATTCGAACGCGCGCGCGACGGCGACGACGAGGAAAATGAGATATCTGCAAATTGAACGATCGAATCGCGTAATGGGAATTCGAAGTGGGAACCTATTATCCGAACGTTTAGGAAGTAGAAGTGATTTTTTGCGACGAGTGACTTCTACGACTCGTACGAATTATTGTACCCAATGTCAATGTCTATGGAAAAAAATATTACATTTTTTTTAAAAAACGTAAATTCAATGACACGTTAAAATTGTGTTTGGCACATGACGTATCGCGTGAAAATATCTCGAAGCCAGCGAAGGCAGCGTAAGCCGGAATGCATTTGAATTGGTCTAGATGGTCCATAACGCGGTATACTTTGTGATGCCGGACGTATCATCCATCAGTCGCGGGTCTGCATACCGTGGCATAGAATTCCGTCAGCTTCTAAAGCGCGTAACCGCCACGTCGAGGTACTATGGCCGCGCGGTCGGTGCTTACGCTCTTCACGAGCGATATGAAAGCCTCGCTTTTTGAACGCGGACGTGGTGCGGCAAATAATACCGCGACGGATAGCCACACCGAACGAATGACCGCAGTTATGCATTCTGTGGTTCACGCGCCGCAAATCTTTTTCCGTCTTTCTGATGGTCGGGGGGTAGGGGAGAGGGGGAGAAACCGGACAGAGAAACTCCGTGAAAGCCCTTTCGCGCGTCTGTACGCGCGCCCTAATATCGCTGAGTGCCACTCCTCCCTCTTCCCGTTCTCATTTCCCGCTCCTCTCGAACGTGTTTCCGAGCGAATATTAAAAAACCCGCCCGATACCGGCGGCCCGATCGTGCCGATGTAGATCTGAAGAAGCACTTCCTGTCACCGCCGTATTCCCTGTCGGTGGAAGCCGGCCGCAATGCGGAACTGCGATGCTCGCCGCCTTTGGGTGTACCATCACCAAAGGTTTATTGGCTTAGGAATGGCTCTCCTCTTGAGACGGCCGCCGCTGGCGTAGCTTCCGCCACCGCCGACGCGAACCTCAACGAGATGTCCTCCGCGACCGGCTTTGTACAATCCGCCGACGGGCATCTGCTCCTCGGGGAGGCCGAATTGAGGCATCAAGGGAACTATTCCTGCGTCGCTGAGAACATTGCCGCGAGGAGAGTCAGCGAACCGGCGGTGCTCACCGTCTACGGTGAGCAATTTTCTTTTTACTGTGCAAATCGCCGAACGGATGCGGTTGAAGAACACGCTCGTGCGCGATGATTGAGGAAGTGGATGGATAAAGATGATAAAAAAGCTTATAGCTTTGTAACAATTTATCCTATAAAGTTAAAAAAAAGATTCTTTTTTTATGTTCTATCTAAAATATTATTAATACATATAAATATATCTTACATTTGTATTCCAAAAAATAATTGTAGAGACGTTGTGGAGATGTTATTGTATTATTCTGCGCGTTATTTATCACATGTTCAGCTCCTCCAATAACTAAATTTGTAGTGGATGCGCTTGCAGATTTCACGATGATTAAAATTTGATTCTCTTATTTTTAATTGACGTCGCGTTGGATAAGCAACTCACTCATGTCTTGTGGCCTGTTCGAGCCGCGGGGTGTAACAAGGTGTTATTTGTTCTCGTTTTAATTTCGCCGTTGTATCCTTTTTTTTCTCTTTTTCCGATCCATTCTCAGTGAACGGCGGGTGGTCGTCCTGGTCCGGATGGTCGGAGTGTAGCGCTCGCTGTGGTAGAGGCGTACAAAAGAGGACAAGAACATGTACGAATCCTGTTCCAATCAACGGCGGTCAAACGTGCCCAGGGCCAGCTACACAAAGGGTAGAATGCAATCCTTCCTGCCCCGGTAGGTGGACCTACAAAGACTCCACTCATGCGCCACTCAAAATAATATAGAGCAAAATAACATAGAGTAATATTGTGTCGCAAATCGTAATAGAATACAAGAGTTAATACGAGTTCACAGGCCCCGTATTGACATGTACTAAACGTTTTTAAGCGCGCTACAAAAATGCGTCCCGATCGAGATACACGGTACAGATGTATCCATTCTTTTCGCCGTCTCGCAAATCAGATAATCGCAATTTAATCGAGATTTTCAACTTCGCCCCGTTGCACGCAGCGGTCGACGGCAGATGGTCAACTTGGTCCTCGTGGTCCGCATGCGGTCCCGATTGTTCGAGAGTAAGGAGGCGATCCTGCAATGACCCCCCGCCGAGCAACGGCGGTCGTCCCTGTCAAGGCAAGGACGTCATCGTCGAGTCCTGCTCCGCGGATCGATGTAATGGTGAGGCCCCAGCCCGTGTTTCTGCTTCTTATTGTTCTTCGTGACTCGCACTCGAGTGCCTAACGATTTATTTGGAACGAGCGCGGTCCTTTTTAGCTCTCCGCATTCGATTGCTATTCGTAAAATTCGATGACTCTGCATACGCGGTGACTCATCGATAAAATGGCCGGTGGATAAAATTGAAATCTGCGCGCGAGGACCTTCCAAAATGATTAATTACTTTAGACTCCATAGTCCCGCGATGTAAATTGTCGATGTAAAATTATATGCGTTATATCTTTGTTATTTGAAACATTTCTCCTTTCTTATTGCATGCAGCGCTCGGGCAAGATGGGCCAAGAGTACTCAAGGAAGGTAAAGAAACCGGTTGAATTATTTTTAAAAACGCTTCCGTCTGAAATGGAAAAAGAAAAAGAGATATTTTTCTTTGTAGCGACTCGGGCGGTCGATTACAGAAATATCCTCGCATTGTGGATCACTTTGAGTTTAGCCGCGATAATTCTGGCCGTAACGACGATTTTCTTCGTTCGCTTGATGCGCCGGAAAGAGAGAATGGAAGCGTTGTACGGCGTGGCGAGATTGGACTTTCGTCGTCCGGGTGATCTCGCAAAATCGGTCGTTTCTAAGAACGAGCGCTCGGTTTTAGCTAACGACAGGCGTCTCGAGCATGTGATAGACGAATCGAACGCCGCCAGACTACCCAGGTATATATATATCTTATGTACCAATCAAAATAATGAGAGAACACGGTACATAATATGAATCAGCATTCAGTTACATTTACATAATCTTACGACGCGCTGGCGCAATGTGCAGATCCTGTTCCGAGCATCATTATGACGTTCCGCAATTGTCATTACCGTCGACAACGAGACCATCGCCGAGCTCCTCCGTAACTAGGTCTTCTTGCAAGAACTCGCAACGAGGACGCGGCATGTCGGATAATGAGGAGGGACGGTCTTCTCGTAAGAAATTCCCATAAATTCGAGATCACGAGAGCTCTTTAGACAATCAGTTTCGTTTCGAATAAATCCCACTTCCCTGCCAAATAATCCGAGAAAAAGTACCTTGAATCTCTTATTTTGAAGTAAACTCTAAATTTTGAAATGATATCGCAAAAGTAATAAATTTAGATACATTTTTTTGCGTACGGAGATGAAGGTTCTTCGTCTATCGGGAATCTTTATACGTATATTCTCAGGCTCGACGTATCAAGCGAATCCAGAGAGCACAAACGAGGACGACGACGAACAGGACGATGATGAAAGACCGGACGAGAACGAACGATCCACGACGGATGACGGTAGTGGCTTCATCGTGAGAGCCATAATTGACGAGCAAGGCGCCCTTCTGGTCGTACCCGAGGTGGGCGTTTCAATGTCGGTGCCGGAAGGTGCGATCCCGCGCGGTCGCCGGCACAGTCTGCATCTCGCCGTGCTCGGCGAAAATTCCTTCAGACCGAATCTCCCGCCCGGATTCACGCTGCTGTCCGCCGTGGTGGCCTGCGGTCCGGCGAGCGTCGATCTCGCGAAGCCGGTGATCCTTCAGTTCGAGCACTGCGCCGAGCTGAGAACCGGAAACTGGGAAATGAGTCTGTGGTCGACGGAGATCGACCTGGAGACACGTTCGAACAACTCCACGAGTTCGTCGGCGAGCTCAAACGGCTCGCCGTCCGCGACGACGTGGCGCAAGGTGTTGATGCTCGGCGGCGACCCGACGAATCTACCCGGTCAACCGTTCGCGCAGCTCGATCACGCTGGGGTGTTTCTCGTCACGGAGACACCCAGCGTTTACGCGGTGGCGGGAGAAAATTCGGTGGTCGCGCCTGGACTGGCCGTGAAACGGCTCTGCGTCGCGGTTTTCGCGTCTCGCGAACGCGATCACATCAGATGCCACGTACTCGAGGACACCAAAGCGTCGTTTAAGCTCGTAAGCGAACGAGTGAGTACAAAATATATATGTATTTTAAATCTCAATAAATATATGTATTTACTCTTGTATTTATTTCTATACCAATGTATAGATTAACTTTAATCTCGGTTTAACTTACTTTTTATCCTCTTCTAGTTCTAAGAATTAGAAAAAGATAAAAAGTAAATTAAACCGAGATAAAGTTAATCTGCATTGATAGAAATGAACATTAGAGTATTATTATAATTCGTATTAACAAATTGCCCGGTGGTTGTCTTATTCCCGCGAATTGTGTGTAATCCTTTCGCAGGAACGCCGCTTGGGTAGCATTTACATCGATCACAGTACTCTCGGATTTCGCGCTAGCGGCACAGCACTTCGCGTCGATCTCGAAGATAGAGAGAGCGGTTTTGCCGAGCGGCAGGAAGTACCTTACCGGCGCGTCTGGGCATCCTCGAGGATTAGCATCCGGCGTTCCTTTAGGATAGAAAAAGTCGTCGGCGACCTCAGGCTCGGCTTTGAGCTTCGTGCTTGTCAACGTGGTTTCGAGGATCAAGGCTTGCTTCTCAGGATCGATCTCGATCTTGTAAAAAGGAGTAACATGAGCGGAAAGAGAAATGGTAACAAGACGGAGTCCTCTGTTGTTCTACGAGGGAAAAATTCAGCGAGGTCCACGGAATCCGTCATACCGAGACCCTTCAGGTACTTTTTACATTAACACACACACGTTAAAAATAAGATAAAATATATTTTATACTCTCATCAATAAAAAAAATATATAATGAAGTTGATATGTATATGTGATATTTTATTTCGATTGTTGCAGATTTTCTAAGACGCTTAGAAAGCAGTTATGCCAATGTCTAGATCCGCCAAGTGCGCGCGGCAATGATTGGCGGATGCTCGCTCAGAGATTGCAAGTAGACCGGTGAGTTTTAATCCTTTGCAGTACATCTTCTTTTTTTACGGATTTACGAAAAGGATTTAAACCGAGGCAATATTTTAAGATACGTCGACTACTTTGCGACGAAAGCGAGTCCAACGGAACATATTTTGGACTTATGGGAAGCCAGGCATCGCGAGGCCACGGCTCTGGCAGATTTACTGAATCATTTAAGACTGATGGGACGCGTTGACGCAGCCAACGTACTCGAGAGTCGTTTGGGGCCATGGATTTAAAAAAATTATTAAAAACCTACACTGTCATAAAGCAAACAAAATGCAAATTTATAACGCAGACAAAGTTTTGAGAGACAAAAGTTTTGTAAATAGAGTAGCTATTATATGGTATTAGCAAAATGGATGTAGGAACATATGTTGTATAAATATTGGTCATATTTGTACATAAAAGTTTACAACAAATACCTGTGTATTGCATTATTTTCTCATATTTCCTTTATATTTTTATTCTTACGTAAACCATAATAATAAATAATTATTTTATATCGATTTTCTGTATATGTGTTTTCGTTTTAAATAATTAAGATATCATATTTTTAAAAATTCTAATTGATTTAAAAATAAATTATATTAATTAATAATGTTTTATATTTATTAAAAAACGCATACTAAAAAAAATAAATTATATTAATAAAATGTATTACCTATAACAATTTTATTATATTGATAGATATATTTTAAGATCAACAAGTATATATCTCATTAATTATTAATGCAGCAATCATGTTATCTTTTATATCAATTTTTATTAAACTGCAATTTATATTTTTCATCATTATTAAATCAATATCAATAATAATTTATTTCTGCTCATTATTCCCTGCAACCAATTGCATCCGATAATTGGTGCAAATTCCACCTAATGAGACGCGCTTTAACGAGCAACATGACCAAGCACTCGGGAAGGTCGGAAATCACAGATGACATTCATGGCCGCATGTGCCCAATTTGCACCTGAATGCCGATCGTCGTCGGGCCAGGTATCCGGCAGTCCTTGAGCGGGATCGGACGAAGCGGAAGCCTGTTGGAGGATCCAGTTGCGGCCGCATTTAGGCGGGTATTTAGGTACCATTTGGATGTATCGTATCGCGACGCAAGCATTCGAGGAAGGCTTCTAGGTATCACGTCCTGGACCAAGGATGCGTAGGATGCTCGAAACAATGGGCATTATCCCGTCACCGTATAGGGGTAAAGGTCGAGGGGTTTGGGAAGGTATAGGTATGCAAGTACGAATGGCAGAACCAACAGCCCCCATATAGGTATGTACGTATCCCTCTGCTTCCTCTCTCCTGTCCCCCTTTCACCTTCCATTTCCGTTAGCTGCTCTCCTCTCCCTCGCTCTCCGTCTGCTCTCCAGATCCTCTTGGAAGCATGAGAGGCGGAGCATTTAATCACAGGTGCCCGTTGGTGGTAATTCCGCCGGACAATGCCTGTTGACCCGAGTCGCCGGGAATGGTGTACCGGGCCACCCTTTAACGCAATGCGATTCGCCAACCACGAGCTCGAATACCTTTCTCTTTTCCTCTTTCTCTTGTAAATTCTCGTTTTTTCCATTCTCTCGCGCGATACCTTCCGTTTATCTCCTTTTTGTTTCTTTTTATCGAAAACTCTCGCTGCGATCACGATAGCGGAATGTAGAATCGACCGTTCGATGCCCGATAACACAAAAATGTCATGTCTCGTTCTTTTCGCAACCTGACCTAGATGTTAGAATCGATCGAAACAAACGAGAGAGAACATGGAAAAAAATGCTGGCAATATATATGGATCAATCTTTTAATGAATATATGATAAAGCGCATCTCTCCGCGTGTAACAAGAAATTAAAGAGAGATTTAGCTATAGAGCGCGCTAACATTGACTGTTTCTTCGACCATTGAAAAAAATATTAACCGATGTTATTGGCTCCCTTTAATATGTGTTTGTTGGCTAAGCGGCTACCATCTCGGAAACGGCATATCACGTTTCAAGACGCATGATCGTTCGCGATAAGCGAAAGAGCCTAGCGTCCGTAGCGAGCGGATGCTCTCGGACGGATCCTCAAACGTTTAAAACGACGGCCGCGGTTACGCACGAGTTACCGACACGGGGCGTGCATAATCCACGGGTGGATCACACATAAATCGCAGATACAGGATCGTATTAATTTCCCAGCTAATCGCGATTGGGATCTACAGGCAATTACGAAGAGGATCGGTGAATCAGATTGTAGCGCGCGGCGCTTTACTCACTTCCGTTAACGCGCCGCAGAGTCACGCACACACATGGGTAACGCACCGCACGCTTGTGACCCCGCGCTACAGTGCGGCACAAAACGCCTACGCCGCGCGCGCGCGAGGGTGCCGCTCGAGGGTGGTTTATGAATCGTCCAGACGTATCGCGATCGAATGACGTGGAATCGGTCTCTCGTATACGTGGTGGCCGGTAAAGTCATTAATTCGAGCGGTAGGCCGACGCGTGTGGGGTGACCAAACACAAACCGCCTGAGGGTTTTTAGCCGCGCACCTAACGCTCGGTTTAAGATTTTTACCTCGCGCGAGAGATATCAACGCGTCACGCGCGCGTATCAAAACGTGAATCTTAGTATTAAATCCAGAGCGAAGGTATCTTCTCCTCCGCGAAGGTGAACGGGTAATGAGTGCTTTAAGATTTGAATGACGGTAACTGTTAAAGGAACGGTCGGTGAATTTATCGCAATGGGGTCCCATTAAAAACATGAGATGCACACGCGGCACTGTCTGCCGAGTGGATCTACCCGTAATAAAACACGGCTGTAAAAAGACTCGCACAAGTTTTCCGGATAGCGATGCGCACATCGCGGCTGGTGCGCATCGCGGCGCGTTACAGGTCGCAGAGCCGCGCGGCGTGTAACGCGAAACCCGACAGTATATCGTCTTTCAAATAATTACTTTTCGTCGAAAGGAAATGAAGGAGGATGCCGAGAACGAGAAGAAGTATACGACCGTTTCGGAAAGGTTACCGCGTTGCGCTTAACGAAAGGAAGATCGTGCGCGGGATGCGTGCGGAGGCAGCTGCAGAGATCTTATCGAGGATTGCGCCATGACTCTCCCGAGCCCGGGGAATCCAATCGTAAATGATGAAAATTGAAATTACGAATTGCCACCGATGCGGCGAAGACTTATGCGCGTTGAATAAATTAACCATAGTCTTAAAATTACTTTCGTTCGAAAGAAGCGGAAATATTTTGCGGGCTAAATTAAACGCCGTCCGACATCGGTAAATGTCGCTCTTTTATTGTGACTGATGTATTTTGTCGTCTTTTTCTATTTTTTTTTCTGACACGTATTTTTCTGTTTTGTATCACATTTCAGGCATTTTCTGTTCTAAAATATGTAAAAATACGGAATTTCTGTTTACTGTTATGCAAATATATGATAAATATGAATATCGAATAATTAAACGCGTGGTGTTGAAAATTTAGAGATACCGGCATAACGCGCGTCGCGATAAAATAGCGATGTAATAATAGGAGGGGAATATTGCCATTCATCAACTTAACTCGTTAGCAGCGGCTGGCATTAAAAATGTTCGAAAAACCGCTCAAGCGCGTACGAGAAAGTTTTGCGACGGGTGAAAATTTCCGGAGCGGAAACCACCGCCCGAAATGGCAACGAAAGAAAGAAGAGCATTTTTTCACTGTCGTTCGCCAGGATTTTTGCAGCGTTACCGAAACAAAAAGCCAGCTACATAGTTCCGAAACAATTTCGTCGTGGAATTTGACGACATTCGCGGGTAAAAAGTAGCAGGAAATTTTGCGCGCATTCCGTATACGTAGACGACGATATGTACAACTTGCATTAAAATTGTTATCGAAAAGGACACGATTTAAATGATTATACAATGACTATTTTTAAGCAAATAACACATCATCGCAAAATCGATCTTAAAATATTTCTGGAATAAAAATATCTTGTACATTTGTTATTTTATAAATTTTAATAATCTCTTTTTAAATTTTGTAATGTTACATGACATCACACAAAATCTAACGTGCTACTATATACAATTGTATGAGAATTTCATATTTATAATTGGCATTAATAAAATCTCGGGCATTTTCTAGTCTGCAGAATAATTTATAAATAGAAATATATATTGCGTGATGAAAACTGTTCTTCCTATTGTAATGTAATTAGAATTAATCCTATTCTACCTGTTCTTCTAGTTGCTCCTATTCTATTCTCGTCGTCGTAGAAACGAATGTATTGTATTGCAGGGCGTACCCAAGGCAGTGAAATATGTCGAGTCCCGCGAATTTGTTGAGCGCGTAACTCTATCCCCTTCGCGGCGGTAAGCTAGTATCAATGTCTTGATTTGCTCGTGTCACCGCGTGTCTTCCTTCGAGCAGTAACGACACACTATACCGCGCAGTCTCTGCCATCTACGCGAGGCATTTGCATGGGAACGCCCGGCTTTAATTCGCGGCAGCGGCGAGCTGCCGGCGGTGCTGAATTATGCCAGCGGCGTAATTTGCATAACCCTTACAGGCCGGCCCCGATAAATGACGATTCGCGGAAAATTGGCCCCCGGCCGCGGCGCGCACCCCGCGCCCCGCACCCCGAATTAAATCCGCCGCTTAATTAACCGAAGTTTACAGCACGGACGCGAGAGTCGCCGCAATCTCGTCCGTTGCGGCCACGCTTAAGCGAGCGCGTCGCTGTCACGTAAAATCGTAAGAACTTTCCGTTCAGTGCTTATATTCACGTGTCTTACGACATTAACTTTTTAGTATCCAATTAAATATTACAGTTATAAAATATTTTATTCAATTTTATAACGTATATATATGTTGTTTTATAACGCAGAATTAATAAAATATTACAGATAGTTGTATTAGCTTTCTTAATATAATAACTTTTTAACTTTTTTTTCAATATTGATCATATTTTATTAATTCTATTTAATTTAAAAATCAGTATCTTCTCAGGGTTCATCAAATAAATATAAGTTCCTAACAATATAGCTACGTCGAAGGAAGCTGTATCATGTAATTACGCGCTCTTAGGCTATTGTCAGATAACAGCTGAGAATATCGAAGTTTCAAAGTAGCATTTAAGCCAAGGAAGCTATTAGTTAACCTCTGAACTTCGCTGTTCGAACAGAGGAAGAGGAAAAATTCACGCTAACTACTGCTCTCCTTTAGAAACGCGTGCACATAGGAACGAATAGCTTCAATTGGTTTTGCTCTTAAGGCCCTGAAGTCATTATGTCGCGGTAGCCAACATGTTCCCTTTCTTCTTCGCAGCGTTCTTCATTCGCACAATCGCCAATCACGCCAACCGTGTGGATTAACAGTAAAACCTCTGCTACTAGATCGTTGAGTGCAACGAGGCATAGTCAACTTGATGCATCACGCGAAGCTGAATCAAAAGGCGATTACGTGGCTTGTATCCGGCCAGCATATGCCGAATCCTCCTTCCTTTTCTCCTTCAGCCGCAACGATAGCCTTCCTTTGCGTCCGATGCTGCATGGTAATGCAATTCATCGTATTAACAAATCACTCTCCCGCTTCTTAATGTATGCACGTCTCTCCCTGGTTTAAATTCTCGGCACGCGAAATCGTCAGCATTCCTTCTTCAACTTTCTCTCCGCGCGCGATTTTGCATTCTGGTTTCTGTCAGCGCGACTTTTCGGACAAAATTCCCGGTCCCTCGATCCCGGCAATCCGCAGAGTGAAAATGGTATCACTGAAAGCTATCGTTATCTGACAATTACGACATTTGAATATATAATGGTCCGATAATTCTTTTTCCAGTGCGAGAAATACGGTTGTTCGAATCTCCGATCGCTCTCCGTCACGGATGCGCCGCGCTAATAATGCAATTAATTTCGCTTTCATTTCCACGCGCCTCTATCTCGAAATAGCATTAATTATCAAGCATAAATTGTGTCAGTATGCGTCGCATTTTAACAGGTGGATTCATGCATAAACATGTCCTGCCGATCTACGATCCCCAATTGGTCATGTAATTTTAAAAATGTAATATCGCTACATTGTACCATCCGTCGTGGGCTTTTTCGTTGTTAATGACGCAATCATGCCGCCCGTCCCCTTTACCCGGGCGATGTTTCGAATTAACAAATTGCCAGCACGCCTCCCGTCGTTCCACAAATGCAATTTCGTACCGGTTTCAACTTTAAAGTTCCGTGCGTGTGCATACTAATTCCAACCAGCCTGGTTTTTTATTCACTGCTTTATCAGTGACGTTTTATACTCTTTCGAGCCAATTTTGGAAGTAAAAAGCACGATGAGAATTCAAATTACATTTGTTAATTATATCTTCAACTCTTCGTGTGTGTTGCAACGAGGTTGCAAAATTTCATAACGACGCGGACGATATATGATAATCTAATAACTCTGAAACTAATAAATACTTCTGAATAATTCGGAGTTATACGGTTGCGATAGAATTTTGTCATAATAATCATAATTTATAGAATATGACATATAAAGTGGCGATAAAAAGTTACTGAAAAATTTCAGCAAATTATTTTGTCTCAGAGGCGTAAATAGATAATGCAATTCCTCGAATTCATTCCTGTCGCAATTCTATTTCGGGGTTTGGTCTTGGAGGCGATAGCTATCAGAAGAACGAAGAAGTTTTATGATCTGATATTGATAGATGAAGAGAGAGGAGCCAGCATCGAAAGAAACGCACTGGCGGGTCCTGTGCTTCAGTGTCGCATTCCCCGGACGCTGACAGTGAAGAACTGACCGTCGTGCCGCGGAGATTAGTTCCGGTTTTTGAAGGATCGGCCATCGTCCACCTACACGACCGCCAAACATCCCCGGTGAGATTGTACGCGACGGGCCGACATGAAAAAGTCCGATCGAAATCATACATCGAAATAGAACAAATCGTTGACGATGTAACAGTGACATCGCGATATTTGTCAAAAGCAAAATCGTTTAAAACCTTCTGTTATTATGGGACCTCGAGGCGTAAAAAAAAGGGGGATGATGGATGTTACGCGCAGTTGACAATTGTCGAAACGTCGCGGTAATGGCCACGCCTTCGAATTTTGTCGAGGCGCGCTCGCGGAGCGCTCCGTGATGTGTCATACATAAATTGAAATTCACATATTAAATGCAAGTAGAGAATTGATATGTGCCGACCATACGCGCATTAAATTTAATGAATGGCCGCGCGTATCTATCTCTACACAAGCGCATACTCCATTTACAACGCTGCAAACCGCAATGATGCCGATAATTCATCGTGGTTTCGCGTAATTCGTCGATGTACATATCGTTCGTCGATCACCGGCGGAATGTTCGTATTATGTATTAATAGCGGCTCAATGACTTTTGACGCGCGTAAAAAGACGTCGAATTGCAGATAATTGTTCTCGTTATTTCCACGTCCCAAGTTTCTCTCCGTTTCTTCTACTCGTTCGTTTTCAAGGACTCTGAGGAATAAGGTCTCTGAGTCATACCCGACAATTTCAAAAATCGTTTCCTTTATCGCGAGTACGGCATACGGAATTCGACCGCGCTACGTGCAAACTCAAGTGACGTCGTACACGGCCAGACCAGGACGGAGGGAGGGAGTCGCTATAAATACGGTAATAAATCGCCGCCATAAATCGCTGGCTTTGTTACCAGCGGTATCGATATTGTTGCCGACCCCGCTATCGGATCCAGGTTAGATCTTGGTCGAGACGACGAGGATGACAACGAGGAGGGGCGGCGGGATCGAGGAGGAAGAAACCGAGAAGGCGCGTACACCCTCCGGTACGTGTAGGACGAGGCACGGACGCGTTTCCATAAGAGGACGAAGGAAGGGGAGAGGATGCTCTCGATAACGCTCTTGTTACTTCGGACGCGGACACGTCGCGCCCCATGTATCGAAGTCCTCGAGAGAAGCCAGATCGAGCCGCTTGATCTTCTGGGTAGATAGGATAGCCTCCAGACATCTTGGCTTTTGCCGCTGAAGAGTTCGTCCATCCGACGGCGGGTCATCTCGTCGAAGGATCCACCCAAACGAGAGGTGTCGCGTCGTCGAGGGAAAAATGTCAAGGTTGCAGAGGGGCGCAACTTCGCGTTTTACATGGCGGTCGAAGGAACGAATAAGCGTCAATTTAGCTTTTCAAGTTTCTTTTCAGGATTAAAAGGAAGTTTATTAGTAGAAGAGAGAAAATTTATTCTTTGGAAGAAACTAGTACTTTTCGAGTCGTGAAGGAAAGTTGCCGTGTAAAAGATATACATAAAGAAGAGCAACGAGTGTCAATTATCTTGAGTTTAACAAAACGAGATACATAAATTTGAAAGGTACCTTAATTCCTCGCTTCGCTGTAGAAGCCCTGTCGTATTTATTTGTCGCGAAACTTAACAGATCGTCTACTAACTAATGGATTGGGAGTCAACAATTTCTTCCCGTCCGCCTTCGGGCAATACTTTGTGCGTTTTGTTTGTTGCATTCCCCGTGGCCTCGACTTGCGTTTCTTCAATAAAACTCTTCACGGTTCCCCAGATACCCCGGACTCGTGTTTTAATTTCAGGCACTCGGAGTGCGTCGTCGTCTCTCCTCCTTGCTTCTTTCGGGCCGTCCCGTATTTTAGTTGTTTCTCGTTGCTCTCTTTCTGTCCGATCGAAGACCCGATAGATACCAGTGGACTTTATCTGCCGTGGAAATTTCATTTCCTCTCATTGTTTCTACATCAGGCTCTCCAGACAGCTTCATCGCGAGAGCGAGTTAAAGTATCTACTTCTAGATTTTTGCGTGAGTTAAAGTATTTACTTTTATATCTAACATTAACTTCGGTATTTGACTCTGAGAAAAAAAAACATAACGAAAGTTTTATCGCAAAAGTCTGGTGGATTTTTTGATTATTACCTACAATAATGTGATAATCTGCCGAAAGTCTCGGCAATTCCCATCCCGCTTTTCTTTCAAAGAATATCCATAATCGAAATGCGCAAACAACCAGGCGGAATCTTTACGCCGATTATCGTATCGTGTATTTGAATTTTTAATTTAAGTATGGCACTTGCTTTATACAATTATATTTTTTATAAAAGTCACATTCTATTTCTGAAGACAACCAAAACGATTCTAGCATAATTGTCAAAGAAAATTTGATATTAGCAGAATAATTCAATCGCTCAATTGTTTACCAATCCTCGTTCCTTTCCTCTTTTTCGAAGACCGTAATCGAAACGCGCAAACAACCAGGTGGAACCCGCCGATCGTATCGTATCACTCCGTGACCATATGCACTTCTTCAGTGAGAGACCTCGCTCCGTTGTGCAGGACCGCATTATCGCTTAGTACGCCGGATGCGCTCCGGGCACTCCGAAGTAGTCTGGCGCTATCGTATTCTTTCGTTCCTCCGTTGAATTTGCACGCGCCTCGCATGCGTGCGTGCGCGAGTGCATGCGTGAGTACGTGCACGCGTTCATGCGTGCGTGCATACGTGGCTCGTTCAGCCGTAGGCGTGGTGCGGCTTGCGAGACTTCCCGTAGATTACGCAGCCGCGCGTCGCGCGATGCGCCTTCCTCCACGTACCTCCGCGTGCGGGAAAATCGAAGGGGGCAAAACCGAAAAAGTCGAAACGAGTGGTTACGTAGCCGCGAGGCAGAGAGCCGCGACGCGACGCGCGCACTTTATTTACGACATTATTTCCGAAGAATTCGTCGTGCCGCCGCGCTCGGCGGTACGCCCAGCCTGTCCGCTCGCGCGGTGGCAATTTGGTCGCACGGCCGTGTTACCCGCTAGCCGAGCCGATGTAAATGCAAATACAAATGCATTTAAACTGGCCGCGATCTCTCTCTCTCTCGCTCTATTTCTCTTGCTCTATTTCTCTCCCTCCGGTCCTCTACTCGCTTCTCTACTACTCGCGTCCTCTCCTCTCGCTCTAACGAAGCCGAGCCCTGCCTATCCGCGCCGCGGCCGTAACCGTTAATCCGCGCCGTGACTAACCGCGCTCGAATGTGCGAGCGTGGCTACACGTACACACAAGTTGTACCAGCTAGCCCTCCCCTCGACAGACTTAATACTCTCCGCGTGGTCCATGCGCGAGCCGCCGAGTCCGACGCCGCGGCGCCGCCGCGTAGACGCAGCCCCTTCTTCTTCATTATCCTCGACGGGTCCCGTGTACGCGCGGTTAACTTTCCTTTGGCCCGAGAGCACGCCTCGAAGATCCACGGGCCGAGAGAGCGACGGGGGTTGCGGAGCGTAACTAATTTCAGACATGTACTTTGTCGCCTTAATTAGGTATTTTAATGCGACGTGCGCGCATGACGTTGTCGCGAGACGGCAGACGACAGTCCGTATACTGGCCACCGTAGTCCATTCTATATTTGGATTCCAGATATACCGTCTAGGTATTCATCGCGCGTCGCGTCGTTCGATACCGCGTGAGATTTACGTGACTCTAATTCGTCCCGCTTTTGCAATGAATTTATTAACGCATTCTTCTTCATCCGGTAAACGAATATATCACGCAATCTTTTATTCTGCAAAACTTTTTAAATCGCATACAATATTAATTCTTTTACAAAAAAGTTAATCTCGAGAGTCAATCAACAAAATACTAAAACATACGTTGTAACTTTGACAAATATATAAATTTATGGAGCATTAGGTGTATAAATTATTTTCATCGTTGAATAGTTTGGAAAAATTTGTGACGGGCTCGCGTAGAAGAAATACTTGTCGCTTTTCCTTCCCTCTATCGCGCGCGGAGGTGCTTCCCTTTTCACTCGAAAGGAGGAACTCACCCCGCGCGCCATATGTACGAATCATAGCGGACGTGTCTGGCGACGACAGGATAAAGAGGCGCTCCTACACGCACTTACGTCACGTCCTTCCCCTTTGTACTCCCGCGCCATCCGGTGCGAAACCGTTCGCCGTCTTATCAGCGCGGCGCGCGCGTCCAGATAAGGCACGTCGGACGTGGCGCGCGCCCAACAGCATAAATTGTTTCGAGGACACTCGCCGATCTCGCGGGCGATTCGCAAGCGGTAAGGAGCGACGAGAACGGGCCGTTTTATACGCGCACATATACATAAGTTTGCGCGCATTGCATCGCCCATATAGTCCCATATACTCCGGCGTACGTTGTATACATTATATGGTAGCGAACATTTCTACACGCGTTCGCTCGCTACCATCGACGCAACAACTGTCTCCTTCCCTACTCTTCTCTTGTCTCCCTGGAGTAGCAGGAAGTTCGATCGTTGAAATCGCAAGAAAGTACCTCGACGACGTTTCTTTTCTCCCTACAGAAACCGCGCAACGATCCTCCGTAATCTTCGAGTGTTTCAGACGTGCTGTTGTGACATGTTCGCCGAAAGAAAAAGCACGGTAATACTTTCCGAATATCTGCTGGAGATAGTACAAAAATGGCTATATTTATGTAACATGTTAAAAAGAAAGGATTATGTTATATGTATGTATCACAATTAGCGCGGGCTTGTTTTATTTAAATCTTTATTTAAATGTCTGACATTTAAAGATATATCTAAAACTTGGTAAATCTCGTATTTTTCGTTTGGAAAATTACGGTACGTCGATTTCGCCAAGAAAACACTCGGAAATCCACTTTTATTGGAGATTTCACTGCGATTTAAACGGAAAAACGCAGCTGAAGCTCTTCTCTTTGCCGGGAGTTGGTGGGATAGCAAGATGAAGACGAAGGATGAATCTTAGCCGACGCAAGAAAGCGGCTCCACCAGCACGTTACTTTTCCGTTGGTAAATCGTGGTCAGCGTTTCTCGGAAATCTTACCGCGATTTACAGGAGCGAACGTTATTAAGGAGTTTTCGTCCGCAGCGATGCGAACGGGCCGAGAGAAGGAAGAATCCCGCCGTGGAGGATCTTCGGTGGACCGACCGCGATCGACGAGAATTTTATTTTCCCCTCCGCCGCCGAAACAGGTACAAGCTGAGAGAAATGGATTCGGGCGGGCGGGGCGGGGAAACATTGTCGAGAAGAGGACGGGGACGGTGGTTCGTTAGCCGATGTAATTTCAAACTTGCTGACTGGCCCCGTGTATGAATGGATCCGGGGGAAGGTGATCGGGCCAGAGAAAGAGAGAGAGAGAGAGAGAGAGAGAGGGAGGGAGAGAGAGAGCCGCGAAACCCCCATTCTATCGGGTTGGTGTACCTCATTTCAAAGCCCAGGGGCGGATTAGACCTTCGATTGACCCTTCTCAAGTTTGTTTTTTGGACTGCGAGCCGTTTGACCGTCCAAGGCGAACTCTCAAGTGGCGCGTATACAAAATCTTTCTTTCAATACTCTCTTCATTTTACTTTGGCGATTTTGCCTCAGCGTAGGACGTAATGGAACGGCTTTTAGCAAGCTGAATAGGCATCCGAGGAGAAATAAGCAGACTGATGAAGATGACTTTAAGTATGCCACAAGTATGGCTCGCGAATGTTAACTACTTTTCCTTTAGCGCTAATGTACTTCTCGATAACTTTATTTCAATGATGACTGCCCGAAAAATGTCTTATTTGCGTTTTTAATAAATCACCAAGTCCAAACTGCACGTAATATATACTACTTAATATCAAGATGATGATCAAAGGATCGATAATTCTACATTTACACGGATTTACGAATCATAAACTGCCATGCCGTTCTGGGGTTGGCATTAACTTGGATCACGATCCAATCCGAGATTAGGGTGGAATTCTTGCCAGAATGTACATCAATCGTACGATAGCCTGAGTTGTGGGATCCCATGAGCTTCGAAGACGATCGCCTTTTGCATTTAAAGTTGCGTTATAAGCGTGGATGGCAAATAGTTCTATTCTCTCGAGCGCTATAAGAATATCGGGCATGCGATATACCCATCGTATTTGCTACTTGAATATCAATGATGTGTACATATCGCACCTCGAAAAGAATACAACTTAAAAATTCATAATTTTTAGGCGAGAGGAAAATAAATTTAATTAAATTTCTTTGAATCGTGAGATAACTGACGCAATTATAATTACAATATTTTATTTTAATGAAACTTATACTGTTTCTGAAAGAAGTCATCTGTTGTGATTCACTTGTCAAATTCACTTATGGCACTATGTTTAAAAAAATAACGACACTTCTGCCCTGTGCGGATTTCGCATCATATGACTTCTGAGACTATTATAGCACGTAAGTAACATTTCAGATATGTACTTTTTATAGGCTTTTAACTTAAAATCGAAATTTTTCGAGTTATGACAGTATTCTTCTCGGGGTGCGATATGTATTGTTATATCAAAATTGCCATATGATGAAAAATAATAATTTACTCGAAAGGAATTTTAATAAATATTTGAATACGATACAAAACACAATAAAAAATAAGTCTTTCCCCGAGTTAATGATTTCATGTTGGCTATCACACACAGCTTATCGGAAAACGTAATAGTTTACGTAACGCAACAGTATCAACATACAACAGAGATTAATTGGCTGTTTTACGACACATCGGCGCTACTTGTATCAGGCAGGAAATTATCATTGTTACAAATTTATTTCAATTCTCACGTGCGCCAGCTGTACATCGTGGCATCGCCGTTAATTACCGTGATATCTTCGTGCATAACCCGCGGCATTGTTTCTCAAGCCTGAGAAATGCTTCGAGAAGAGAAAGACTGGCGAGTAAGAACGGCCGAGCAAGTTGGCGTGCCGCGACGCGTTAAAAGCTGTCGTTACTCATAATTAGCGCCGAATCACCGAGGCTTTTACACGGATGAAGGCCTTTTAAAACGGTGGGGTATTCGTGACCGTCGGCTGTTAGAATAGTTGAGCACGCAGGCACGGTATTACGACGACGGCGAGTTCCCAGTCTCTACGTTGAATATGCGCGGACTGCGTCTGAAACAATGGAAAAAATTTCACCGTAACCATGAAGTTAACTAGATGAGAGAAATTATTTCCAGTTTCTCATAGCCACAGTGTCGCGAGACGTCGACGTATATCCGATTGATGATTGTTTCTCAAAACTGTATTCATCTATTTTCAACACAATATTACGTGCCAAGAAAGGCTGCATTTATATATATATATATATAATATATATATATATATATATATATATATATATATATATTTTTTTATTGTTTCCTCTCAGGGTTACAAGGCCTCTTGCAAAAATCTTACTTTACCTTAACCACTTATCCTTACTATCTATAATTACCCTACCTATCTACACGCACACACACGCTCGCAAATTCCCTAGCCTATATGGACTTCCGTTTTCGTTTACAAAATTGTTAACTTTTCACTCTTACTCTCTCTCTCTCTCTCTCTCTCTCACTCACTCTCCCTCTCTCTCTACCCCTTCCCTCCCTCCCTCCATCCGAAAGGCTGCATTTGTTGTTGTGATTATATTACCTTTCTTTTCATTTTACGCAATATGTAAAAACAATTATGTATATTTAATTAATTCAATTTGTTTAGATTATCTATATCTTTGCTGAAATACATTTATTAAAATAATGATTTTCAGGAATTTGTATAATATTACACAGTAAAAAATCGTGCGTCCAAATGTTAAAATTTTCTTGTGTTACCAAGATTTGACTCTTATTTTAATGTAAAATTAACATACAACAGCTATGTTATTATTTTCGTAACATTTTCATGTGTTATATTTATGTCAACGTGATAACTAACACTTTATGTATGTCATTTAGAAATTGAATATTATTTTGAGTTCTTTTAACATAATTATTTCAAAAAATCAACACGTCTTAAAGTTATTTTAACATAAACAAAAGTTAAAGTAAATTTTAAAATAATCGTAAACTTTGACATATAAAATAATCAAATTTACTAAAATATGTGTTAATATAACTCAAAATAAAATGTATAATATACATAGTAAGAGTTACATTAAATCAGACGAAGCAAAGTGTTATATCAACATTTTGTACAACTTATTTTTACATTATACTTAAAGTTAAAAGAACACATATAAATGTAAAATATAGTGTCAATAAATTAACACATCTAATTTGTCAACAAGTAACACACGATGAATGAGTTATTTTAACATAAAATTTAGAGTGGACTTTCTGGGACATTTGAAAAATGTTACGATTAACATTTTATTTTTTACTGTGTAATATATATATTTTGATAATAGTATAATATAATTATAAAAATAATATAATAATATGTTATAGCTGATAATGTAATATAATTATTATAAATGTTAATACTAAGGAATTTTTTATATACGTGTTATACGACATCAGATTTTTAGAAATAAAGATGCTGTGGGCGCAGTTTTTCGAATTGTAACAATCGCGTGTAATCTGAAAGAGAGATAATCGCACGTGGCCGAAAGAATGAATCCGAATGAAGTGCCTTGGGTGCAGGCCGTATAGCCTGTATACAAGTTTTCCGGTCTTTATGATCACAAAGCCGACCACTTGGCGGGCTAGTCC
This sequence comes from Temnothorax longispinosus, assembly GCF_030848805.1. Lineage (NCBI taxonomy): Eukaryota > Metazoa > Arthropoda > Insecta > Hymenoptera > Formicidae > Temnothorax > Temnothorax longispinosus. Next base: position 13,272,280 of record NC_092361.1, read on the forward strand.
TTCTTGATGAATAAACTTTTTCGCCTAGGGTTTGCCTCCCGCGAATAAACGAGGCACGCCCAGTCATTTGTGCAAACGCATAAAAGCAGAAAGGTAATGAATCGCTTTATTCGGCGAAAAAACGTGAGGAACGAAAAGGAGGAGTTTCTGTAATATTAGGTAAATAAAAAGATGGAAATCGTGGTGAATAATGTACATAAATAACTTTTGATTTCGAATAAAGTAGCACTAGAACAATCGCTTTTAATTAATATTTAATATCATCATATACTAATTAAAAAGATATTCATGTTGAATTGTAAATGTATGCGTAGAATACCTATGCTTCGTTACTACAATTTCGTATTTTAATGTCATTTCTTGACAGGTAATTGAGATGAAAGTGGAGAAATGTTAAGATCCAGAGTATAAATGTCGACCACCGATAAAGATCATTTAATGTATGCAAGAATATTTGTTATCATAACAATTCGAACCCTTATCAGTAACTTTTGTTGGAAATTTTGACAGGGGTTGTCCGAAACAAAGACGGCAATTTCTAAAGGCGCTTCGTTACGTCGACGGTGGTTGACGTCACCACCGACGTTGGCGAAAGGCCGCAACAAAGGAGCCGAGATCCACAAAGAGGAATATTATTCCTGCCGGGCGTAATCCTAGTACGAATATTTATTACGCGGGCCATGTTAAAGCGGGCCGGTTGAATGCGAAAACAATGGCGGATTTTCCTCAAACTGACTAGCCACACACGAATAACGCGGCCTATTCTGATTTATAAGGGGACTTCTTTCGCCCATTTTATCTCCGAGGAAAATCAAGCCTTCCAGTGTCGTAATATCCGCGAAAATGCGCGAGAACCATGGTTAGAAGCACACCATCATTTTGCGATGATATTAATACGTATATGACATGAGAGGTCATGCATGGTCTTCTGAGCGACGATTTGCGCGGTGATGCTGCCTAATAAACGTAACGGAAATGTATTTCTTTAAACATCGTGGATTAAATCGCGACTTTGCCTAAATCAAGGAGCGCAATACCTGCACATAGTTCCTTTCAGATATAAAGTCTATATTGTTGCAAGGAGAAAACGGAGATAAGAGGTGTCTTATTCCTTTGTCGTATAAAAGGTTCCCGATTTTCATAGCAAGGCAACCTCTTCGCGTAACCAGCAACAACCGTCATTTCTCGCAAAGAGCGATGCTGCCGCGCGCGCTTTCCGCTCTTTTACCCTTGTTTTAAAATATTTGGGTTTTATGAACGAGCTCGCGGGGTGCATAAATTACACGATATTTTGTGCGACGTAAAGAGAAAGAGAGAGAGAGAGAGAGAGAGAGATGCGAAGAAGCGAAGCGTCCGGAATATAATGTCCCGTCGGCTTTTTCCACCGGCACAAAACACCGCCGGTAAAGCACACAAATTGCGCGACGAGAGAAAGGGGAGAAGGAGCAGGAGAAGTCGACCGCTCGGATGTCACATCGAATATTCGTGGCATAAATTGTCACGTCCCGCTCACGCACCGGTGTGTGTTGGACCATAGGCAGCGCGCCGCGTTTTCTGATATTTTTGCGGTATTCCGCGATAGGTACCAAAAAATCAACGGGACACATTCGATCAAAATTGTATTCGCGACGAGAAATGCTGTATTCGTCGGCGCAATTACATCAGCCTTACGTGGAAGAATCTTTTTGTCATGCAAATTAATTTCTCGCATTTTACATGGCGTTAATATAAATGTGCGTAAAATATTCCGTTATATTGCAAAACTTAATAACGCAATTTATATAGATAGGTAGTCACACATGTACATAGTATATTTCGATTACAAAGGATATCGAACGGAACTGTATCCCATAAGAGAAAGGGTCATAGGTGAAATGTGGGTAAGACGCATTTATCTTCGTTTGAGGCGAATCGAGTGCGAATAGCCGAACACCGATAACCCTCGTACACCTGGGATACGGATCGACTTATTTCCGACAAATCGGCACGAACGGCGCCAGGGTTTCGATTGATCGAACGAAACATTCCCTCTTCCTCGAGGTCCTCCCGGGGGGATCGGAGCGTCCCCTCCGCCGTTTCTATCCGCAACGGTGAAAATCGAAACTTTCCTCGGTTCCGACCGTGAAATCCCCGGGCGCGCAGGTACAATGATTTGCACTGTAAACGTAGAATACGCATCCCCAAGCTATTTCCGTTAACTTTCGCCGCGTTGTGTTTCCGAGAAAATAATACGCCACGATGGAGAGCATAGGAGCTCATCTCATTTCTTATTCGCCAACTTTTGTGTGGTAATGATACCTAAACGACTCCGTACTCCTGTTTATTAAAAGTAGAGCAACTTTATATACTTGTAGAATATCTATAAATTCGTGTTGTTGAACTTATAATAATATACTTCTAATTATTACATTTAGCCGTAACGCGAAAGATATAATTAGAAACACTTGGTCGTGCGGATCATTTACCGCGCATGTCAAACTTCAATCTGTCCTGGATAGCGTTTCTCACTTAATTGCTCTGTGTTTTTTCCCCTCCATCAGCCGCCGTTTAAGTATTCTTTGAAGGCCAGACGCAGAATTCTACTCGTTTTATTCGCGGCTCGCTCGCCCTCTCTCGTTCGTTCGCTCATGTGCCAGCTCATGCCGCACAGACGCGCGACTATGCCTCCGAGATATTTTAATTGTCGTCTCAAAACACAGCGGGCCCTAATGTAAAAATTCTTCGTCACTCGGGTGAAATATGAGAGGAGTTGACGAGTCGCTAATAACCTCCCCGCGGAGTTACTGACGGCGAATTTAAAGTTCCCTCGACGGGAACTCTCAACGTGTAATTCACCACTCACATCTTAGGCTAATGCGTTAATATTTCCATTATAAGCGCGAAAAATCTTCCTTCTTTTTCGGTATAATAACGCAAGGGAGTTCAATTATATTGCTATTTTCTATTAATTTTTTATCGACAGTATTTATTTAAATAAAAATAATTAACAAATTTTTTCAATATTTTTCCACATTTCTTTCAGATTTAATAATTAGAATTTATTCATTACAATGTTAAGGATATATTTATAAGACGTAAAATATTTACATTGAAACAAGCAACGGCGAGAGACGATTCGAAAAAAAAAAACAGATCGGAATAGCGAAGTGCATCGAACCGTCACAAAGGATTTCATTTCATCGGTAGTCGATTTCCGAGGCTCAGGTGCCTGGATGTTAAATTCAGTCCCCCGAGCTCGGGGCTGTGCACGGCAGTCCGTGGAAGTTCATAGGATCGCGCGCGCCGAGTAAATCGGGGTGTAAGGGGATCGGCAACTGCAAACGCGAGTCGGGGTAAAGAGAGCCGTTGGAGCTCGTTAACACGCCCTTTTGACGGACCTTAAATCACCCGTGTCCTCGAAGAATTGGAAAAGAAACTTTATAACATTCTGAGATTAAATTGGATTTTTCCCACTCGGACGTCCACCTACGGAAAGAGCATGCAAAGAAAGGGGGAGAGAGGAACTCCGTGCCGCGGAGTACTTAATTTTCGAGCGACCTTTCTCGGGAAGTTCGTCAGTTAGCTATGGTAGGTAAATCGCCGCGGGTACATCAATTAGCAATAAGGGAAAGGTTTGCTTTACGAGCTAATGAATTGATCCACACCGATTAACTCGCGTGGGATCGTTATACTCGCCGAATGAACTCCCCGACGTGGTGGAATTTTCGTGGGCGCGTATCCGATCCCCGACGCTGCAAGGAGCGATTTTTCACCGACTTGCCCTTGGCAACGAGACACCGTTCTCCACATCGATAAACCTCTCTTTCCTTTTTTCCCTCCTTCGTTCGCTCGCTCGTGCGGCAGGGGTGAAAAATAATTTGCCACGCGGAGCCGGCAACTTTCGCGAACATTTCGGGCCATTTGTCCGCGGTAGCACCTCGCCTTACACAGAAGGAACTACTTTAATATCGCTCCTACCATCTATTTCGTATGCATGCCGCGATCTCGTTTTCTCTTTCTCTCAGTCGTCGTCTCCCGCCGCCGGCCCTCGTCCCTCTTCTCCCTTTCAGGGAAAGAGCGCACGTGAGCGACCCCCCGCTCGTTGGGAATGATAGTCGTTCGTAACCCTTCATGGACAGGATCATTCGGATCATGCACCGTAGTCGGAGGTGCGCGCGTCTGGCGTATGAAAGGAGGAATCACAGGCATAACTTTAAAGCCCCAACTACAACTACCCGTTTCGCGCCGCGGATAATAGAAATCCTCGGTTTATTACACGCGCGTGTTTTCTTCTTGCCGCTCAGACCTCGGAAGAAGCTGAAAGTGAAACGGAAGTCTTGAGACACGCGAAAGAATGTCTTAAGTGTTCCGGAAGAGTTGGTCATCTCGTAAAGAACAATTACACAGACCGTGCTTACTTAGAATATGGATAACTCTTGTTCGTGCGTAATCTTCTTCCAATCAAATACTGTTTTATGCAATGTTTTTGCATGTTTGTTCTTGCTTCTTAATATCGTTATATCTCTCTTGAATTTCTGTTGTTTAAAATCCATAAAATAAGTTAATATTTTAGCGTTTGAATATTTAATATATTAGCTAAGAGAAACATTTTTATCAGCGTTTTCATTTTCATTGTAGAAACAGGGGAGAAATAATGGTGCAAAATTGCCTCCGTTTTACGGTTAGAGAAGAGAGAGAGAGAGAGAGAGAGAGAGAGAGAGAGAGAGTGATAATAAACTTGTCACACCGGTGTCCGCGGGTGAATCACGTCGCTTTAAAATAAAGTTGAACCGCTACCCGGACGAGATAATCTTAAGAGCATACGTTACATCAAAGTGCATGTGGCTTTTAATAAAGAGCACCGTCGGAGAAACGCGGCTTAATAATGCAGGAAAGCTTTCCTTCCGCTCTCCATTGTCGCTTGGAAGTTGCGCAAATAAAGAGGACGCAGTAAACTCTACAGTTATTGGCACTCTAAGAGCAGGTGTTCGGAATGATTTCTCTTGGGATCCCCGGCTCTTTCTTCGGACGGCGATTCTTTTATTCTTCTAGCCGAGCGAATTCCGCTGCGCGCATAAGAGATCAGACATGGAAAGATTAGTGGAAATCGCAGGTGAGCGTCAGACGAACAAGAAGTAACAGCTGACTGTGCACTCCGTTTACACGTGTTTTATAAATTTTAACTTTCTCGTATATCTAATTTTTATCCGAGGGCAGTTCGTACTGAGGCATTTACCCAAGTGGTTTTTCAGGATATTTATACAAAAACATATATATGTATATTTTCTTCTAAATACAAAAGATATAAATATATTACGTCGTCCATCACACAAACCTAAGAAGACAGTGAGAAATGAATTTTTCTACCTTTGCGTATTGGAGTATTTATTTGCTGTCGATATTACATTACGCACGCACATTAATTTACTGAATTACGGGGACTCTCCTGCGTTTACAGCGCGCACGTAGCTCGGAGCTTATAAATAGAAAGAATAATTCGCTTCACGCCTCTCTCCGAGATCGATTTAAAATCAGACTACGACTAAGGACGCGTGGGCCGGTTTCCGGCGAGCGGCATTACTGCCGGAACACGATTCAGGCCGCTGTCATTTCGGACGATTCGTTTTCTGCCTGCCTTCGTCGCGGCAGCGGACGCGCGAGAGGACGTAGGTGGATACACGAACTTCCACAGAGGAGTGCTCGATCTCTCTCTCTCTGTCCACCGTACGTACAGGCAAGGCCACGGCCATAAATTCACAGCGTGCGAGCGCGCGCCAGAACCGTGTCTTCATAAAATCTTAGATCGAAGATTACGGCGCTCTCGACGCGCGGCGCTCGTGTACACGCGAAAAAAATAATTAGGCGAACGATCTTTTACTTGCGCGACGCGCATAGCGCGAGTATGCACATTGTTGCGCATAAATTGCCGCAAAGACGCGCTAATCCTTATTTATTAGGGCACTTTATTTTATCCTACTCTCTTAAACGACTACAAGCTTGCGGCAGGAAGTTACCTCAATGGAGAAAGCGAAAGTCGCTTAATGAGTTATTTGGAGCTTTCTTGGAGAAGCTTTCGTCTTTTAATTCTTTTAATTAACATGTCGTTTGTGAGAGAAGATTATTTTGACGCCGCGTGCAACAGTGATTTGGTAATAATCGAATTTTCTTCTAAAGTTTTCCGTCTGGAACGTACGAAGCTTTTTATGTAAACGAAGAACTTCTGTCAGTTGACACGTTACGCTCGCCACTCGTGCACCCGCACATTGCTCCCGGAATTAAAACATTATGAGATCTCTTTTATGAAGGGACGATTAAAGCACGTGCAAACCCGTCGGGGCGCACGCTCGTCGTGACACACTGTGTGCTTTAAAAATGTAAATTTATAAAATCCAAGTACGCGGTGCACGCGAGCTGCGCCGCGCCGGCGAGACACCGCCGCGCCACGAGAGAATTTAGCGTAATTTATGCTCGCGCTCGTATGGGGTTGGTTTGCCCCATAAAGCAAGATAAATACGCGTGCCGTACCTCCGTGTACTTTTAAGACCCGTGCACACGAATCGAGCGCAATCGAATTTTCTGACGTCGCATTACGGCCGCGGCAGGCTTGGGCGGCGATGCCAGCCGAGCGCTTGGATGAAAATAAGTTTCAAGTAGCATAACTTCAACTACCACCGTAAAATCCTTCCCCCGGTAACTTAACTCTCTTGCGCCTGACAGGCAAATAAATTCTGCGGAATCGCGGAATGATGCAAGGGCTGAACGCAACCTAACAGCCGCCCGATACGTGCGCCATAGCTTCACATTGTACCGCGAAAGTATACTCGTATATCTCTTCTCTCAGGTGCTTTCTTGAGAATATGAGAAACATGTTTACTGCCCGTTCACTTATCCCCCTGCTTTCCGCCTTTTACTCACGCCAATGTCAATTGATCATTTCGCGCTTACTCGCAAACATATTTCAACGACATTTTATTTCTGGCGACGCTTCTTCTCGAGTTTCAGTTCGATTTCCTTAACGACCGTCGCGATGGTCACACGGAATGGAAATCAGTTAATTGAATTAATTAATAATCCAATAATTTCTACAAATATCAAAGGAGTAATAATGCAGCTTACATGTCCGCGTATCTATTTTCTCTTACATTAAAATTAAATTGGAAGTCGCATTGCAGGGTGTCTCTCGAGATCTCGAAACAGCCGGATTGGCGCGCGATCCGGAATATAGCCGGTGCTATGATTTTATTTCAATCATGTCCTCCATTTTATAGGAATTGCTGGCGCACCAGTACTAAACGTTCCTCGAACTGAAAGCAATTCGTGTTTGCGTGCAACTCGACGAAAATGCGCTCGTATATCTCTCCCCGTTCAAGGTGTCTTCCCGAGAGATACGTTTACTACCCTCGCTCCCGTTATTCTTTTTCCTCCCGCCTCCTTCTCCCGCTTTCCGCCTCTCACTCTTCCTCTCCCTCTCTCTCTCTCTCTGCCTCTGATTTTACCCGCGCGCCGATTGATCATCTCTCGTACCACCCGCAACTTTACCTCGAACACGAGTAACGCCACGTGTGCCTCACGGCATTTTTCGCACCCGCGAAATTGTTTTCGTGCGTAACTCTCGCACCATTGTGCACGTTGTAGCTTAATAGCTGTACATTATTCAGTTGCACGCATCGCGACTGACACTGTGAGAAAAAAGAATTTAGCGAATTGTGGATTATTCGATTGCGATTCAATGCGACAGGTAATCGCGAATACAAGCAGCTATAGTATCCTAGCACGTGTTTTCACACTACATATGCCAGTTATCTTTGAACTGATGTAATCCTGTTTTTTATTTTATTTTTATTTTTATACTATTTGATATCTTCTTCGCAAAGTGTGTGCATTAAAATAACAGTTTATTTTTCGACGCTTACAAGTAATTAATTACAAAACGCTTTGTCAAGCCTGGACGGAATGTTTTTATGCAATTTTTTTTGTGCATTTGCTCTAAAAAGATACATTATATTAAGTAAGTAGTAACTGTGTTACTCGCGATGTAATTTCCCGTCGACAGTTGACGAAATCCCAACGACGCGCATTGTCTTCGGACGAAGGGAGTTTCCGATCCGTTTTGTGTCGTCCATTGTAGGAAACAACGAACGAGAGTAACGAGTTGACAAACGACAACAAGACTGACGAAATCTTGCCTAGCATGAGAATGCACTTTGAAGAGCAAAGCACGGTTACGATCCGTAAGCGTTCGTAGTGTCTCCATCCATCACGCTTCTTAGAGTTCGACCGTTCGACTGGGTCCTGCCGGTACGCTGATTAATGATCGGCGAGTCAGCGAGTGCATGGTGATCGAGAGTGTCCGGTATTGAGTTTCCTTCGTGGATCGACGTGGCCCGTTAATTCGCGAAATCCGACCGGTGTCCATCGGTGTCTTCTCCTTTCCTCTACCTTCCCTCCTTATCCTTCTTTCCCCTTCTTCTCTTCTTTTCCTTCGTTCTCTTCGAAGAACCGTGGGTAGCTTCTTTCAATCAATGTCGATTAATCTCGATTTGGGCTCATCTCCCCTCCCTCCGTCCCTCTCGCAAATCCTCTTTTTTTCGGCGCGCGTGTACTGCAGTCTCTTCCTCAGCTAAAGGGCGGAGAGAGAGTGCATAATTATTCATCGGGGTCTTTGCCTAATTCCAGCTCGTTAATCACCGTCCTCGCCGTCTTCCTCAGGTCAACGACCTAATCAACGATTCGCGAGAAATCGACGCGATTAAACTTCCTCATTGATCCGAATGAACGGACGTCGTAGAGATTTTCCCGGTTTAATTATTATCAATCTCAGATGTCGACTGTTCTCAAATTATACAGTCGCCCTATAATGAAAATGTCAATTAAAAAAGTATATTTAATGAGAAAGAATAAACAATAAGCTTTATATAACAAATATATATTAAAGCATACTTTCTATAGAGTGCAATATACAATGCATGGATTACTTTAAGCGTATGCGAAATGATTTATCTGTATATATTAAAGCCCGTAATCAGCTTATCTTGTCTATGAAATTATTTTGCTTTCCTTCTTAATTGGCATATAGGACACGCACGAGACTTGGGAATTAAAATGCACTTAGGTACATTGTAAATGTAAAGTACGACTGTGGTGTTGCACGTACAAGCAGAGCCATAAAATTAAGTGGCTCCCGTGCACGCGTTACGGGGAACGAAATCCACTTCGGTAAAAGAAAATTATTGGACCGCTCTGCGTCAGGGCGAAAATTGCTGTCGTCGTACTTTTATTCTGATACGTCGCCACGATATCCTCCACGGAGGCAGTTTCGATCCGGTTTCCTGCACGCCGATACGAATCTCCACGCCATGCGAACGAGCTTTAACGTCGGAACGATCTGGTGGTACGGCCGACTAGAGATCGTAAATGAAGCTTCGTCCGCTGCAGATGAGAATCTCCCTACGGGGAACGAATGAAGATATCTCGTCGTCTCGGTAACGTGGCTCCGTAGTGTTTATGTTAATTAACGTTTATGTCTGATACGATTTATTCGCAACTGGCAAAAAAAAACCTGCTGAGAACGTTAGAAAATAATCTTTAAAGGTATGTCGATTCTCTCTTTCTTTCTTTTCTCTCTTTCTCAGCTTCATTGAGGCAGTGTAATATATCATCTGCGCTTAGGCTTTGCCGCGCGGGTTAAGCGTTAAATGTTCGCGTTCATTATTGCACACAAATACGGATAGATTGCGTAATTTCCAGTCGCTTGTTGGCATACCAATTGCATAACGCAACGTCGATGCGCCCAATAGTCACGTAATGGATCGGTTACCATTCACTAATAATATATCGGACTATTAGCGTGATTGCTGCAGCAACATCGTGCATTGCGAAGTTGTTATGTCTGTAGATGTTTGCGGAATTACATAACGTAAATGTATTTCTGGAGCAAAGTATCATCGCGTATGTCCAACTGCAGCTGAGTGATGACATAATTAGAAATTAAAAGAAAGAAGAAGGAACAGTAAGAGATTAAAAAAAAAAAAATGGGTAAGGGGAGAAAAATTACTGCTGAATTATCGGAAAGAAATCAAAGTCTAATGTACAAACGTTTCCTCGATGCTCAGTCGCAAGGAGACAATCAATTCCGAATTTGCCATATTGATCTCGATATTTTTTATCGCCCCGCATGCATTCTTCCGCGAGATCTCTGTAAGAACCGACGAGAAAGAACTTAGAGACTCATGGAATAGTGGATCGCCCAATGCGCCCTATCGATCAGTGCCTCATTCAGCCTGCATTATCCGTACGTGAGCGCTCGTATCCATTCTCTCTCTCTCTCTCTCTTGCCTCCCTTCTCCCGTCCTTTAATTCACTCTTTCACCCTCTTTCTCCTCGCGCCACCGTTAAATTTTTACGCCGGAACGTATTTGGCGCGATTTCTTCCTGTAATTGACGCCCATTCGATCCGCTTACGTACTCTGGTGAATCTCTTGGACGCTGTTTTTATCCTTAATTACTTCGCTCGGCGTGGTACCGAAAAAGAAAAGGTGGCGAAAGAGAGCAGGAGGTGAAGGGGGGGGGGGAATGGAAGCCGCGCTAGAGACTCGTTAGTTTTCATTCGGGTCGCCGAACTAATTAATTTCGCCCGGCCGCGACGAGCCGCGCGTCGTCCTCCGTTTAAACCATGAAAAGGAAGATCGAGCGAGGAAAGGGGACTTGCTTTGGCCGCGTCCCCAATTAGACACGGATACGTAAGCGTCGTTAAATTAACTCCGCGCGACGCGTGTCATGCGTGAGATTGATCGTCGACGGTCCTCTTTCGGAGAAGAAGACAGCGGAGAGGAGACAGCGTCAGAGAGAATCATTTTCACGGCCGGAATATGCGGACGCGCACACGCGCAAACTCCGGGACACTTCTTTGTACCGGGGTGACAGGTCGACGGTGAAAAATTGTGCATCTTGTCTTCTTCGAAGGGTTGGGAAAGTTTTCTCTACGTGGTGCGACGTCAAGCTCCTACATGCGGTCGCGTGACTGACGTTAACGTGCGAATGCATACGCGACATCACGCGCAATCATGTCATTTCCCGACGGAAAAGTTGGTGAACATTGCCGGACAATTGTATATTTGTCACTCGTCTCGGTTATACGATTTCCCGGCAATTCCATTGTACTTGTGCTGTGATTTATGACGAAATCCGCAAGATTCCACTATCATATCGTCTGATTTTTAGGACGCAAAAGAAGACATCGGGAATCTTCGGTAGAATTACGCTTGTAATTGCAGTTGCGTACAATACGAAGAATTCCCTCCCGCCTCACTCTCCCACGTTGCAAGAATTTAGATCTGCACTAGAACGAATCGCGCGGAGGGATATAAAAGGGCTCGGGTTATGTTTGGATTCACTGGTGTGTTTGCGCAAAAGCGACTGCATGGGAAGAGAGAGCGGAGTCGTGCACACCCTGATTACACCATAAATCGAATCTCGGCCGACCGCGCGGAAGCTCGGATTAAATGAAATTCCTATGCCATCTCGTATATCTTTCCGGTTTGTAGTGGCGGTTGCTTCGGCAACGAGAACCGCGTCAATGTAACGCTTCCCGTCTGAGAAGCTTTTCAAGACGCTTTGCGTGAAATATACAAGAAGATTTGAGGGCGTGGATCACCTTACTCTTATTAAATGCAATCCACTAGGTTGATTGATAACCACGCCGCGACTGGCGCGTATACCACTCTGCGGGGAAACAATAAATCTCGCATCCAACAGTTAAAATGCGAAATTGCTGGATATCCGATATCCCCGAGGCTTAATATATGGGACTTTAAAATATCCCTGTCAGTTGTTTCAGATAAAGAATTGTGGATTATTTTACTATAGATGACAGATACGATTTTGGCATGGTACGTTAGAGAATACGGCATATCGATAGCCTTAACTATTCTTTTTTTAATTATAATAAAATAATGTTCTTGTGTGAGTATATACATACAATTTTCTCAAGGATATATATCTGCTTCATTCAATTGTACCTCCCATTATCTTTGCAATATTCGATACTCCGTTGGCTGTGTCATTGGCAATGCCGGTCCGATGTTTCTGTGTCGAGATACTATTCGTTCCGACGCGTTTCGTGGTGCTGCATCGTCTCGTCTTGAAACCACGTAGAAAGGGAGATGGGCAGATAAGAAGCGCGAGGCGGTGATAAAGAAGAAAGGGGATGATTCGTGTGAAAGCAAGAGAGAGAGAGAGAGAGAGAGAGAGAGAGAGAGAGAGAGAGAGAGAGAGAGAGAGAGAGAGAGAGAGAGAGAGAGAGAGAGAGAGAGAGAGAGAGAGAGAGAGAGAGAGAGAGAGAGAGAGAGAGAAGAAAATGAACGGAGTGAGTTGAACACGGTCTTTGAGTGTGGGCGGGCAAGCCGAAAGATCGACAAGATCGATAAGATTGCTCGACTGCGGTTCGATGCTCGCGGTTGAATTGTCAACTGGTTCCGTCGATTCATTGAACGATCAGGATTCAGGACGCAGGCAGCTCTGGCGGGGAACACTTCGAAATTCTATGAGGAAAAGAACCCGTGACGTATCGCTGACGCATCTTATGACGCTTCCTGACTGGAGAAACATGATTAAACGTTGCGTTCAATTTGACTGTTTCATAACATTGTGGTGTACGCAATTCGTCAATATTTTGCGTGATGTTTTCTTTATTACACGACATCACGAAAGATTAGTAATTAACTCGACTGTAACGGTACTTCTCAGTGAAAAATTGCAATTACAGACGTGCGAAAGTTTCACGATAAGAAAGTCTTCGTTGCAGAAAATGTGGCCGCCTTGAACGACTTTATAATCGAAGATACCAACTCAGCGGATTCCCAAACGAACCCGACGTTTCTCGGCGTAGTGCCGCGGAAGTATCTGGCTTTGGAAAGTTTTTAACGAGCTTCTTCACTCGTCTTTTCCCCGGGACCGGTGTTTACTCTGGTAAAGCAAGACTTGGCGACGCTGGTACCCGTAGATGGAAGCCGCGGTGCACCATCGTTTGTTATTTGTCTTCGTTCCGCCGCGGCGGTCTACCGGCGAAAAATGTACCTTTTCGAAATGAAATGTGTAAGCGGCGGCGAATGGCTACTCGATCGTTTGTCTTGCGTGCCTCGGGGGCAATGTTAATTAAATTGCTCGCGATCGGGTCTTATCAAGAATTAATATCAATTAAAAGGAACGATCTGTCGGCGATCGAGATTGATGCGCTGCGAAGTAACGAGACTCCTTGTTTATTTCGAATTCAGATACCTACTCGTTCCTTTCCATGACAAAACAAACGATTTCTTGATATTTCCCGTACCACCGCTCTTCCCAAGATTTCATAACTAATGTAACGTCTCTCCACTTAACTTTACGAGTATTCCCAACTAGATATTTCTTATATCGGAAAAAAAGTTAATTGTTCAATATACTCCGAATGCTCTTATTTAAAGTAGTATTCTCACAAGTTCAAAATAATATACTAATTCGTATACATTAAATCAGATTTTTAGAAAATTTTATATGTAAAAGCTTAATGTTAATTCCGTTTCTTCTTAATTATTATTTAGTGGCATCTGTCCTAGCTCGAACGACGTAGAAGATAATAATCTTCCTCGGTATTCGAAGTAGCCGTGGTAACTTTTAGATTAATTAAGAGTACCTATAATAACTGTCCCTCTGTTTGTGTTGTTAAATCCAATCATAAAATCCAATCCAACCACAGTACGCAATACTTAGGACTACAGTTTTAGCTGGATAGAAACCAGATACGGAATGAAGACATTCGGCCATTTCCAGGCTACGATTTTGCTGGTCGACCACTTCCACGGAATCACGTCATGAACTTTGCTCGTTACAAGCGCCGAAGCGGACGCACGGAAAGGATCGTGCTGCGACGTTAATCCTTTGACAGTTCGAGAACGGGTATTTGCCGAGCTAATGTCACGCGAAAGAGGAAGAGAGAGAGAGAGAGAAGGACCGGGCGAGCGGCAAAGTGGAAGGAGGACGCCGGATGGAAGAACAGCGCGGAAGGGGAGGAAACGTGACAGGGACAACCCTCGCGTGAATGTCCGACCCTTTGTTTGAGCTCTGTCAACCGAGATACATTTTCCGTTTCGCGCCGAGGGTGCAAAGCGACGATTGTTCGACGCTTGCTAGAGCCGCGCGTGTAAGAGCATCTCTCAGCTATACTTACGCGCATTACGGCACCCTCTTTTTCTGCTTCTTTCGCTGCGCGAGCTTTCGAGGTAACCGCTTCGCAAAGACGGCGCGGATTCCAGCGATACGATACTTCGCAGCATGACGTATGCTTATAAGTTTCTAGCGGATAAAATTTATTTCAAGAGATGTTAATGAAGGTGTACAGTAACATTTGCATATACAGACGCATACATTTTTGTATCAGAAAAAATTTATAACATATTGTTAATTTGTGTGACTTATCTGATATACGCGTAACACGATAAAGGTAACAACGTTGCTGCATTAATCGACGATCAATTATCTTCTCGCGACGATGTTCCCGCGGTGCGTACATGCTCTTGGCGTGCGAGCTGAAAGTAATAGTACCATGAAATATTCATGGTACCAATAACGGCGCGAATTACAGTGTTCCCGTGTATATTCGCCAGGTGCACAGTCGCCGCAGTCGCCGCGGTTGCCGTGCCTGTAGGTGTAATCCGTGCCGCTTAATCGCACGCCTGGAGTATGTCAGAAATCGATTGTAGCGCGGGAATCGGTATTAGCACTCCCCGATTATGTAAAGCTCGAGCGATTATGGAGATCGAATTAAGCTCGTGGCGCGCGCCCGCGCACTCAAACGGGGCTGACGCGTGAAGAGAGGGTTGGCTGCGGACGATGGGGGCAACGGGGGGAGGGAGGCTATATGCGGCCGTAGGACAGGGGTCGTGAGTGCTTTTCGCGGAGGTAGCGTAGCCTCTCTACGGGCAGAGAGTAGGGGGCTTGCAATTCCCGTAAATTAAAGGACAATCGAGCCGAGGTCACTCCCCATTGTTGCTGGCTTTGGTTCCAACGGCACGGACCGGACAATGCGCATCCAGCGAGATTCGCTCTCGTATTTCATGTAACTGCCAAACACTCGTGGTTTCCGACCCGAAAGAGAAGCGGAGGATGTGCCGATGGAGAGACAGACAAATAAAGACAGAGACAAAGAACGAGCGCGCATAATGACGGCAAGAAGGTAGGAGCAAGAAATGACAGCTAGTTTACGCGTCTGGTGCACTCTCGATATTATCCGCTAGCCACTTCGGGGTCTGGAAAGATTTTGAACGTCGTACGTAACCTCCAGAGCGCCGAACAATATCTTGAGGAGTAAGCACCGGTAATCGTGCCGCAAGGTGGTCTCGCGTCTCAAACTCGGTTACGTCAAAACTCCGCAAGTTCGGCGAGTTACCTTGGCACCACCGATTGCCACCTTGCGCGAGCTCGCGTTTACATACTCCTCTCGTCAAATCTTGTCGGATTAGACTCTCAGCAGCGGCGGCGAGACCTCCGAAGATTTTGGTTTACCTCGATTCGTGCGACGGTTTGCCTTGAGTTACCCAGCGGTACTTTGATCTTCGGCTTCGATAAATCGCGAAAGGAACCCGTTCCTGTGCCAATTGCTTGTGTAAACTTTCATCGAGTTCCTGACGCGATTGCCCGCAGTCGCGTGCTGCTCGGACGGCAAATCGATCTTGCCGCGGTACTTAAAGTCAAACAACCTTGTACAGATATGTAAATCGCGTTACGCTCTCGAAGTCTTGCCCGGCTAGTCGATTAATTTGATGTATTTTAATTTCCTTGCCGGTCCCGAGCTATTCGTAATTGCTCCACGAAAGACCAGTCAACCGAGCGAGAATTATCTTTTAATTGATCGAATAATTTTGTAGATAAAAGAAATAGGTATGTCTACAACTGGAATCATCGTGACCAGTTTATTTTCTACCGATCTCACGTCAGAAATTATACATTTACCTTGAGAGCTACCTTGTATACGCGATCAAAGATTACATTAAGAAATACTAAATTAATGGGCTCATTAAAAACTTATACTACTTACTACATGTATAAACGAATCAAATAAAATCACATCTTGTGCAGGGTAATCTAAAGTGAGTCAAATATTCTAATAAATTATAATTAATTAGATGTATTATGATACAAAGTAGCGTAGCTCACAAAAAGTTAGAAGATAGTACAACTTATCACAAAAAATAAAAAAGCTGTATAGTATCTACTATTAACTATTACAAGACCTTTCTATGTAAACAACGATTTGTCGGACAGCTAATCTTTAAATAAATTAGATAGATAAATTGTTTCCATCATTCCACTGTCCGTTACGACGGAATGTTGCAGAAGTTCTTCTGACGCGCGCATTTACAAAACTTCTACCAAAAAGCATCCCTGTCACGTGAAGAACGCACCGTACCCCGCGGCACAGAAGTCACTGGCAGCCGCTCTCTCGTGCCCTATTAAAATCCGTCAAACGCTTTGCGGGCAATTAAAGCTGTAGCGGCCAGCCGCGTCAAATAAATCAAGGATCAATAAATTAGCGGGCGGTTAAAGCTCGGAGGGGCTGTGACTTTATCTGCGCGGTGGAATCGCGGCGCGCTGCATCGCCGCGCGATGCGGCTCGACCCGACCCGACTCGACCGCCGGGGAGGCAGAAGCGGAAGCTGGCCCCAATAAAACACTTGCCACCCGGCGCTCTTACGTTTACGTCTGCGTTTGCGCCCGCTCCTCCGTTCTCTAATCTGCATTTTAAATGTCGACGCCCCTACGTGGCGTATAGATAACGCCCGGGACTGAAACCCGCCGCCACTGCCGCCGCTGCCGCCGTCGTCCTTGCCACCCCCTCGCCGGACGAGTTACTTCTCTTTCTCTCTATCTCTATCTTTCTCTCTCTCTCTCTTTTCCCTTCTCTGCCTCTCTCGTCAGCAGCCCCTTCGTCCTCGGATTCGCCGGATGTGCCGCCACCGGATACCTCGCGAGTACATTCTCGCGCCCGCCGCGGAGATAAAAGTACCTGCCAGGATGAGCTACGGAGATCCCATCCGTGTACCGCCAGCTATGCTGAGAGCCTGTCCGCGAGCATTCGCCAGACGACTTCATTGTTCACCATACTTTTCGTAGTTCCGCCTTTCCACGCGGGGGATATCGGGCCCGGGTCTACGGCTCGCCGGCGAATTCTTTTTGTTCCAAGGATAACGAGCTGTGCAGCGGCGCTCTTCGTCTTGAAAGCTGGTTTATGGATCGTTCGGGGCTTTCCTTTATGACGCGACTGAGAGCTTTAATATTCATTTCAATATGTCTTTGTTTTTTTTTCGCTGCGTGAGAATCAACTATCAACAGGGCGAGAAATGCTGAAGAAGGTAATTATGAATGGAACTTAATGGAATACAAAAAATGCGTCAAAAATATGTAAAAAAAAATATTTAAAAGCTAAAACGTTTTAAGATCTAGGAATATTTTTTACTTATGTACATCCGCTAAATTTCTTGGACTTTATGATACGTATCTCAAGGAGCAGTTTTCAACAGCTTATGTCTTGCCCTCCGTAAAAATATCTCCCTTCTGCGCGCGACGCCCCGTGTTAAGTATAGACGCTCGAGAGATCACCCGGCATCTGTACCGTCTCTCTGTGGAGATCAGTGGAAATGAGGCGTCGCGATTTCGCCGACGACATAAATCCCACCGTCAGTGGCTCGACCCGAAGAAATGCTCGATTTTACGGCTCCGTCGAATTCAATGGCACAAGAGTTACGACGTACCGAATGCATCGTGAGAGGGGAGCGATATTGTAGCGACTAGCGACGCAAGAGGGAATGAATCAGGGGCGACTGGCCCGTTTTGGCCAAATGACCGAATATGATCACTCGAAGTAAAAGCTCTTACTGTTTTTCCTTCCCCTCGATTATATGCATTCGTTTCCATCCGTGTCAATTTCGTAAATGTGGAAAGAAGAACGACGAAAAGCATTGCTATTTTGGTTACAATTTCGGTGAAAGTTTCCTGAAGTGTAAAGATAATTTTCCTTTTTGTGAAATATATATATATAATTATAGTTTTATTGATTTTTTTACTAGATACTTCGTAAGTTTGTTTTTATAGAGTAAAACGAAATAACTGTTGGTCGAAAGATTCTTTGAAGAGGTAAGTATGCTCTTTTTCCAACTTTGTAATGCATCTTCAGACAAAAGGACGCTGGGAAGAAAGATGTCTACATAAACCATACACATATTACAAATCGTTCATATAAATGCGAAGAGTACAAATGCGATGGAGAGGAGAAACGAAAGATGATGCCGGTGGCTGCCACTCTCGAGAAAAGTGCCAGCAAAGTCAAAGAGACAACGTCACAACCTTTGGTGGGGTATTCCTCTCTGTCTTCCCCTACAGTGACTTATGCAGACCCCGTCATCATACGCGCAAACAATGGCTTTTCGCGAGCGACTGCGTGAGTCGCGAAAAAGTGAGACAGCCGTGCGGAAAGACCCTTTGTCTTTGGGGGGGTATATTCGGGATACTTTCGAGGGAACCAGTCCGAAGGAGAAAGATCCACGCTTCGCCAGCCATTCTTCTTTCACTTACCAAGAACGAACGCGGGCCTTTTGTTTTACGTTCAAGGGAAAAATATTACTTGGAGAGAAACTTTAACTATAGAAATTATGATCAGTCATTTGACGGGGTCTTTTTTTACCCTCGTTAAAAACAATAAGGCTTTCAAATATTAGAACAAAGAATATTGCTATGTGTGCAAACAGTTTTTTTCTATATGTAACTTTCGTAGAGTATAATTTTAAATCACTCCGTTACGTGGAAATGCATTTTCCAGTTATTTCAAAGCAAGAACTCCCAAGCGGGAGCTAACAATAAGATGTGGCGCCGTACAACGACACGCGTCAAACGCGCGTAGGTCTTTCGCCGTTCCATTCACCTAGTTGTAAACCAACAAAGCTGCGAGCGACACAATAGCGCCGTTTTCACACCGAGGTACTTACTATATGAGGCAGACTAGAACAAAGTAG
Organism: Temnothorax longispinosus; assembly: GCF_030848805.1. Classification (NCBI taxonomy): domain Eukaryota; kingdom Metazoa; phylum Arthropoda; class Insecta; order Hymenoptera; family Formicidae; genus Temnothorax; species Temnothorax longispinosus. The sequence goes on from NC_092361.1 coordinate 13,291,299, forward strand.
CGTGACACTTCCAGTAACAGAAGCGTCATCGGACAGAGATACGTCGGAATGTCGGCGTGCTGGCGCGGCTGTCTATCTGTCCTCGGCAGACAATACGAGATCCGAGGACAGACGTGGCCGAACCGCGCCCCTTTCATGTACCGCTGATTGATACCCTCGGTCCTGTCCGACGTGGGGATGCGACGGTAATGTCGCCCTCGTTGCCAGTCTCGCGTACGGTCACATTATCAACGCCAGCTCGAGATGTGCCGATTAACCAAACGCTCGATGCTCGACATTACCGAAAATGTCGAATCGCGCGCCCGTCGCGCCGGCGCCGTTTCCACGTCTCTGACGAAGTAGACGCTCGCACAAAGATATACGCTATTATCATGTTACATGAATTTTTATCGTGTCGTGTATATTATTGAATCAGTGCACGTATAGCGAGGCACATATTCTACTTTATTATTACACGCAAAAAAAATCATTCTTTATAAGAACTTTTAACTCTCGGTTGTCACACGGGGTTAAAGTGACCCCAACCAATTTTCAAACGTTTAAACATTATAGAATGTATTCTTATGATAAAAAATTAACTTGTTAAGTGGTATTATGTTCAAAAAAATTATTTAAAAAATGTTTAAAAAAGAGGTGTGACAACCGAGGATTATTAAATATATTTTATATAATCGCATTTTTAGAAAAAATGTATTCGCATACAGGTCTTTATAGTGTCCTTTATCTCGACACGCTCTTTTAATATAACAATATTTTTCTGAAAATATGGAATCTTGAAAAGCTACTTTTTCGGATAAAACTTTACACGATGGAGCGCTCGCGCGATACGGCACGGTGTGTCTTTATTTTATGCATGTAACGGCACATCAACTTGGTCAGAGGACACGTTGAAGCGTGGCAGCACTATTTCCGTCGGGCGACGATCGGTATTGCCGCGCTTCCGGTTCGAACTTGTGATAAATGTCATTCCTCGGATCGGAGCCGACGCGAGTGGCGACGCGACGTTTCAAAGGGCTTTCCCCGGATGGCGGCAAAAGGGCGGACCCGCACGGATACGCCGTTGCGGAGTTATCCGTCGCATCCGTCGCTTCTTGTTAAAGTGACATTCGCGAGAGACGATCAAAGGCGACATTCCTCGCAAGCAAGAATCTGCGGAATTGCTTTCCGGACGCAAGCCGGCAAGCCGTGCGTGACGATTCGGCGTGGAAATTAGCGGGTCGTTGCCTATGTGGCTCCTTGTCATCGGCGTCGCGTCGATGTCGTGCCGCGGGCATTGCCTGAATTCGCGTGAGTGCCGTTTTAATCGTGCACAAAGCACCGTTTATAACACGAATTACACCACGGAAAGACTTATCGATCTATGCACACGCTGCTGGCACGAAGCGAGTAACGCACAGGCAGCTTGTTACGCGCGATCATGAATCTAAAAATTTACGTAATGTTTTATGTAACACTAGATTTCTATCGACGTGATGAGCGAATTTTATTTAACATATTCATATACACATACTGTTTGGTGTGCGTCGCCTTTATACATACATTTAGTCTCTCGTATATTCGCTTTTCCGCCTTCGGAGGAATTGATACCCCTCCGTACATATATGTATATATCTTATTTTTTAAATGTAAATGGCATAATACATGTTGCTTGTCACAATGTCAAATCTAATTTTTTAGTTATTTTTGTAAGTTCTATTGTATTGAATATATAATCTGGTTTTAAAAATATTAGTAGTTATTTTAAATTTTACTATTCTAATAAAGTGATTGTCACTGAAATCCATATAAGAGAGGCTGAACGTTTTCTTTATATATATATATATATATATATATATATATATATATATATATAAACAAATGAACGAAATTATTTCTCTCAAATTACATTAATACGTTACATTGGATTGATTGTTAAGTGTACATACTATTGTGTAATATTATAAAATTGTATAATATCTAGACATACAGTATACTTTTACCATTTTGATTTCAATATAGCTTTTTGACATATTGTAATTTCAATTAATTACAAAGAATTTCACATACTGTGAAAAATTGCCGATTAACGATCAAATCAAATAACCGCAAATATTGATGCCTTTTTGCATAGCTTTCACAACTTGCGATATGTTACTGTCGAAGGTAAATTATTCCGTTTACATCTACTATTTCTCCGTTATTCGCAATTTTCCCAATATCGGCGTAACCGTTTTCAGTTATGTAAACTTCGGATAATATGTAATGGTTATTCAACCACTCCAATAATTTGCTGAGTGCCGACGCTGTAATCTGCGATTAAAATCATATAATCATATAATTGTGAGACATATATATCTTCATGCATAATACGTGACATATGGTTTTATATTCTGTGATAATCTACAAATTTTTTAAATTTGTATCTGTGCATGTATGTGTATTCTTGTTTCCTAAAACGAAAGCATTGGCTGTATTCAGTAGAGAAAGCTGCTTTGTACAATTTGTGAATCTGATTGATGAATTCTTTTAATTTTAACCGAAGCTCTAAAAGTATACACCAATCAAATTTTACAGCAGTTGCAAAGCAGCTTTCCTCTGCTGAATCCAGTCAATATCAGAGTTTTATATTCCTTTTATCTATATTTCACAATTAATTTCAAAGAAGATATCAGTAGAATTCTTGATAAGTCGCACCTTTTTATTTGTAAGTAAAACAGTCGCGAATGAAAGAATCCTTGAAAAAGGTTTTTCAAGATATTTCTGTTCAATTTCTCAAGTTTCAAATAATCGCTGCTTTTACTGAAAATTGGATGAATAAACTAGCCACATTGTTCCATTCGAGAGTTTTCTTAATAAATATATAAATAAATAAGTTAAATAAAATAAGTTAAATAAATTAGACTACAAATGTTGAATCATTGGTTTACAATTTCATATATTTTTTACAATTTTACATACGAAATATAATAATTCCAATTTTTCTTATTGCCGACTGATATAAAATACACTTTTTAATAAAAATGCAGTTTTGATGTACGAAGAAATCTTTCAAATTTAGAAAAAGGTAGTTTGAATGCTTGCAATTTAAACAAACAGTACGGTTTTGCCGTTACACATTACTGATACATACCACTTTGTAACTGGTGAAAATTTTCATTATACATGTTATACACTTTCGCGTACGCTAATAGCATATGATGACCGCAATGATAATCTGTAATGCCAAATTGATTAATTGCCGCTGTACGCATATTGTGGTTAGAATATGCCATCAAATTCGCCTCGTTTATGGTAACTCGAAATTTCACTCAAAAGCAGAATCAAAATGAGAGCATAGATAGATCACTAAAAATTAAAAAAATTTTTAACTATAAAGTTTTAGAAAATATAATCTTTTTTTCTCTTCTCTGTCTCTTTTGTTCTTTCTTTCTAGCTTGTATACGAAATTGCACACTTGAAAATATAAATTTTTGAGAAATGTATAATCAAGTTTTTTTCTGTCTACATCTTTGTCTTCAAAGGATTTAAAAATATTATTTTAATGTATTTCTGTAATCGTTCCGCTAGCATGGAATTTGTACATTTATCCAAAAGTTATAAATTGAGCGGTAAATTCCAGTCAAACAGAGTAACGGTTGGCGTCAAATCATTCGTTATAATTTCATTAATAACGTCGTTATAGTGTCGTATAGCATCTTCGTTAACGAAGTTTCTGAAGCTGTGCAGCAAAATTCTTACCCGTGATGAGGACATCTTAAACATTTTAGTCTACAAATGAGCAAACTTCTTAGACGACACCACAAGAAGAGCATCATTATATTACAATATTCCCGCAACAGCTAGCACACTCGCACCAATGCTTTTTGCGAGTAGGATATCCTTCTTATAATGATAGAATCAAAATTTGTATATTCTACACAGAAAAAAATGTTGCTTTAATTAAACGTCAACGTCACGGGCTGTCACAAGCATAAATAGTTAATTCAATTGGATATCATTTTTTCCAGTATATTAACTTGTTTTATAATAACAAAGATTTTATAATATATAAAAGTTTTATTAAAATTTGTTTTGAGGAACATGCAATTTAGAAATATGGATTGTAGTTTTATAGATAATTGAATATTTTTTTAATTTTACCTAAAAATCTAAATTTTTATTTATTCCAATGTTGATCTCTGATATATCTGCTATTGTATATTATATACAAAGGATAATACATCATTGTTTAACTAAACATTTTAAAAGATATGTGATATACGTAAATTTCTACTTAATAGTATTAAGTTTATAAAAATCAATATCCCATTCAAAAATAATAATTAATTTATACGTATATTTATAAAATTAACACTTTTTGGTTATATAAATTGTTTAACACAAAATAATATTTTTATATTACCTTGTTAAAAACATTATGTGATCAATAAATTATTTCTATAATTCAGAAAGATAGAATTCTTCTTTTATATATGCGAACCGAATCTTTCGTGCTTACTTGAAAAAGGAAAAAAAGAAAAACGGTAGCAGGAAGGTATTAAGAGATATTCAAAACATACAGATGCAAAGAGGATCTAGTAGATTCTACTTGTCCGACGTAGATCCTCTTTGTATTTATGATAAAAATCATTTGCAACATCCGCGTTATTCCAGTCCCGTATTAGTCTCGGATTCGCATGAGTCATATAATCTTATATGGATTGTCCTTTATCTATAGATTGTTTTTCAGATAATATACATATAATAAGGAACAGATATAACTTGATTTTTTGGTAATAATGAGATAAAGTATAAAAATAATACTAAAATATAAATAATAATAATAAAAATAAAAATTTGTTTTTTGTAAGAAATAAAGATAATGTATTCATCAAATTTATATTATTTATTATTTTATATTACATATTACATTAATTATTGAAATAAATATAATATAAATAAAATAAAGAATATATCTAACCTGTATGTATATTATTAATCTAATTGAAATATTGTTTAGATATAATGGGATATTTTAGAAATATTGTTTAACTATTTGATATATTTAGGAAAATATCCTGAATAATTTATGTTTTATAAACCTTTAGTATAATTATAAAAAATATTTTTAGTTGAATTCGCTAATCTTTATATGCAAAATTCATGTGATAAAATTTAAATCTGTAACTATAAAAAATTGATATTTTATAATTAATGCTTATAATTAAATAAAAATAAAATCTTTAAAAATGAGATATTAAAATGATATTGATCTATAAATAATCTGACCTTGATTCGAAATTATCGATTATAGAGACCGAATCATATATAGCGTGATATTGATAGCTCTTTGCATGTGGCACTTAGTACTTCACGTATATGTTGATGGAAAATGATCCTATTTATGTCAATTATGCTTCTCATATTAGCATAATTGTTTTCTAATTATAATCGGGTAAGAAATAATTCTTTTTCGATTGATCCCAACATTTTTCTAATTTCCATGGCGTATTAAAAAAAAAGTAAAATATAATAACTAATAAAAATATATGTCTGCATTTTGTTGGCAAACTTGATTTATTTCGGGATAATCGCTGGTTTCGTTGAGTAAAAGGATAAAAGAACTTATTAAACCATTTATGTAATCTTTTCATCACAGCAATATCTTCCTTTGATATTTTATTTTGTGGTTTAAAGATATAAAAAAAACAGCGCACAGATATATATATATATATATATATATATATCTTATTTTATATATATTCAAAGTAAGTAGTTTCTTTACCAAAGAAAAATATCTCATTAGATAGACAAGTCAATTTAGATAATTGAGTTAAATTGGACTCGTAATGGACATTGTAGAATGTCTTTTCTGTGATAAATTTTAAATTGTAAAATATTGCGTTAGATCTCAACTTTCTGATGTTGAAACTCACGATCATACATATTATAAACCTGGACATATGCCAGAAGCAGATTATGACCACAGAGATAATCCACAATGCTTGATTGATTCAATGCCGACGCATAATTTGTTGCATAATCAAAGATATAGATATTGATCGGCTTGTTTGAGATTATCCAATATTTGACTTGATGAAAATTAAGAATTAAATATTAATATATCTTTCGAAGAGAATATCAAAACACGCGCAAAAACAATAAGAAAAGAATTTTAATAAACGTTGCAAAAAATTATCATTTTTTTAAATTATATATGAATTTTTATTTCTAATTCAAGTATGATACTCGCATTATCCAATTATATCTTTTATTCAGTGTAAAAAATATAGAAGTCTGTATAGAAATCACATTTTATTTCTGAGAACAGTTAAAACGATTCTAACATAATCGTCAAAAAAGTTTGATATTACTAGATTAATTCAATCGTTCAATTATTGCAAAATATATGAAAGATCACACAGAGTATTATAAGTGTGAACCGTATTTTATTCTTATTAATTATATTATTATACAATAGTAACGAATAATAAATATATCTTCTCTTACTTATTTGAAATAAATAAGAGAGGTAAAATTTTTGACTAAAACAATGGGATACATATATATTTCATTGCAGACGAAATGTGTTCCGAATATTTTTGTGACTTTCTTTAAGTACTATGAATAAAGATATATCAAATAGCTTTTATATGTACATTGTTGGAAAATTTGTGTTAAATATAACATAAATTGCATGTCCAAAACGGTCTACTAAAATTTTTGTGTTAATTTAACATAATATGGATGTGTTAAATGGTAACACCGATACTATGTTAAAATATTTCAACAGAAAAGAAATGTAATTCTGATCGTAATTTGACGTTAATTATGTGTACAATTAACATAACTTTTATGTTGAAGTTAAGATTGTAAGATAAAATCAACATTCTTTTTCTGTAAATTTTTATTCCCACTTCTGTTATAGAGTAAAATCAACATTCTTTTTCTGTAAATTTTAACACATTTAATAAATACGTTCAAATTGTGTTACTTTAACATATTCTTTAAATTATTTTAATAATTTTACATCTTAAATTTGTTAAGCTCAATTAACATAGCAGGCATATGTTAAATCTACATATGTATGTGTTGATTATTTTACACAAAAATTTTAACAAGAACCTTTTTTAACAAACCTAGAAAAATTTTCCAACAGTGTAAATATAGTTTATTAAATGGAATAAAAATAAAATGATATTTGTTTTAGTCACATAAACGTAGTATTTATTTTTTATTAAATATTAATTATTTTTGCTCTCAGATTTCTTGCCAATTGAATATCCTTCTTATATTTATGATACAGGTCAGTAACTAATGTCGCTACAGCATTGCATTGCTTGATAACCGGATTCACGTACGTCATGTAATCCTAAATAGATTGCCTATAATATAAATTACTGATTACAATTTTAAACAGTAACAGCGGTTTGTGCATTTCCTTCTCAGTACTCTCAGTAGCATACATATTTTATACATGTGTAATTTAATTATACTAATAAACATATTACTTCCTGATGTTATATATTTTTAATAGATTACAGTCAAAAGTATAATTTAAAATTTTAGCTATTTATGCGTGTATATTAAATTTTAACAATTTTAGATTATAAATTTTAATACAGTATTTGTAAATTTTAAATTTTAGTGTAAAATTTTGAACTTTACAAACATTTTTTAATATATTTTTTAAATTTAATATTATTTGTGCAGCGAATGTTAGGATTTAATGTACCGAATATTAGGACTTATCGAAGTTTATCGAAGGACGTTAAATTTCAATTTAACTTTGATATAGTAACTTTGATATATATTATAGGCAATAAGTACGGTTGAACTTCAACCGCTTAATCTTATGATATTTGGGAAACATTTGCCTTTCTTTACGCGTCATTACACTCGCCTATCACAGTTCAGTAAACGTCTTTTACCGAGCATTTCTCTGTATTGATCCTGGTTGTGATCTTCTGTGAAGGTATAAAAAAAATTTATTGTATTGCATGCTCTTTTCTTTGTTTGAATATTTATAAAATGTTTACATCTCTTCCGTACATTTACGATAGAGATAAATGATTTATAGGAACTTAAGACAGTCATAAAAATGAAATAATTTACTTCTAATAAGAACGTATAATTTATTATTATCTATATTAAGAATACATAAATGTCCTCAAAAGATGTATAAAAAAGCTTTCACATATTCTCAATAATTATATTTAATATTTTTTACCCAGAGATTTACAAAACTTATTTTATTAATTTATCAAGCAATAAATATCAGAAAGGGACACAATGTTGATATCTTTCACGAGGTACAGCGAACCAACGAAGAGCTTTCTTCGATCGTCGACAGTGCCAAGGAGTTTGAATTTTATTTATTCTTTCAATGGTTTTCGGTTTACCGAGAGTGACGTTAAATGACTTCTTCAAAACGGATGATGCGATATATGGATGTATCTATAAAAACCATTAAATATATTAACATTACTAATTAAATATATCAACATTAGTTATATATATATATATATATATTTAACTGACTTTATTTAATCGATATATTTAATCAAACAATTTTTTTAAGTGGTACATTATAATATTTATAATAACAAATAACATATTTTATCTGCGATTTACGAAGTTACTTTACGCATCGATATGGTGAAATTATTATAGAAGATAGAATAATGCAGGATGCTCTCTCTCTTCCCTCCCCACCCCCCCTCTCTCTCTCTCTCGAGCCATCTCGTAGTATATAACTGTGCCTCATACATCATCATCTGAAGCATCCGGTATTACTCTCATATGCTGTGAGCACGCAATATCCTGCCATGTTACAACTAAGTAAATACTATCGAATGCTTTTACGAGTTCGAAGATTGAAAAAAAATGTAACCGATTGAAAGCGATCACTCGTTTGTAATTAAAAAATGTTTCGATACAAAATTGAACCATGATATAAGATCCATCAGGAAAATATATATGTGCAGGAAATTATATAATTGTGCGCATATCGTATTGATGATGTCCATTTAAAAGCGTATTGCATAATTTTTGCTATTATTTGTTAAGTAATTTTTTGATCATCTAATATTCTAAGTAACTTAATACAATTTTTTTTTGTTACAAAATTTTTACCGCACGTACGTGTAATTGAATAAAATAAAATTTCATGAATTATAGTTTATAAAATATATCATCGATTCTTCATAAATTGAAAGAATCTTACGTGATAATGCAGTGGCCCTGGTCCTTTGACGTCTTTCTTTTTTTCACGAGGAGCTGAATATATCACGCCATTCTTCACGTTCTTTGATATATCTCTTCTGAGATCGTAGTGTGCTGGACCTGTGCACGCATACCAATAATGAAAAAGTCTTCCTAGACAATCTCTTTTGACATTTACTTTACTTTATACCTGGTACACGGAAATCGTCTTCTGGTATCATCGGAAACCGGCTGGCGCGTGAACCGAAGGGTGGAGCTAATCGTCGACAAAGGAAATCACATCTATCACGATTAGCTTTGAAGGCTGATAAAACTTCGTAAGCACCTGAATCCGGTACTTCATCCTATGAAAATTGAACGATAAATGATCGGAATGAATACTGACATACCACTTCATCTTATTTTAAATATTATGATTGCGAGATAAAATTCATATCGCAAGTATTCGTATTTTTATATTCTGAGACATATTGCTGATAAAATTAAGGGATTCGAAGAGAGTAAGAGGGAGAGATTTCGCCTTTCTCTTCTTTATAATTTAATCATTTAGGATGGATGCCGATTCGGGCGCAAACCTAAGCGCCGATGTTTCCGGCCATCCACAATTTGCACTACAGAGACAGAGACACCAAGCAGGGATTGGCTCAAATTTCCGGCTCAACGAGCCGGAAGTGATTTCTCCGGGCAACATCGGCCACGCGCCTCTACGTGGAAATGACCTGCAGAGCGCAGCAAAATGTCATTTCCGGCGTACACGGTCACCATTCTTCCCTACGTTATGTAAATACGGCTTCCTCGAATCGGGACGTTATTCCCAATGATTTGTCGTCAACAAGAAAATATTCAACGAAAAGAAGGATATTGACTGTCAGCTATCACGAAGTAATATGATAGTTCAGCAAAAAGAAACTGTGACAGCTAATAAATAACGTTAATTTATCAATCAACGTCGTGCACCGGCATCACCTACACACTGACAATTTTGCAAGGTGTTTAGATTGTTTAAGTGCGCCAGCTAATCTAAACTACACGAACTCGTCGAATACGGCGGAATCAGCAGCAAGTCGCTTGGCACTGACGACTCTATCCTGGCCTATCTACGGGCTGCGGCATCGAATCTCGTTCCGACGCTCTCGATTAACGGCCAGATTGGATCCTAGCCCCGAATCGCCCCGGGTACAGATGCATCGGTTCGATCCGCTGCCATTAATTTCGTCTCCAGCTCTCCTGATTACCTTGCGCTTCCCGGATTACTCGGCTCCATCGAGCCCACAGATCCCGAGCAAGCCGAAAGAATCTTCGGAGGTTCAGTCTGACCACAGACTTATTGTGACTACTGGCTCGAGTTTCTCGCGCGTCTTAATCTTTATCCTCGTAACGTTGCTGGAGCGACTTGGATTGCCTTATTTACAGCAGCGATTACAAATTGGTTAATTCGATAAATATAAAAAATATATAAAAATATATTTATTATTATGTAATATTCTAAATATAACTTTCAGAGTTTTTCAAAACACAAGATTCGAAGTCTTGAAGTCAATTTAAAAAAATATAATTTATTTATTGCATGTATTATAATTAATTTTATTGTTACTTAAACAAAGCTTAATAATGCAAATTACTGTTAATTATGTATTATTTCGTACGCTTTTTATAATTTTTAGAATTATTCCTATATATAAAAGAGATTGTCTTATTAAAAATAATTTATATTGATTGGAATATATCCTTATGGAAAATTATTACGATGAATGAAATATATTGATTTATAAATAAATGTATAATGTATGTATGTATCATGTTTTTGTAGCGGTGCTGACATCTCTTAGCGTATTGAGTTGATCGCAGGTATTTCCATTCCAGAATACCGATAAAGTGAGTATAAAATTAGCATTGCATATAAGATTGAAACAAGTTTCTGTTCGTCAAAGTATTAATTAAGCGTACGAAAGAATTACTCCAATTGCATTAATCGAATTGAATAAATAATATGCTACATTTATGCATGCATACAAAATTCTTGTAATACTCACATGTTTACGAATTTTTGGAAATCTATCCACTCTTGATTTGAAGACTGCATGATATGCCGGACATTTTTCTTCGTCTACTTCCTTTACTACTTTATATTCATCGATTATCATGAATTCATTATCGTCGCCTATCGATGTTAATGTTTTGCAAAGTTTTGGGTAATCAAACATTTTTTGACATTTATTTTTAAAACGTTTTGCGGATTCAAAAGCCAAAGTTCCGATCTCCGTATAGTAATCTGCAGGACCTGCAATGTAAATTTATGCAGTTTTAATACAAATTTGTACGTAATGTGCACATATCACGTACAAAAACTTAGTTACGCAACATATAGATACCTGGTATCACATCAATAGTTCTCTTGAAACGATCGTCGAAAGCGCCAAAAGGTGCACGAAGAATAGAACCGTAACAAATTTGCGGGATCGTGATTTCATACGTTCCAGGCCCGCGTGTATCTAATTGAAAATTCTCTTCGAATCTCTTAAAAGAAGAAGAATAAATCCTAATTGTGTGTATAACAATTGACACAAATATGTAGAGACATACCTTCGCGGTATGATTGAACGGCGGCAGTTCTACCGTAAGAGGGTCACATTTACACGGAACACGTTTGCGCTTATCCGAGCGCCTATCGAACACGCCTTTAGGCAGGTCGTAATGATTGGGAGCTGGAAAGTTCTTTGTGGGAAAAGCAAATTTCCATAAGGCGATTCACAGATACAAAGGCAGTTTTCCGGCTCTCTCGGAGTTTCTCGGCGAAAGACCCGGCGACTCCGAAAGTTACAAAGTATGTTCTTAAAATTACTTGGCGTAATTTTTGCTGGTACAAAGCTTCCAAGAAACGCGGCTGCTTAGCGGCGGCTCTTTTCGCTTCCCTAGTTCTCTCGTTGCGGATTTGGGCGGGACTTTTCTTTGTTTCGTGCTCGTAGTCTCCGGGACCCGGGGTCACGGAAGTCCGTTTGTCATCTCTACCCTTCATTCTGCTCCAAAAGTTTCCTTTGTACCTCAGAGCGGTAAAGTTTGTCTTCTACGGTATAAATAATCGTTCGTGAGATATTTTACAAATGAGAACTACGGCATCTTGTACATACCCCTCGGGGAACATTGTAGAAGTCGGTTGGCTTATGCTCGATGACCGAATTTTTTACAAGTACACCTCGTTCATCGTAGTCGTATCCGCCGACGTCACGTTTCGAAGGAACGGAAAGGCCTGTCGTAAGCGGTCGCGGAGGACGAATCAGCCATAGCTAACAGATAGTTATGTTAAATATGTTATTATGATTGAAATCAGAAATATTTTATTGCACATTGAAATTAAATATCTGATCGTCAAAAAGATATATGTATTTTTTTAAGCGATAATAATTAACGACTTATTTTTGTAATATTATACAGCAGTTTATATACAATGTTAGTAACTTGATTTAAAATTTTACACGAGAGCGAAATATTTCCCTTTGCAATAATTTTTATTTTATTTTTAATTTAATTTAAAATTTAAATTTAAATTTTATGTAATTTGATGCAACTACACAAACAAGTTACACAAACACGTTAAAATAGATTTAAAAAACGTTAGCACAAGTATATTTACAGAAAATTAGTATGGAAGTACACAAATCAAGAAAATACTTTACTTTGCCTGCGGAACCGTGCCAAGTGCCCGGATGGGATCTTATTTTTCGAGGCGTTTCCTTAACGCTCGGCAAGATATACTCCGTTGGACCCGGTTCCTCACACACCTTTTCTTTAAATCTAACATCGGTGTAATCGAGACTAACGCCGCCCTGTAAATTATTGAGAATCTCAGAAAGGATATCGAATATCCGGCGTGTACGACGATGCGGAAGAATTGCAAATAAATGAGGCATGAATAGGAGAAAATGCACGTTCTGGTATACGTTTCCGCGGCGCCTCTATATTGTAAGAGCCAGGACCCGGGAACTTATGCGCGTCTTTTGGTATGCCGAGTGTCTGCCTGCCGGCTCCGCTCAAAAATGGATAAGCGTTGTCTGTGGAACGTACTCTGTGTAACGTAATGGCATACGCGACGCGTGCAAATGCAAGTTTCTGCACGGAAAGAAGAATTCGCGGACGTTGCGTATCGCGAGTTACCCGGATCTCGTGCTGGCTTTGATGGTTCCGATACGTCGTAAGTCCCCGGGCCCACTTGAGCGGGAGTCGACGTGGCTACTTCCGCGAATCTTTTCGTTCTGTCAAACGCCATGCGTCGGCTTTCGTTTGTACGATCGAGAAAGGAGAATGTTTAAAGCATACGCGGTTTTATAACCTGAACGGATGTAAATTCATATTTGAGAGCATGTCGCGATTGAAAAATATAAATTTTAAAACAACGTAGAATCAAATAGTTTTTATTTGTTTGATTCTTTTCTTTTAATTGTCAACTAAAAGTTATAGCGCAATAATATCTTTTGTCGCGTTTTTGCATCTACAAAGATATTTCGATCTTTTACATCTGCAATCTCATACGTAATTGGAGAGGAAAATGCTGTTTATTTTACAAATACAACCACAATGTAATATTTAGCAACGACAAAGGATTAATTTGGAACGTTTCGCCGTATATTCTAAATGTGTTCGAGAAAAAAAGAGATGGTAGGAAATGGTATTTTTAAAAGAAACGATTGTGTGCGTTAAAAGAAACGATAAAACTTATGAAAATTTTTTCTATTTTAATCCAATGTGGAACGATTTGAAATAAAGTATAATTCCGACTTCTTTCATAATCCATAATCATTTTAACGATATTAAAATATACTACATAATAATACATAATACACCGTAATCGTGTATTTGACTAATACTACGTTTACGCGAGCGTTACTTCTGTAGTAACTTACGATAATTCCTTCGCGTAAACGGGATTTTGTAGTAACTTACGACAATTCACTCCGCGTAAACGGGTAAATTATCATAAGTTACTACAGAAGTAACGCTCACGTAAATGTAGTATAAGGGCCTAAGCAGAATGGCTGTCTCGGCAGTGTTTTATGCCTTAAGTCTTTATCTTATGTAACGCACAATACTGTACAGTATTGTGCATTACATAAGACAAAAACTTAAGGCATAAAACATTGCCAAGACAGCCATTCTGCTTAGGCCCTAAGGGCCCGGACACACACTTCTGCATAACGCATAATGCGTAAGCATAAGAAAATTGATTGGTCCATACACATGTGCATAAGGAAATAGACCAATCAGTTTTCTTATGCTTACGTATTATGCCCGTATCACACTAGCGGCTCGCGGCCGCGACTGCGATTGCGATTTCGTCTCTTGACCAATGAGAAATGTCCGAATTGCCAGCAGCTTCTTTCTCATTGGTCAAGGGACGAAATCGCAATCGCAGTCGCGGCCGCGAGCCGCTAGTGTGATACGGGCATTATGCGTTATGCAAAAGTGAGTGCTCCCCGCTTAAGGCTGCGTTTCCACTATACGCGTCGCGCGTTGCGTCGTCTGTCGTTAACCAATCTAAACATCCCGTCACAAGTGATGTAATAAAATGGGATGTTTTGATTGGTTAACGACAGACGACGCGACGCGCGACGCGTATAGTGGGAATGCAGCCTAAAGCTTTGTGTCCACGATGCTAGAACTGCGTTCGAGTTTCGGTTTAAGCCAATCAACTTGCAGCTCTTACAGAAAAGCAGCAGTTTTATTGGCTTAAACTGAAACTCGGACGCAGTTCTAGCATCGTGGACACAAGGCTTAAGGAGATGCTGGAGCCGTCTGTTTTACCGGCATTTTTTGTCGGCACGTAGCGTCGTATTAATTTGACAGAATTAAAAATCCTTCTCCAGAATTGCAGTACATACATTCATGATTCGAGGGAACTCCGATTTTATATAGAAAACGAGAAAAAATTACGGAAGTATAGATTTCCTTATCCTACTTTTATCCCAATATGGCGTCTCGAGTTGCGGCGAGCTGTCAGCTCGTCACAAGATGTATTTCATATAAGAGATATACCATTGGTACGAACGCGAAAACAAGTTCCCCCGAATTGCACAACAAGAAAAACATCGATAAACCCTCCAAATCAAGATTTGGAAGCGTAATATATGTGCGTGCAATGTAGCGTGCTATCCTTGTTTATATCTTTGTCTATACAAGGACAGATATAGTCGATAACATAGAAAATGGTAATTTTGTCGGTTATACAGACGGCTCCAGCATCCCCTTAAGAGGATCCTGCAGCCGTATGATTTACCGACATTATCGTTAATCAATGGATCTTTTAATTGGCTTTACAGAATTGCAAGTTTTTGATCTAGAATTAAAGTCCGCACAAAAATCTAGGGTGCAAAACGCGATTTTATATCAAAAGCACCAAAAAATTAAAAATATTACTTATTGGGGCACATACACAGCTGTCACCTGACGACAATACCCGAGGTGAAAAAATATGTTATACAAATGCTCAAAAGGTAGCACTTGTAGCATTTAATTATATTATTATATTAAAAAAACCAGTGCTCCAAGAGCTGCTTTTTGAAGAAATACGACTTTGGAGCACGTGTAATACGCAACTCGAACGAGCTGCAGACTATGGAGCATTGAGAATATGATGCGAAGCATTCGTAAACGGAAAAGAACAATAGAATTGAGCATGTGTCGCATTTAATGATGACTATTTTTGTAGTAAATAATAAATTATTGTACACCTTTCACTAACTTGTATGGATGATTGTCATTCACAACGCACGTATCGTCTTCGTAGTTTTCTATGGATGTGTGCGTAATACAAAGCTAAAGACACGAAGACAACTTAGATGCGAGCTTATCTTACTTCTAAACACTGACAAATCGACTCGTCCGAAATCGTCTAACAGAGACAGTGCAAGGGCCAAATTATCGAGTGACACTTCGCCGAATGAAGCGAGTCTCATCGATTACGTCAATACGCCTTCATTGTTATTACCAGTTTCAGCCAGCGCGATAACCGTAGCAACAACTACGTCTGGTCCAGATCGAGATACGACCGGACGCGGATGATTTATGCTGCTATTACTTTGCATTCACTAATATTGTGATGTTATCAAATAATGTGTCATGAAGAACTTGAGATATGTGATTACATTCAGATAATGACCAACGTACAATTCTTATTTCTCATTTTACATTATTCTGTATTGTTTATAATGTTTCAATAAGATACATTTCTGTTGTACATTGTATATTGGTTGTTATCTGATATAACACTGCTAAATAACATATCTTACTCCAGCTATTCATGAATCATTACTTGATAACATAAATTGTAACATTGTATAAATTATAATAAAATAAGAAAAAGATGTTATTCTTATTATATTCTAATTTGTAAATAACCAATGTACAATGTACACCAGAAATGTATCTTATTGAAACATTATAAACAATACAGAATAATGGAAAATGCATAAGAAACGCTGGACATATAAGAAATGCTGCAGAATAATAATGAGATAAAGATTTGTACGTTGGTCATTATCAGAATGTAATCACATATCTCGAGCTCTTCATGACACATTATTTGATAACATCACAAGTCACGTAACATTGTCAGAAAATAAATTTTTTATTGCGGTGCATATTCTGCACAAGTCTCTATCTGTCAGATACTACGTTTACGCGAGCGTTATGCGGAGTCTACAATGCGAGTCGCAAAAGTCGTGAGTCGCAAGAATTGACCAATTACAATCGAATTTGAGGAGAATACTCGACTGTGATTGGTCAATTCTTGCGACTCACGACTTTGCGACTCGCATTGTAGACCCAGCATTACTTCTGTAGTAACTTACGATAATTCCTTCGCGTAAACGGGATTTTTTGTAGTAATTTACGATAATTTACTCCGCGTAAACGAGTGAATTATCGTTTACTACAGAAGTAACGCTCGCGTAAACGTAGTAAGGGGGATTTTTCGGGCGTCCTCGGGTGAGGACTGTTATGGTGCCTTATACCTCCGGGTAATTGACACATCGGAGCGTAAACGTAGTTAGACGTAGTAAAGGTGGAAGCACATAAAATTGCAGGAGCCATGAGCAGAATGCAGAAGCCATATGCGCATGCGCTATAGTATCTGTAGAGCTCTACAGATACCACAGCGCATGCGCATATGGCTTCTGCATTCTGCTCATGGCTCCTGCAATTTTATGTGCTTTCACCTTAAGAGTCATAAGAAGTTATAAACACGCGGTCGAGACGGCCGCGTGTTTCTAAGGGCCTAAGCAGAATGGCTGTCTTATAACCTGAAAGCAGTGTTTTATGCCTTAAGTCTTTGTCTTATGTAACGCACAATACTGTGTTAATGTTTCCTGTCTTGTGTCTTGTGTAGTATACGCGACGTATAACTCCCGTCGGATTCTTCTCTAAATTATGTTTATTGTTTTTTTATTCAATCAAAAATTTTAGTAATGTTTAAATTTTAATGTTTAAATTTCAAAGTCTAGCAGGTTAGGCTGGATTTTTGGATTTATACATATCACTTAATAAGTTGAACTAGGTATAACGTAATTTTGTGATATAAAATATACATAATAACACATAATACACCGTAACCGCGCGTGTGTATTTGGCTAACAAATACTCGTGAAAATGTGAAATAAGATGCTCGTGTCGGTACCAGTGGCAGATCGAGTGCATGTTTACCGACGGTGTTAGTATTATAGATCTGTCGTTCGTCACGACAGAGTCACAGTTTTGTTACGTCATCGACATATTGTATGGTCAGTATGGACTGCGCTCAGGTATAGAAAAATATGACCGGTGACTCACACCGATTGAAGAAAAGAGGTACATAGCGACTGATAGAGGAATTTGGAAGGTAGTTGGAAGTTTTATTTGAGTGTACTATTCTGTCTAATAGAAAATTTTTACTTAATAATTTTATTTGATTTTAATAGTTTCATCGGACACCCTGTACATGCAGAATAACTAGAAGAATTATACCTAGATAAAAGAAATCATACAATTCTATTTTAAGAAAACGACGATTTTCTTCTTGGAAAGATCTAATTTAATTGACTTTCGCATCTCTTCCACATCTCCACCTATAAAAAAACTATTGACATCAGAAAACAAAAAATTAACTTATAATAGAATTTTATTTTAGAGTGGAATTTCTTGAGTTCTTATAACTATTGTTAATCACTTATTTGTTATTAATTTAATATTTTAAACACAAATTGAAAAAGTATAAGAAACTCTTTTTATTACCATTATTATAATTATTGTAATAAATATTCTAATAATTATACAAATCAAAAGGCAAAAAACCATTTCAGTATGTACAGACTTACTCTCTTGTGCTAACATTTACTGCTAAGCATTACATAATGACAATCGTGTTTAACTAAATTTGTCAAAATATTATAAAATGAGAAAACAAAATTAGAAAATTTAAATGGTCTGTTTTTATAATCATGTTCTATATTTTCTTATTCAATCTATAACAGTTTTTCACACTGGTGCATGCAATTAGCGCTTCCTTTAATTACAAAAAAATGTTTAAATAATACATTTTACAAGAATATAAGCTAGTAACTGTACATAGAAGTGGAAGACTATTGTAAAGATCCACGAACATAATGGTGTTGAAACAAGAATATTAGTAACAAAGTATTCAATGATATTTGCAGCAACTTTAATAAGGATCTTTAATAAATATATTCTATAATTCTAATACGAGTACGTACGTGAAAAAAAAATAAAGTTGCTTTAATAAAACGTTGACGTCACAGGCTGCGACAAGCATAAATAGTTAATTCAATTGGATATTATTAAACCAAATATTTAAATTATTAAAACAATTATCTGATGTTTTTTATTCATTAGTATTGATGTTAATTTTATCTCAACTTACACTGATGCTATTGATACAACATCTTTTTTTCTGTGTATGTATATACTTGTTCCAACACTAATATGTTTCCATAAATTACCTGAAACGTTATATAAGATATATGTATAAATGAATTGATATACTGCTATAAATAAAAATCATATAACTAGCTGTACTATTGCTTCTTCATAGTAAATAGTAAAAATTAATGAACCAATTATTAAATTACATCCATAAGATGATTAATGTTTGAATCATAAAATCGTTTTACGTTATGTAATAATGCGAAACATAATTCCTCGTCAAGCAATATCTTCGTCAACACTATTGTTATTCCTGCTAATTCATATATAAGTCAGCTGGCCAATCATAGTCGTCAAATCTGTAGGATTCTGGTCCTCGTTGTCCACTGTAATTCCACCTGCACGTATATACACAAAGCGATTAAAAAATTGGAAAACTACTCATATAACGTAACTCTTTGAACTTAAAGTGCTTCGTCTTAATTGAAGTGGAGGTGATTAAAAATAAAAAAAAGAGTAAATATTCAAAATATACGATATAAGTAAAATGAATAATTATATACTCAGAAGGTGCGCCTGTATCTTCTATTAAAGGAAATGGTTGATGAATTGGACGTTCCTGAGGGGGATTCATATTGTAATCCGTTGACCTTGAAGTGTTTGGTACAGGTCTGCATTGAATATGGTTAAAAACAGAAAGGGGAAAGTAATTATTTAAAATATCACAGTTGTGTAAATTATCATCGTGCGCAGAAGTCAATCAATATTTAAATAGTAGAATATTATTGCAATATAATCTAAATAAATATAATTACTCATAAGAGACGCCTATATCTCCCATCGCTGGTCCATGTGATTGAACGGGCAAAGGAAAAGGTTGATGAATTTGACGTTCCTGAGGGGGATTCATATTGTAATCCGTTGATCTTGCTACACTAGATCTGCATTGAAGTGAATGTGGTTAAAAACAGAAAGGGGAAAGTAATTATTTAAAATATGTACAGTTGTAAATTATCATCGTGCGAGAAGTCAATATTTAAATAATAGTACAATATTATTGCAATATAATCAAAATAAATATAATTACTCATAAGAGACGCCTATATCTCCCATCGCTGGTCTATGTGATTGAACGAGCAAAGGAAAAGGTTGATGAATTTGACGTTCCTGAGGGGGATTCATATTGTAATCCGTTGATCTTGCTACACTAGGTCTGCATTGAAGTGAATATGGTTAAAAATAGAAAAAAGAAATTAATTATTTAAAATATGTACAGTTGTAAATTATTATCGTGCGGAGAAGTCAATATTAAATAATACAATAATATTGCAATATAATCAAAACAAATATAATTACTCATAAGATACGCCTATATCTCCTATCGCTGGTCTATATGATTGAACGGGCAAAGGAAATGGTTGATGAATTTGATGTTCCTGAGGGGGATTCATATTGTAATCCGTTGATCTTGCTACACTAGATCTGTATTGAAGTGAATGTGGTTAAAAACAGAAAGGGGAAAGTAATTATTTAAAATATTACAGTTGTGTAAATTATCATCGTGCGAGAAGTCAATATTTAAATAGTATAATATTATTGCAATATAATCAAAACAAATATAATTACTCATAAGAGGCGCCTGTATCTCCTATCGCTGGTCCATGTGAGTGAACGGGCAAAGGAAATGGTTGATAAATTTGTTCCTCAAGGGGATTTGTAACGTAATCCGTTGACCTTGAAGTGCTTGCTACAGGTCTGCATTGAAATGTAATATGTGATTGAAAAAGTATAAAGAAATCCAGAGATTAATAAATCAAATAAAAGGAGCTCAGAGCCATAAATAACTGAGTGTTCGTGTCGATGTATTAAAAAAATTATAGGGTAACTCCGGTATATACGCCGCATTAGAGGGAAACTTAATTTATCGAGTACTATTTATTATGTTTAAAACAAATAAATTATACCAATAAAAACTTTATACTGTCTACTACTATAAAAAAAAAATAGAAATATGAAATATTCATTCTTTGTCAATTTAAAAAGACCAAAACACCATGATCGAAAAAGTCTTGACGATTAATCTGACCAAATAAACCAATGCAATGGTCGAATTGTCACGAATTGACATTAGCCAAACGTTGTCGAATATAAAAATAGAATCTTTCTCATTCATTCTTTGTATTTAATATAATAAAACTTTTAGAAACCCTTGCATTTTTGCCATATATCCCATAGGGCTGGGATATATGACATTCATGGGTGAAATATACGCTTTATAAAAAATTACAAATAATGTCTATAGTTAAGGCAATAAAATGTCATAATAAGTTTTAAAATGTGTGTAAGAAGTTTATTAAGATGTAAGAATGATAGACAAATTATAAAACTAAAAAATTTTTTAAAGAAAAAAAAGAACAATAGATACATTAAAGGTTATTGGTATATACGATCCAATAAAAAGAAAGAAAAAGAACACATAGGAGATTTCGATTTTTACAAAGCGTCT
Organism: Temnothorax longispinosus; assembly: GCF_030848805.1. Lineage (NCBI taxonomy): Eukaryota > Metazoa > Arthropoda > Insecta > Hymenoptera > Formicidae > Temnothorax > Temnothorax longispinosus. Next base: position 13,312,894 of record NC_092361.1, read on the forward strand.
GTACTATGGCATAAACCTTGCATGCTAAAATGCCATATATCCTGAACAGAAGGGATATACAAGATATCAAGCTAAATTATAAAGAATATAAGAGCTATATGCACTTGTATTTTGCTGTATTCCATCCTTTACTATCTCTTTACACTTATGTATCATGAAATAACCATTAAACTTTTTACATTCCCTACAGTATTCATTTTACATAGGTTGTAATATATGATCGCGCTACTTACTACGGTGAGAAATCAATTCAACTCACGACGGTTTCGTTAATGTTAACAGTAAAGAACTGAAATTACTAACATGGCATAAAGGCACATAACAGTGTGATTGCGAGCAAGTATCTCTATTCCTTCTATTTTTGCAGCGTAAATCCTCGCGCGGCGTAAATACCGGAGTTACCTTAATTTATAAACATATCGGTCTATGTAATATTTAGACCATCTTCAGTATATAATTTACTACTAATGTAATTGAAATTACAAGATCATATATTGCAGTCATGTATGTTACTTGATCATTGACTCTTATTATTCACATATATTTCTTAAAATGAAATGTTTAAACACAATTCCTATTAAATTCTGTTATACTTGCGCAGTTACTTAATTGTTTATGAGAATATCTATCAATTACTAAATGTATTAGATAATAAATATGTAAGAGCATGTTTGAATTAACAAAACTTGATATAAATTTGTTCAATAATGTTATTTAATTCAAATAATTACAACTTTTATAAAAAATATACGTTAAATATAAGATTGAAATTTGTATAACAGTCTCTATATTTTAAATGTTAGATATTAAATTTTTTTATATTATATGTACACACACGATAGAAAATATATTAAAAATTTACAATAAATAAAATACTAATATCTGAGATGTTTACCCCTGTTGAGTTTCTCGATTTCTAAGAGACTGAGTATGTGTATTATCGTGATAAAAACTTGGGCCGGCATAATTTGTTTCATGTACAAATTGTTGTACCATTCCGCTTTCATAATGATGTTTCACGTGAGATTCTAAGACATTTCTTCCTTCAAATATTCTGAAACGCTTGTAATTTTGGAACTTCATGCAAATATTGCAATATGCATTACGGCCTGTAAATGTGAAATGTTGCGACAGCCAACTACAAGTAACGTCTTCTTGTATTTTAGCTAATGCATTTTTATTACATTTATTCAAGTGGTACTCTAAATGATGTCTTCTATATACAAAAACTAAACTGCCACAAAATTCACATCTTGCCCAAAAGCTTTTTCCTCTTGAAAAATATTGCCAAAGTAAGTAGGTGTCGTTTCTCCATGTTCGTTTGTCTTCTTCTTCATACATATCATGTATTTTAACTAAGTGTTCTTTCGCAAAATTTCTCCAAATAACCTTATTACCACATGATTTCATCTTGCACTTTACGTGATGAGTATCGTTTAATGTTTCAAAATAACTCAACGCCGTATTATTTGTAATCCGCGGCATTATATCCTTACAGTATCACGGAGCGTGTATTACTAAATATGACATATCGACTCTACCAAAAGAAATGTTCGATTTAACTATTTGGGGAAGGTTTAAGAGACACATGCGAACCTTTACTAAACATAAATATTGACATACTAGCTGTTTAAATCTAATAGTTAAGTCAGTTAGCTTTCTTTCTACAATAGGGAAACCGAGGTTATCTGTCTACGGGAGCTATGCGTCTACAGTACTGCTATCTCAGGTGTTAACAGATAGATATCTCTACCATTCCAACAAATAATTGAAAAAAGCTCTACGTAAGAGATTCAGAAGCTTTTGTTATCTTGCGATGCTTTTCACGGACACAACATGCGTTACAAAAATTAAAGCGAAAGAGATTATCAACATTTTTCGACGATTCAAAAATTTGTTGTGCGATAATAATTTAACTCAAATTAAGACAAGAAATTTATAATATTATCAATTAATATATAGTTATCAGATGTGAGAAACGTTAAATCTTAATTCCGAATAATCTAAAATTCGCAGCTCGCAACATGTTAAAGACTGAAAAATGTGGTCGGGGCTATCTGTTTTATTTTTTATGGAGTAATATGTCCACAGACTTCAATGACGGATTGTTTTTTTTTATACATAAGTACAAAAGGAAGACGGCTAAGGTAGTAGATATATCTAATAAAATTATACTTAGAGCGATTAAAGATTAAAAATTGAGCGAGAATCTTTTCGCAAAAATGGCGTTAGAATCCGAAATAAATGTTCAAACTCTCACTCGCTACTGTAAAAAATTAACTTACGAGCAGCTACTTGATCCTGCGATTCAAGAATCGTCGCCAAATTTTATTTAAAAAATACACGTTAAATAAATATATATAAGTTTGTCCTAAATTATTTAGCATTTTCCATTTCATACACTGCTGAGGAAAAAGTAAAAACCTCAATGCAAAAAAAAGGATTTAAAAAATTGAGGGGATAAAAGAAGCTCACCACATTAATTTTGAAACGGACTCAAAATCAGTTTAATGCAATAAAGAAAAATCAGCTCTACGCAGGAATCCTATCAAAAAGTCTGTACAAGAAGCTTATTACTGCTCTGACTCTTTCGACTAGGCAGTTTTTTCAATATTATAATATATTAATAATAAATATTATTGTGACATTCCACGTCAAGTGGCCCCTCCCTCTGTCCAAAAATTGAAGCGACTTACAATAATGCGTTTGGGCTTAAAATGTTCGTATAAGCAAGGGCTTTCGAAATTTGAGTGGCCTTTTTGAAAAACTCCATGACCCCATAAGCAAAATCACTCAAAAACCTGATGAAGTGATCTTACAATATGATTTATACGAGTTGTCTCATCTCAATAATTAAGCTGTTTGGCCCTAAAACCCTCATAAACTATTAACCCCATGACCCCTTGATCTTATAACCCTCAAAACCCCATAACCCCATAACTAATATTTTCACATTTTCAATTTGTCAAAATTATTGAACTGATAATGCATAAGAATACAGTTAACACTGGTGTCCGCTCATGAGACTAAACGCGCGAAGCTTACCTAATGTCAATAGATAACTTTAACTAATTCTGAAATAACAAATTCAAATTATCAGAACTTGACGTAGACTAAAGTAAATTAGATTATGTAACTCAAATAATTATTGAGGCTTTGATATTTATTATATCAAAATTTTCGACTTTAACTAACATTGAAATACATTTGCACCGTAATAAAAGCTGTGATAAACCAAAACATTACACACATAAAAAAATTTAAACAATGAAACTCAAGCAGTAAGCCAATTGACCAATTAGTACCGAGAGTTTTAAATCGTATAGTACCTAGTCTTATCTTGTCCGCAATTTTTAATTGCAGATTGGCAAATTCTTTTTCTGTCGAATTCTAACTGCGTACATCTTTCCACATGCCCTTTATTCACTTTATATTCAGAAGAAAATGTTGAAAAAGTAGTTGTGTGCGCTTATATTTCGAAGCGCTGATAATATATTGTGCAGCATTTTCCTCGGATATCGAACGCGTTCTTTTATAAAATAATTTAGTCGGTGGCACGTTATTTTCTATTATTTCTGGCGAAACTTCCGAAAACGTCCGTGCTCAGATTTAGGTCAAATTTTGTAAATAGGTTTTTTTTTAGATAAAAAAAACATGTACCAAAAAGATTTTTTGCGACTCCAAAGTTTAGGAACTTTTTAAATATTTTTTCGAATTAACTCACTCAGTATATTACGAGCAAACTAAGCATATTACAAACCAAAACAGCTTTCAAGTATTGTAAACAACCATAAAGTCATATCCGTCAAAGTCATAACATATATAAACATCATTGGCGAAACTAGAGAATATATAATGTTTCATTATATATATGTATATATATATATATGAACGAGCTCGTAAAGCACGCCACGAACCCATTCATTTTCAAACAGCGCAAATTTTTTGCAGGAATATTCTTTGTCTCATATCAATGATTATACACTTAATTGCCTAAACAAACTGATATATGTCTCCTTACATTCAGAGATCGAATTCTAAAAAAATATTTATATTCGCGTAAATGTTTGAATAAAAATTTGGCTAAACAATAATGTCTTATTTTATTTATTGTCAGAAAAGAGCTTTTATACATCAAAACTGTTTTATTAAACGTTTTTAATATTTACCATGATCTTCATTTTTTTTTACAATTTAGTATAACAAAATTTATTATTAATTACAATATCAATGCAATTAATACAACATTTTCGATATGTATGTTATATTCACTTCTTTACATTAACATTATATACAGCACGCAAAGCCTGTTAATACATTTTAATGCGACTTACGCTTGTTTACTCTTGCGTAAATTAGATGCAGTGTACACATAATTATAATAAAGATTAATCAATAGTTTTATTACAAAGAATATACTTAACAATATTATAAAGAAACTAAGAAATAAAAATGCGTAAACATCAATCAGATTTCGTTCCACCCAGCTCTGAGATCTCAGCGGTGTTACTAAAATTCCATTTGGATGGCGGACGGTGTATTCAACACTCCAAACAGCTAAATCTAATGGCGGTATTGGCCGATCCCGGAATTCGCTGGATAACCGTTTCATGTTTCTCGTATAACTGTATAAAAAGTTACACTATTAATAATGAAATAAATAATTATATTTTAACAAACGCATCTTAATTAAAAGAAAAGCCAAATATATGACAAGACACATAAACAGGAAAGCCAAATTTCATAATCTATAATTTTATAAACAATTGTTTTTATAGGAATTTGTAAATCGATTATACTATATTAAATATTAGAGTTTAGTAATTATCTGAAATGTAGCTATATTGTTAATATTTACTGCTTAAATAATAATTATTAAAACATGATCAAAGTATGATACCTTTCATTATAAAGTATTTCTTCAACTGCGTGTAATATCGACTGCGTGGACAAAGTTGTAATGTCCAAGTATATGGCAACGCCTTTAGCTACTAATATTCTTGTGTTGGATTTTTGATCTCCAAAGAAAGGCATTACGATCATTGGTACGCCTTTCCAAATAGCTTCCTGCGCACTCAGAAGACCACCATGTGTCCAGATTGCTTTTACATTTTTATGAGCTAAACATAATAGTATATTATAATAAATATTTACTCTCAACTATATGGAAATCTCACATTGATACAAACATTTTATTAGCTGTATATGTCCCGATTAAACTAATGTAATAAACTTTTAATCAACAATTTTGTTGCTTATACATTATTTTTAAACAAAAAACGAGATGTTCTTATTGTAATAAAAATTACTCTCTTATTATAAAGAGATTATAATATACATATAATGTAATAACTAAAAACTGAAATTGGCTTATAATAAGTGCGAAAAAATTATAAAATAAAATAAAATTGTTTAGACATTACTGCGAAGTATATAAACTATATGAACTTAATACAATAAAAATTGATTTTTTATACTATAGTTATTTAATTTTGAAATGTATACTCCGTCGAACGAGAGATTAAGAGTAGGTCGGACGAAAACAAGTCTCCACAGAAAAGTAAGTAATTCTCATAATCATAAATCTCATATTTCTCAAAGCAGTTTTTAGAAGAATGGTACCTATTGCATTAATATTGGTAAGAGTTCCGTATGCGAGCTTCTCCGATTAAGTATAATCTACTTTTGCAGGCACGTAAGTACGTTACTAAAAGAACTCAAAAGCCTCTGTGCCAACTTGCGGAAATAACTATTTTCTTAAATATTCAAATTTTTATTATTTTGCTAGATTTTGGATTTTTGACTGCAATATTGACCCTCTTTTCGCGTGAAAAGTTGAAAGTCTATGTAAAATTACATAATAAAAGATCTCGTTTTGCCCTGTTAGCAAAGGAAGCGAGATCCACTACCTAACTGTTGTGTTTAGAAAATACAATGCTATCTAAAAACTATCCACGCAAAGTGTGAGATCCACCCTACCTCACTCCATCCCATCTCTGCTACAAAAGTTTGAATATTTAAAAAAATAATTATTTCCACAAGTTCGCACTGGGGCTTTCGACTTCTTTTAGTATGTACTACGTGGCTGCAAAAGTAGATTCAAATCGAAGGGGGGTCGCATATACAGAACTCTAGCCAAAACTTGTTTAAAAAAATTGTTTACGTTGATAAACGAATATAAGCAAAGCAATAGCTAAGTAAACAAATTTTATGTAGAAATATGTGTCTCATGTTTCTTGTGCATTCATAGAAACTGTGAAACGTACATAAAATTTCGCTTTGAGGCATCCATTTCATAACCATCACATTTTCCGGTATCTCAAATGGCACTTCAATATCTAACTTCCACAGCACTCGCTGCTTCAGTTTCGACAGAGCCAGTATAACAGATTTAACCGTGTCTAAATTGAGATGTTTCCATTTCACATTCGTTCCTAACGATATTACGATAGCTCCATTCTTTGCTCCGTCAAGAAATATGCGCACATCCTGCAAAATAATGGTGAACTGAATATTTCGATAATATACAAAGATATGAATCTTAATGACGAAATATAATCGTAAGTAACTGATACATTTTTAATGGATTATATCTAAGCAGAATTATATTATCAAGCTTGTTTAAATAAGATTTATGCGGCATTCTTTTTAGAAGTTGTTGTAATAAATACAATATTATTATAAAAAATATTTCTACGTTTCTAAATTTAGCAATATTCCGTGCAAAATATTTATCTTTTGCTTACAATTTATTGATTATTATGTAAATTAATTAATAATTAATCATTATAATAGAAATTATTTTACTAAATAGAATTGCAATTTATTCATTTATCTATAGATATTGAAAATATAGCATATATATGTGTTTTTTACATAAGTTTTAATTTCTATACGGCACACATGCATGTTTAAAAAACATCTTTACAACGTCTTATACGTACACAACCAAACAGCGTACATCCTGGGTTGATTATATGTATATGTATATGTACAATGTACATTATATTACACAAAAAATAAACGCTTGCAAAAACTGTTATAAATTTGAGTAAATGTTTATAAAAGGTCAAACTTCACCGATTTTATCACCACTTTAATATGTTGTAGAGGAGATCTTTCTGAGTAATTCTATGCAAGAAAAAAGTAGGAGACGGCATTGGTTTAGAAGAAATAGTAAATTAAAGTTTCTCAATTTTAAAACATTTTTTTTAGGTATTATAAAGTACATTAATTTTAAAAGAAGTAATTTGCCGTATGTGTTTATAGACACATAAATTACTGATATGTGTGTACAGACAGTACACATATAGGCGGAGAGGTTACCGCCCTTCTTCCGTAGGCAAAGATGAGTAGGGATGGACCTCGGTTCGCGTGGAAAGTTGAAAGCCCGAACCTTAATAGACCTTGTTTCGCTCTGTAATCAGAGATAGGATGGGGTAGACTGAAGCGAGATTCATCTCCCCTTCCCGCCTTGCTTATAAAATAAAACAAAGGTTTATCATTGTACGGTTCAGGTTTTCAACTTTCTACGCAAACCGAGGTCCATCTTCACCCATTCTTGTCTGCGGGAGAGGGGCGGTAGTCTCTCCGCCGCCTACATGTGTACTGTATATATACACACATATCAATAAATTACTTCCCTTAGCACTGAAAAATAATATTTTGTTATTGTTAGTTTGTTATTGCTATATTTTGTAATTTCATTTTGTTATTATTCTAAAGTATTCTTCAAACTATTCAACTTTTGTTTAAAATTTTTTTCTATCTTTTATCTATTTTATCTTTTTTTATCTGTCGGAGACATTCGGCCCAAAAGAGAAAAACCGTTTTCTCTTTTGAAAGTTGTTTTCAAAGGAGTGTTTTACACCTTTAAATATGCGTATGATAACGATATTAAAGATGCGTATGAACACGTACTATAAATAAGTACTTCTTATTTTTGTATAGAAAACAACATATTAAAAGCTCATCAAAATCGGAGACGGACACTTCCATATTTTTCTTTGTGAGATATTTTGTCATGACATTTTTAATGTACTAAACATCGCTACGCACGCGCTACTTAGCTTTAATATTATACTGTTGCTATTATACTATTAACCCTTTAATACACACAATTGTCAAAATATACGATGACAGCCGCTCACGAATAAATAAGCGCAACAAGAGAACCAATCAGCATCGCGGAAAAGCGACAATAATGAAAGAAGTATAGGCTCCAATGGAAATCCGCACGAATATAGAAAACGGGCTAACTAAGATCCGAGCGCGGTAAATGGTGCGCGAAAGTTTTATTTATATTTTTATTTTACATATTTTCCAACCTTTGACTGCGCGCCGACTAGATTTGTCAGACTTGAAACACAGCTCCGGTTGGAGTATAGTAAAATCCCTTCTACACCTAATTAAATCGATTCGATTTAATTTTTTATGCTATATGCATCTAAATAATTGTAAAAAAATCATTGCGAAAAATATAAATAAAACTTTCGCGCATTATTTACCGCGCTTGGTTCTTATTGTTAGCCCATTTTCTATATTTTGGCAGATTTCCATTGGAGCCTATACTTCAAATTTTAAATCACGCTGGCTGAAAATATGCGTAATATTACAACTAATAATAGGTTATTGCGATAAATATTACCACATGCCTCAGTGGTCGAATTGGTGCGACACCTTCACAGAATGAAGTTTCAGGTTCGAACCCTGGCTGAGGTAATATTTTTCGCAATGATTTCTTTACAGTTATTTAGATGCATATGGCATCAAAAATTAAATCAAATCGATTTAATTAAATAAAGGGGGGGATTTTACTACTCCAACCGGAGCTGTGTTTCAAGTCTGACGAATCTAGTCGGCGCGCAGTCAAAGGGGTTGGAAAATATGTAAAATAAAAATATAAATAAAACTTTCGCGCATTATTTACCGCGCTTGGTCCTTAGTTAGCCCGTTTTCTATATTCACGTGGATAATAATAAACTTCGAGTATCGACTTTACATGCCTTTTTTTTAAGTGGAAAATGCGAAATATTTTGTAAAGTCATTTTTCGATAATTTTACCTTTATACTTTTTCATAGATAGAATAATGAAAGGATTTGATTGTCGTAAAACATTAGAAATAATTATTTTAAAAAAATTGATTGCATTTTGTAGACGCATTCAATTTTGCATAATTGCAAATTTAAAATTAATAACATTATTCGATTTTTTTTTATTATGCTACGTATAAAAGTATCAAGGTAAAGTTATCGAAAAGTGAATACTTTACAAGATATTTCATATTTTATATTAAAAATGTCATGACATTATATAATTTAAAATGTCTTAGGAAATTTTTAACGAAAGAGAGTTTCATTATAGTGTTTTGAAAACGTCTCGACATGAGACGGCGGCCTGACATGAAAAATAAGAAATTTTATTTAAAAAATTCGAGGTGATTTTAATCTAACTTAACTGGACCTTGAAAAGGTCACTCAAGGTTAAGTCCATATTTTCATCATGTGACCCTTTCCAAACCATGCAACTTTTGTCTATGACGAGTTACAGAAGAGATATTAAAATGCATTACTTTAATAGGACCCCTTGCATAATACAAAATGCATAATATAAAATATATAACGAACCAGGGTTCGTATAACTTCTCTTACCTCAGGATACGTTACGATCACCTCGCCGGCAATTGGTTGCACGGCCTGAGCATTTAATCCTGCAATCTCTAGGGTATTCGGTGGCAGTGGTATCGCAGATTCGAGCGCAGAATGACTATTAATTAGTACAATATTTATACTTTCTCTTTCTATTTTATGTAATGGTCTAATTGCATGGCCTACATATTCTTCAGTAAGTCGTTGAATAATAGGGAAGAAATAGTAATGTCGTATGAGATCATCCACAATGTAATATAAAGCATTCCACGTTCTCAGCCACAAACCTTCAGGTTTTGCAATGGCTGCATGTGTGTAAGATCGAACAGTCGGATAACTTGGACCACCGATATAATCCTTGAGATAAGGTGTAGCACCAAAAGGAATATAGCCTACTATGGGTGGCTTGCCTTTAGCAATCTGAAAGAACAATACCTACCTACAGACAATGGAAAAAGCTAAAACTAAATATGTAGATATTATTTTTGTAATAAACAAAATAGAATAAATTAAATACTATTTTGCAGAGAAAGTCACTTTTATTAGCAGATAATGCAAAAATAATAATGTAGTTGAAGTTTGAGCAGATCCTAAAACAAAAATAAAAATTTTCCCTAATAAAGAAAGTATTAAAAAAAATAGATTTATATGTATAAAACAATAAAATTATAACGAAATATTGGAAAAACTGTTGTCTAGGGGACCCATCTCCAATGACCTTTACATTGACAGACATATTATGTAGTGTCAAAGTCACCTTCCTAAGAAATCTTCAAAAGGTTTTAGCCGTTGTTCAATGTTTATTGTAAAGTTATTTACAACATAAGTTTAATAAATAGAACGTTATACTTTTCCGACACCGTGTTCCGGTACATGTAAGGATTCAGCATATAATGGTAGGGGCACCCGGAGCATAATAAGAACGCTAAGGTTTGAACAAGTGTAAAACATATTAAATATAAATAAATTAATAAACTTGGTCTTGCACTAAAATATTTTTTGAAATATTCACTATAAAAAAAATACAAGTGTGAAAAAATAGTATATATTTTGGCACAAATTGCGAAAACAATCGTTAGAATTTTTTTTACATATACTAGTATAGGCATAAATACTATAACGCATAAATAAACGAAGCAGTCCAGGCCTCGACTGTTAACAAACTATTATGTTTTCTAATAGCGTTTTTAATGGTGTTGGTAGTGAATCTTAAAAATTATTTTCATACATGTACATTTTCGCACAAAGCACAAGAACAATCATTATGAATATTTCTTACATATATGCAAGTACGGCCGGATACTTCGAATTAAACAATTAAGGCACTTCCGGGGCTCAACTATTAACAAACTATTTTTTTTCTATCCTAATGGATTTTAACGATTGTCCTCACACTTGTATATTTTGGCATAAAACGCAAATCACTATTTTCGTAAAAAATTTATCCTACGACCTCTTTTATTGCTTCCTCATAGAGGAAGCTTTGTTTTCGTAAAAAAATTTTTTTTTAGTTTCGCTGCCAATGTGTTCAGAATGTTCTAAATATTCTAAAACGTCAAAAAATCGCATTTAAAAAAAATGTCCGTAAACCTCAACTACAAAAATATAATATACTTATAAAAATAAACCATCGCTTTGTGCAAAGGTATGTATAATTATTATTTCCGTGTATTGTTTCCTGTTCGTTAAGTTAGTGTTACTGCAATAACAGGGTTCTCAATTACTTATAAAAATGCCCAACAAGAAACTGCCGAGTTTGTAAAAGAGAATCTCCACGACCGCAATATTATATTATTAAAATACTACATCCAAAATACGATAACAATTTTCTTGTATCCTTTTAATAATATTTATTTTAATAAATTTATATATGTAAATCTTTTTCGTACTATGTGCTAATAAAAATGATTGATTTCTTCTACAGCATAATGTTTTAGTCATTTTGGTCTGTCTAGTGAGTGTCTACTCATATAGTTTTAGTAACTTCCCGATTATTACCCTATTTATCTGTACAGAGAACGCCACGAAATATTTCACGTATTTTTTCACATTTTCCACATTAGAGATGTTCTGATAAAATCGTATTTAACTATCGTTTTGAACAAATAATAAGAAGCGATTGTGAAGATTACCGCTGATATGAGCATGCAATAACTAGACACTTTCAATTTGTTACGCAACGCACTCGATATAAAAGGCAACTTTGCTAAGTCGTATGCAGTTTCAAAATAGCCTAAATAATTAAAATTTACTAAAGTTGATTGCTTTACCTCCCATAATCCGTAGAAACATTGAGTTAAAGTAATGTCTTGCACTATTACGTCAAACTCGACTGTTTTAATCACTTTCAAAAGATCTCTCGCTGTTTCAGTTTTTATCAATGTGTCACATGCGTGAATACCCCACTGATATACAAAATATGCCGTATAAAATACGCTATACTTCTGCCACTCAACTGGGTCATAATTATTAGATTCATCATAAGTATCCATTAGACTATCGAAAACCTGAAAATAATAAGTACTCTTTGCTATACAGGAGAGGACATACGAAAATGTGACAAATTAACATTTCCAAAAGCATATTGATCTTACGTAAAAAGAAAAAAACATTTTAAAATAGAAAAGTTATGTTTTTTGTCATTTGTTTTATGATTTGCAAGTAATCGATTTATATCTCTCAGAATGTCTTCGAGTCTCTACTTAATAATATCTACTTACGGCGTATGTTAAATTTTGCGCGAGTTTACCCTTGACCTTAGTCTCTAATATGCTGACTGCGTGTACATGATGACCTTTGCGAAGTAGTCCTTTAACCAAATGCTCTGTCCAGACGTGGTGACTAGGCGACGGAACAGTCTCTACCACTAAAATCGACAATGGTTTCGACGCTATCACGATATCACCCATTAAAATACAACAAATCAGAAAAATGACGCGACTCAACATTGTTGCGCAAAACTTCTTGTATGGTCTCTCAATCAGATCCTGAGACCGAATGTATCTGCATGCCTGTAGCATGCCTGTAGCCCATACAATGTAGCATTCCCCTTCTCCGCATTTCGAGATAATAGCGTTATCATAATTTTACTTTATGTAACTAATAAGACGTATGAATCGGCCTGACTGGCAATAATTTTTATCGTCGTGACGATTCAACTATTGATTTTGGCCCGATTAATCGTCAAGACGTTTATAATCTTTGATACTTATATATATGTATAAGCATCTCATTTTTTTTAAATAATTTAAATTAAATTATTAAATTTATTGCGAAAAATATTACCTCAGCCAGGGTTCGAACCTGGAACCCCCCCCCCCTTCATTCCGTGAAGGTGTCGTATTAATTCGACCACTGGGGCATGTGGTAATATTTATCGCAATAACTTATATTAGAGAAATAATAATACAAGATGGAAATACCGAAATTTTTTTTCGGTTGGAGCACCATTACTAGGCCAGGTGTATCAAATTCAATGCATTTGTAATTAATTATTTAATAATTTAACAATTTAATTTAAATTATTTAAAAAAAATGAGATGCTTATATATATATAAGTATCAAAGATTATAAACGTCTTGACGATCAATCGGGCCAAAATCAATGGGCGAATCGTCACGACGATAAAAATTATTGCCAGTCAGGCCGATTCATACGTCTTAGTTATTAATTATTTAATTGATTTTTGTAATAGTAAAACAGATATTAGTATAACAGATATTAATCGCAATAAAGCTTATCACATAAAAAAGTGTGCAAGTAAAAACTTGCACATTGTTTCTTCATAGTTTTTAAGTGTACAAGTAGAAACTTGCACATTGCTTCCTCGTAGCTTTTAAGTGTGCAAATTATAAATTTGAACATTACTTCCTCACAATTTCCAAACATTAGGTACTTAATCAACATTTTATTTCGCTCATAAAGCTTTCTCTATGAGGAAGCCAAATTAATAAATATTTATTAATAATTATGCATAAAAAAAACAGGCTTCCTCATAAGAAAAAGCTTTATGAGCGAAATCAAATGTTGATGAAGGGCATATATACTTTTTTCGGACCAAAAAATAGCATATTTCACGATTTTTTTCGGCGAAAGTATAAAAGATACGAGGATCGGGTTTTTCGCAAATAAAAGTACATATTTTATAGTGTATTTTCTGATTTTTGTTTTTTATTTGTGATGGAAAGTACTTTCTCTACAGCCCCTCGCCCTAGGCTCTGCATGACCGGCAGAATCTCCGAGCTGGTTTATCTGAAGACAAGAAATCAAAAAAGTTCTTTCTAAATGATATTTTCTAGTCGCTGTCGAATGAGATTTCCGAAATTTTGATTTTTAACAAAATGGCGATCTTCCAAACTTGAAACATCGATTTTTAACAAAAATTTTTATTTTGTTTGTTAAAAAACAAAGAGAAATAATTAAACAATTACAAAAAGCATTCGGCAGAGACTAGATAATATCATAAATTTTAAGACCTTTTTTGATTTTTTGTCTTTAGATGAACCAGCTCGGAGATTCCGCCGATACCGCAAAAACATGCAGGGCCTAGAGCGAGGGGCTGTAGGGGAAGTACTTTGCATCGCAAATAAAAAATAAAAATCAGAAAATGCACTCTAAAATACGTACTTTTATTTGCGAAAAACCCGATCTTCGTATCTTTTATACTTTCGCCGGAAAAAATCATAAAATATGCTATTTTTTTGGGTTCGAGAAACGTATATGCCCCTTTAAGTAACGTGCAAATTTATAATTTGCATACTTAAAAATTGTGAGAAAGTAATGTTCAAATTTGCTTACTTAAAAACTATGAGGAAGCAATGTGCAAGTTTCTACTTGCCCACTTTTTTTATTCTTTTTTATTAATTTTAAATTAATATTTTTGTTGTTTTATATATTAAAAAAGTTCTTTTTATAACTTTTCAAGTTAAAGAAAATTTTTAATTTTTGTTCCCAGAACGCTCTAAACTTTAACTACAAAAATATAATATACTTATATAAAAATAAACTATCGCTTTGTGCAGAGGTATGTATGATTATTATTTCTGTGTATTGTTTCCTGTTCGTTAAGTTAGTGTTACTGCAATAACAGAGGGTTTTCAATTATTTATAAAAATGCGCAACAAGAAACTGCCGAGTTTGTAAGAGAGAATCTCCGCGAGCGCAACATTATATTATTAAAATACTACATCCAAAATACGACAACAATTTTCTTATATTCTTTTAATAATATTTATTTTAATAAATTTATATATGTAAATCTTTTGCGTACTATGTGCTAATAAAAATGATTGATTTCTTCTACAGCATAATGTTTTAGTCATTTCGGTCTGTCTACTTATATAGTTTTAGTAACTTTCCGATTATTACCCTATTTATCTGTACAGAGAACGCCACGAAATATTTCACGTATTTTTTCACATTTTCCACATCAGAGATGTTCTGATAAAATCGTATTTAACTATCGTTTTGAACAAATAATAAGAAACGATTGTGAAGATTACCGCTGATATGAGCAATAACTAGACACTTTCAATTTGTTACGCAACGCACTCGAATTAAAAGGCAACTTTGCTAAGTCGTATGCAGTTTCAAAATAGTCTAAACAATTAAAATTTACTAAAGTTGATCGCTTTACCTCCCATAATCCGTAGAAACATTGAATTGCAGTAACGTCTTGCACTATTACGTCAAACTCGACTGTTTTAATCACTTTCAAAAGATCTCTCGCTGTTTTAGTTTTTATCATTGTGTCACATGCGTTAATACCGCACTGATATACAAAATATGCCGTATAAAATACGCTATACTTCTGCCATTCAAGTGGGTCATATTTATTAGATTCATCATAAGTATCCATTAGATCATCGAAAACCTGAAAATAATAAGTACCCTTCGCTATATAAGAGAGGAGATACGAAAATGTGACAAATTAACATTTCCAAAAGCATATTGATCTTACGTAAAAAGAAAAAAACATTTTAAAATAGAAAAGTTATGTTTTTTGTCATTTGTTTTATGATTTGCAAATAATCGATTTATATCTCTCAGAATGTCTTCGAGTCTCTACTTAATAATATCTACTTACGGCGTATATTAAATTTTGCGCGAGTTTACCCTTGACCTTAGTCTCTAATATGCTGACTGCGTGTACATGATGATCTTTGCGAAGTAGTCCTTTAACCAAATGCTCCGTCCAGACGTGGTGGCTAGACGACGGAACAGGCTCTACCACTAAAATCGACAATGGTTTCGACGCTATCACGATATCACCCATTAAAATACAACAAAATCAGAAAAATGACGCGACTCAACATTGTTGCGCAAAACTTCTCGCGTGGTCCCTCAATCAGATCTTGAGACCGAATGTATCTGCATACCTAGTGTAGCATTCCCCCTTTCTTCATTTCGAGATAATAGCGTTATCATAATATTACTTTATGTAATATTGTATGTACTTTAGACTGATAATATTGAGATTTTCTCAACAACTTAGCTGTACCGTCATAAAAATAAGAAGAGAAAAGATGCATAAATAAGTATATAAATTGTTTTTCAGACATGAGTTTAGATGAAAATAATTGAAAGTTCAACAATTTTTGTTCTCATTATTTCCAATGATTGTTTTACTTAATTCCGAATTTTTGTACTTTTTAAATACACAATAAGCAATGTATTTTTAGTTTTAGACAATAAAAAATAAGTTCCAGAACAAATTGTGTCGATCAGGCAAAGTGTCGAGTTTGCCCCGGCATTTTTTAATTTGAAAATTTGTCTTCGCGTCACTTTTCCTTTCCTGGGGGAAAAACTAAGCGACGTACAGCAAAATTTCTTTAAGCAATTTTGTACCTGAAGGAACATTCTTTAAATATGTAACATTAAATTTGCTTGAAAATTTTAATTAATTGTTGAAAATTGCTTTTAAAAAGATCGTGTCGAGTTTGCCCCGGTCTCCCTTATTCGTATGAGTTATTATTTAAGTTAAATTGTTTTAATTATATTATCTATTAAATATTGATTAATTGTCTTGTCTGTTACAAATATATACTAATTTTTTATATGCATTAAATAAAACAGGTAAACATTATATTGTGTGGGAATATCGCGGTTAGACATCTCATTTTTAAATAGCCGCCGGTCTTTTAGAAAGTGTTCAGTTATTATTTTTGATACATTGTTATTACGACGTAAAACCGTCACGATTACTTCGCCGAAAAGTTTTGCACTCGTAGTTTTCGCATTTCTTACTCATTCTGTATAGTACTTAAAATCGTCATTGTCGCACGATTTGCAAAACTTACTCTTCATCTGTAGTTCCGTACGGTCCGGAACTCTTGATGCTAGACTGTTTAATGATTACGCCAATCGCGAATGGCTATAGTCGCGCATAAACACATAAGCTACAGATTGCTTAATGTAACTTAATTTAAGTTAAATATATCATTTATCATTGTCAGCTTTATGCTATCTAAATTGATTTTAAAACTCCTCTTTTGCCTTTCACACAGTCACGCCTCATTAATTTGTATTTATAAGTTTTAGCAAGAATAATAGAATATAAAAACAATTTTATGTATTTTAATAATTTATTAATTTAAATCACACTTTGAAGTGAATGGTATTGAATAAAATTTAGCGATATTTTTACGTGAGATTTTAAATCTTGTAGTACAGGTATACATATATATCTATTATTTATTTTATTTTAATCTATAATTTTATCTATAATTTAGAACAAAATTTACATCTTTTTTAAATTAAACCAAAATTAAATTTTAACAATAAAATATTAAGTTAAATTATATTTTATATATATTTGAATATATATTTGAATATAACTAAAATAAAATCTATTTTAAAAGTTAGATCTGTCATCGTCTTAAAATTTAAAATTTTTATTGTATAATAGTAAAAATTTATAAATATCAGTCTTTAAACAATCTCAGTTAGATTCGACAATGAATGATATTTGAAAATAAATAAAAATATAATAATAGAAAATAATAACGGTATAAAAAAATAAGACTGGCGTTAACTAACGTTAATAGTATACTGACAGTTGAATATCGGAATGCAGCCGATGTAATATCAAGAGACACGGTAGTGTCTCGCGCCAAGTACACGCGATGCGAGGTCGCACCATGACTCTTTTACGTAACGCGTAAAGCGATAAGCGATTATGATAAACGCCATTATCTTAAAATGAGCAGAGGAGGAATGCTACACTAGGCATATAGATTATTTAGTCTTAGGATGTGATTGAAAGACCACGCGAAATATTTTATATAACAATGTTAAGGCTCCTGGGTACTCGCGGCTATGTTGGAATGTGACGTCAGAAGCGATATTGCTTTGAAAAATAATTGTTGTGCAATTAATTTGAAAAAATAAAACCCAAGTGGTGCATATCTTTAAAGATATGACTTAAAGACAATTGTGTTTCCATTCAAGGGTCTTCCTATTCCAACTTAAGTAATAATATCTTCTTAATTCTCCTTAACAAAATTATAATATTACAAATAATCATTTTAATAACAAAGAATTAAAGACAGTACAAAATAAAAATATTTAATTGAAATAAAATAAATAAATTTTTTTTGTAAAAAAAACTTGGCGCTGCTTTTTTTACTCCCGTCGGATTCTTCTCTAAATTATGTTTATTGTTTTTTTATTCAATCAAAAATTTTAGTAATGTTTAAATTTTAATGTTTAAATTTCAAAGTCTAGCAGGTTAGGCTGGATTTTTGGATTTATACATATCACTTAAATTGAACTAGGTAACGTAATTTTGTGATATAAAATATACATAATAATACATAATACACCGTAACCGCGCGTGTGTATTTGACTAACAAATAGGTACTCGTGAAAATGTGAAATAAGGTGCTCGTGTCGGTACCAGTGGCAGATCGAGTGCATGTTTACCGACGGTGTTAGTAGATCTGTCGTTCGTCACGACAGAGTCACAGTTTTGTTATATACGTCATCGACATATAGTATGGTCAGTATATGGACTGCGCTCAGCTCAGGTATAGAAAATCCGGCAGCGGTGATAACACGATGTAGAGATACGAAATCTCGGGATAAGCACGAAGCAATTCAATTTTCAATTCAGTATATCGCCGGCACGATTACGGTGTTACTGCCGTTTCGCGTACGCGCGTATGCGCGCGTTGTCGCACCTTATACCTCGCGACAGCGTGCGGCTCGTGCAAATGTTAACGCGCGGCCGCAATCGCGCGGCAGAAACGCCTCGTGTGAACAGGCTCCTTGATCTCAGTATCAGAGCTCCCTGCTGTCAATATAAAAAATAATATAATAGGTTATTAACCTGTATGTATAAACACTCACGTAAACGTAGTATAAACAGTAAATAAAATAGTACAAGTATAACAGTAATATATAGAATAAGATAATTATAGGATAATTACATAAAACAATTACCTTGAATTAATCGTCGCGTCGCGTAAAGAGTCACGGTCGGTCTCGCTCCGCGCGTACTACCATGTCTCTCTCGAGATAGGTTATAACTGATGAACTGACTGACACTCTGACAGCGCGTTAAACGAACGCACTGTCTGCATTGCACTGCACTGCACTGCACTGCGATACTAACGCTGCTAGCCGCCAGTGTCGAAAAAGTGAAAGTGACGTTCTCTGTTTGTTACATGTATGTTATAATGAATGAGAGCGGTTGACGTAGAAAGTATCTTAAAAAAAATTTTTGACATTTGGACTTTGCGTTGCAATATCTCCGCTCGTAGGGCACGTAGCGGAATATTATAAAAGAAACTCCCCCCTAATTGGACCCCAAGCTATCGATCAAGCCTAATTAGAACTTGATCCGTTCACTCGTTATCGAGATCTCAACATCTCGTATACCCGCAACCCGTCGCGTCGCGTAAAAGAGTCACGGTGCGGTCTCGCTTCGCGTGTACTTGGCGCGAGACACTACCGTGTCTCTTGATATGACCGGTGACTCACACCGATTGAAGAAAAGAGGTACGCAGCGACTGATAGAGGAATTTGGAAGGTATAGTTGGAAGTTTTATTTGAGTGTACTATTCTGTCTAATGTAAAATTTTTACTTAATAATTTTATTTGATTTTAATAGTTTCATCGGACACCCTGTACATGCAGAATAACTAGAAGAATTATACCTAGATAAAAGAAATCATACAATTCTATTTTAAGAAAACGACGATTTTCTTCTTGGAAAGATCTAATTTAATTGACTTTCGCATCTCTTCCACATCTCCACCTATAAAAAAACTATTGACATCAGAAAACAAAAAATTAACTTATAATAGAATTTTATTTTAGAGTGGAATTTCTTGAGTTCTTATAACTATTGTTAATCACTTATTTGTTATTAATTTAATATTTTAAACACAAATTGAAAAAGTATAAGAAACTCTTTTTATTACCATTATTATAATTATTGTAATAAATATTCTAATAATTATACAAATCAAAAGACAAAAAACAATTTCAGTATGTACAGACTTATAATTACTCTCTTGTGCTAACATTTACTGCTAAGCATTACATAATGACAATCGTGTTTAACTAAATTTGTCAAAATATTATAAAATGAGAAAACAAAATTAGAAAACTTAAATGGTCTGTTTTTATAATCATGTTCTATATTTTCTTATTCAATCTATAACAGTTTTTCACACTGGTGCATGCAATTAGCGCTTCCTTTAATTAAAAAAAAATGTTTAAATAATACATTTTACAAGAATATAAGCTAGTAACTGTACATAGAAGTGGAAGACTATTGTAAAGATCCACGAACATAATGGGTTGAAACAAGAATATTAGTAACAAAGTATTCAATGATATTTGCAGCAACTTTAATAAGGATCTTTAATAAATATATTCTATAATTCTAATACGAGTACGTACGTGAAAAAAAATAAAGTTGCTTTAATAAAACGTTGACGTCACAGGCTGCCACAAGCAAAAATAGTTAATTTAATTGGATATTATTAAACCAAATATTTAAATTATTAAAATAATTATCTGATGTTTTTTATTCATTAGTATTGATGTTAATTTTATCTCAACTTACACTGATGCTATTGATACAACATCTTTTTTTCTGTGTATGTATATACTTGTTCCAACACTAATATGTTTCCATAAATTACCTGAAACGTTATATAAGATATATGTATAAATGAATTGATATACTGCTATAAATAAAAATCATATAACTAGCTATACTATTGCTTCTTCATAGTAAATAGTAAAAATTAATGAACCAATTATTAAATTACATCTATAAGATGATTAATGTTTGAATCATAAAATTGTTTTACGTTATGTAATAATGCGAAACATAATTCCTCGTCAAGCAATATCTTCGTCAACACTATTGTTATTCCTGCTAATTCATATATAAGTCATCTGGCCAATCATAGTCGTCAAATCTGTAGGATTCTGGTCCTCGTTGTCCACTGTAATTCCACCTGCACGTATATACACAAAGCGATTAAAAAATTGGAAAACTACTCATATAACGTAAAACTCTTTGAACTTAAAGTGCTTCGTCTGAATTGAAGTGGAAGTGATTAAAAATAAAAAAAAGAGTAAATATTCAAAATATACGATATAAGTAAAATGAATAATTATATACTCAGAAGGTGCGCCTGTATCTTCTATTAAAGGAAATGGTTGATGAATTGGACGTTCCTGAGGGGGATTCATATTGTAATCCGTTGACCTTGAAGTGTTTGGTACAGGTCTGCATTGAATATGGTTAAAAACAGAAAGGGGAAAGTAATTATTTAAAATATCACAGTTGTGTAAATTATTATCGTGCGCAGAAGTCAATCAATATTTAAATAGTAGAATATTATTGCAATATAATCCAAATAAATATAATTACTCATAAGAAACGCCTATATCTCCCATCGCTGGTCCATGTGATTGAACGGGCAAAGGAAATGGTTGATGAATTTGACGTTCCTGAGGGGGATTCATATTGTAATCCGTTGACCTTGAAGTGTTTGGTACAGGTCTGCATTGAATATGGTTAAAAACAGAAAGGGGAAAGTAATTATTTAAAATATCACAGTTGTGTAAATTATCATCGTGCGCAGAAGTCAATCAATATTTAAATAGTAGAATATTATTGCAATATAATCCAAATAAATATAATTACTCATAAGAGACGCCTATATCTCCCATCGCTGGTCCATGTGATTGAACGGGCAAAGGAAAAGGTTGATGAATTTGACGTTCCTGAGGGAGATTCATATTGTAATCCGTTGATCTTGCTACACTAGATCTGCATTGAAGTGAATGTGGTTAAAAACAGAAAGGGGAAAGTAATTATTTAAAATATGTACAGTTGTAAATTATCATCGTGCGAGAAGTCAATATTTAAATAATAGTACAATATTATTGCAATATAATCAAAATAAATATAATTACTCATAAGAGACGCCTATATCTCCCATCGCTGGTCCATGTGATTGAACGAGCAAAGGAAAAGGTTGATGAATTTGACGTTCCTGAGGGGGATTCATATTGTAATCCGTTGATCTTGCTACACTAGATCTGCATTGAAGTGAATGTGGTTAAAAACAGAAAGGGGAAAGTAATTATTTAAAATATGTACAGTTGTAAATTATCATCGTGTGGAGAAGTCAATATTAAATAATACAATATTATTGCAATATAATCAAAACAAATATAATTACTCATAAGATACGCCTATATCTCCTATCGCTGGTCTATATGATTGAACGGGCAAAGGAAATGGTTGATGAATTTGATGTTCCTGAGGGGGATTCATATTGTAATCCGTTGATCTTGCTACACTAGATCTGTATTGAAGTGAATGTGGTTAAAAACAGAAAGGGGAAAGTAATTATTTAAAATATTACAGTTGTGTAAATTATCATCGTGCGAGAAGTCAATATTTAAATAGTATAATATTATTGCAATATAATCAAAACAAATATAATTACTCATAAGAGGCGCCTGTATCTCCTATCGCTGGTCCATGTGATTGAACGGGCAAAGGAAATGGTTGATAAATTTGTTCCTCAAGGGGATTCGTAACGTAATCCGTTGACCTTGAAGTGCTTGCTACAGGTCTGCATTGAAATGTAATATGTGATTGAAAAAGTATAAAGAAATCCAGAGATTAATAAATCAAATAAAAGGAGCTTAGAGCCATAAATAACTGAGTGTTCGTGTCGATGTATTGAAAAAGTTATAGGGTAACTCCGGTATATACGCCGCATTAGAAAGAAACTTAATTTATCGAGTACTATTTATTATGTTTAAAACAAATAAATTATACCAATAAAAACTTTATACTGTCTACTACTATAAAAAAAATAGAAATATGAAATATTCATTCTTTGTCAATTTAAAAAGACCAAAACACCATGGTCGAAAAAGTCTTGACGATTAATCTGACCAAATAAACCAATGCAATGGTCGAATTGTCACGAATTGACATTAGCCAAACGTTGTCGAATATAAAAATAGAATCTTTCTCATTCATTCTTTGTATTTAATATAATAAAACTTTTAGAAACCCTTGCATTTTTGCCATATATCCCATAGGGCTGGGATAAATGACATTCATGGGTGAAATATATATACGCTTTATAAAAAATTACAAATAATGTCTATAGTTAAGGCAATAAAATGTCATAATAAGTTTTAAAATGTGTGTAAGAAGTTTATTAAGATGTAAGAATGATGGACAAATTATAAAACTAAAAAATTTAAAAAAAAAAAAAAGAACAATAGATACATTAAAGGTTATTGGTATATACGATCCAATAAAAACGTTAAATATAAAATTGAAATTTGTACAGTCTCTATATTTTAAATGTTAGATATTAAATTTTTTTATATTATATGTACACACACGATAGAAAATATATTAAAAATTTACAATAAATAAAATACTAATATCTGAGATGTTTACTCCTGTTGAGCTTCTCGATTTCTAAGAGATTGAGTATGTGTATTATCGTGATAAAAACTTGGGCCGGCATAATTTGTTTCATATACAAATTGTTGTATCATTCCGCTTTCATAATGATGTTTCACGTGAGATTCTAAGACATCTCTTCCTTCAAATATTCTGAAACGCTTATTGCAATTTTGGAACTTGCAAATATTGCAATATGCATTACGGCCTGTAAATGTGAAATATTGCGACAGCCAACTACAAGTAACGTCTTCTTGTATTTTAGCTAATGCATTTTTGCCATTTTTATTACAATTATCCAAGTGGTACTCTAAATGATGTCTTCTATATACAAAAACTAAACTGCCACAAAATTCACATCTTGCCCAAAAGCTTTTTCTTCTTGAAAAATATTGCCAAAGTAAGTAGGTGTCGTTTCTCCATGTTCGTTCGTCTTCTTCTTCATACATATCATGTATTTTAACTAAGTGTTCTTTTGCAGAATATCTCCAAATAACCTTATTACCACATGATGTCATCTTGCACTTTAAGTGATGAGTATCGTTTAATGTTTCAAAATAACTCAACGTCGTATTATTTGTAATCCGCGGCATTATATCCTTACAGTATCACGGAGCGTGTATTACTAAATATGACATATCGACTCTACCAAAAGAAATGTTCGATTTAACTATTTGGGGAAGGTCTAAGAGACACATGCGAACCTTTACTAAACATAAATATTAACATACTAGCTGTTTAAATCTAATAGTTAAGTCAGTTAGCTTTCTTTCTACAATAGGGAAAACCGAGGCCATCTGTCTACGGGAGCTATGCGTCTACAGTACTGCTATCTCAGGTGTTAACAGATAGATATCTCTACCATCCAACAAATAATTGAAAAAAGCTCTACGTAAGAGATTCAGAAGCTTTTGTTATCTTGCGATGCTTTTCACGGACACAACATGCGTTACAAAAATTAAAGCGAAAGAGATTATCAACATTTTTCGACGATTCAAAAATTTGTTGTGCGATAATAATTTAACTCAAATTAAGACAAAAAATTTATAATATTATCAATTAATATATAGTTATCAGATGTGAGAAACGTTAAATCTTAATTCCGCATAATCTAAAATTCGCAGCTCACAACATGTTAAAGACTGAAAAATGTGGTCGGGGCTATCTGTTTTATTTTTGATGGAGTAATATGTCGACAGACTTCAATGACGGATTGTTTTTTTTTATACATAAGTACAAAAGAAAGACGGCTAAGGTAGATATATCTATTAAAATTATACTTAGAGCGATTAAAGATTAAAAATCGAGCGAGAATCTTTTCGCAAAAATGGCGTTAGAATCCGAAATAAATGTTCAAACTCTCACTCGCTACTGTAAAAAATTAACTTACGAGCAGCTACTTGATCCTGCGATTCAAGAATCGTCGCCAAATTTTTATTTAAAAAATACACGTTAAATAAATATATATGAGTTTGTCCTAAATTATTTAGCATTTTTTATTTCATACACTGCTGAGGAAAAAGTAAAAACCTCAATGCAAAAAAAAGGATTTAAAAAATTGAGGGGCTAAAAGAAGCTCACCACATTAATTTTGAAACGGACTCAAAATCAGTTTAATGCAATAAAGAAAAATCAGCTCCACGCAGGAATCCTATCAAAAAGTCTGTACAAGAAGCTTATTACTGCTCTGACTCTTTCGATTAGGCAGTTTTTTCAATATTATAATATATTAATAATAAATATTATTGTGACATTCCACGTCAAGTGGCCCCTCCCTCTGTCCAAAAATTGAAGCGACTTACAATATTGCGTTTGGGCTTAAAATGTTCGTATAAGCAAGGGCTTTCGAAATTTGAGTGGCCTTTTTGAAAAACTCCATGACCCCATAAGCAAAATCACTCAAAAACCTGATGAAGTGATTTTACAATATGATTTATACGAGTTGTCTCATCTCAATAATTAAGCTGTTTGACCCTAAAATTCTCATAAACTATTAACCCTATGACCCCTTGATCTTATAACCCTCAAAACCCCATAACTAATATTTTCACATTTTCAATTTGTCAAAATTATTGAACTGATAATGCATAAGAATATAGTTAACACTGGTGTCCGCTCATGAGACTAAACGCGCGAAACTTACCTAATGTCAATAGATAACTTTAACTAATTCTGAAATAACAAATTCAAATTATCAGAACTTGACGTAGACTAAAGTAAATTAGATTATGTAACTCAAATAATTATTGGGGCTTTGATATTTATTATATCAAAATTTTTGACTTTAACTAACATTGAAATACATTTGCACCGTAATAAAAAATGTGATAAACCAAAACATTACACACATAGAAAAATTTAAACAATAAAACTCAAGCAGTAAGCCAATTGACCAATTAGTACCGAGAGTTTTAAATCGTATAGTACCTAGTCTTATCTTGTCCGCAATTTTTAATTGCAGATTGGCAAATTCTTTTTCTGTCGAATTCTAACTGCGTACATCTTTCCACATGCCCTTTATTCACTTTATATTCAGAAGAAAATGTTGAAAAAGTAGTTGTGTGCGCTTATATTTCGAAGCGCTGATAATATATTGTGCAGCATTTTCCTCGGATATCGAACGCGTTCTTTTATAAAATAATGTAGTCTGTGACACGTTATTTTCTATTATTCCTGGCGAAACTTCCGAAAACGTCCGTGCTCAGATTTAGGTTAAATTTTGTAAATAGGTTTTTTTTAGATAAAAAAAAAACATGTACCAAAAAGATTTTTTGCGACTCCAAAGATTAGGAACTTTTTAAATATTTTTTCGAATTAAGGGGATGCTGGAGCCGTCTGTTTTACCGGCATTTTTTGTCGGCACGTAGCGTCGTATTAATTTGACAGAATTAAAAATCCTTCTCCAGAATTGCAGTACATACATTAATGATTCGGGGAAACTCCGATTTTATATAGAAAACAAGAAAAAATTACGGAAGTACAGATTTCCTTATCCTACTCTTATTCCAATATGGCGTCTCGAGTTGCGGCGAGCTGTCAGCTCGTCACAAGATGTATTTCATATAAGAGATATACCATTGGTACGAACGCGAAAACAAGTTTCCCCGAATTGCACAACAAGAAAAACATCGATAAACCCCCCAAATCAAGATTTGGAAGCGTAATATAAAAGTATAATGTCGGTGTGCATCGTGCGTATGTGTGCGTGCAATGTAGCGTGCTATCCTTGTCTATATCTTTGTCTATACAAGGACAGATATAGTTCGCCGGTCTTCTTTACCGACGCCGATCGAGTTCGGCTACGGCTCCAGCATATTACGAGCAAACTAAGCATATTACAAACCAAAACAACTCTTAAGTATTGTAAACAACCATAAAGTAATATCCGTCAAAGTCATAACATATAAACATCATTGGCGAAACTAGAGAATATATAATGTTTTATTATATATATGTATATATATATATATATATAAACGAGCTCGTAAAGCACGCCACGAACCCATTCATTTTCAAACAGCGCAAATTTTTTGCAGGAATATTCTTTGTCTCATATCAATGATTACACTTAATTGCCTAAACAAACTGACATATGTTTCCTTACATTCAGAGATCGAATTTAAAAAAAAATATTTATATTCGCGTAAATGTTTGAATAAACATTTGGCTAAACAATAATGTGTTATTTTATTTACTGTCAGAAAAGAGCTTTTATACATCAAAAAACTGTTTTATTAAACGTTTTTAATATTTACCATAATCTTCATTTTTATCGCTCATATTTTGCGCTCAAGTACGAAAAAATATGACCGGTGACTCACACCGGTGAAAGAAAAGAGGTAGTGACTGATAGAGGGATTTGGAAGATATTTGGAAGTTTTATTTGAGTCTACTATTCTGTCTAATGGAAAACTTTTATTTAATTTTATTTAATTTTAATAGTTTTAATAACTTTCCGTCGGACACCCTGTACATGTGGAATAACTAGAAGAATCATACCAGATAAAAAAATCATACAATTCTATTTTTAAAAAACGACGACCTTAATTCTTTTTGGAAAGATCTAATTTAATTGACTTTTGCATTTCTTCCACATCTCTACCTACAAAAAAACTATTGACATCGGAAAACAAAAAATTAACTTATTATAGAATTTTATTTTAGAATGGAATTTCTTGAGTTTTTATAACGAAATTCATTTTCAAACAGCGCAAATTTTTTGCAGGAATATTCTTCGTCTCATATCAATGATTACACTTAATTGCCTAAACAAACTGACATATGTCTCCTTACATTCAGAGATCGAAATCTAAAAAAATATTTATATTCGCGTAAATGTTTGAATAAAAATTTGGCTAAACAATAATGTCTTATTTTATTTATTGTCAGAAAAGAGCTTTTATACATCAAAACTGTTTTATTAAACGTTTTTAATATTTACCATGATCTTCATTTTTTTTTACAATTTAGTATAACAAAATTTATTATTAATTACAATATCAATGCAATTAATACAACATTTTCGATATTTATGTTATATTCACTTCTTTACATTAACATTATATACAGCACGCAAAGCCTGTTAATACATTTTAATGCGACTTACGCTTGTTTACTCTTGCGTAAATTAGATGCAGTGTACACATAATTATAATAAAGATTAATCAATAGTTTTATTACAAAGAATATACTTAACAATATTATGAAGAAACTAAGAAATAAAAATGCGTAAACATCAATCAGATTTCTTTCCACCCAGCTCTGAGATCTCAGCGGTGTTACTAAAGTTCCATTTGGATGGCGGACGGTGTATTCAACACTCCAAACAGCTAAATCTAATGGCGGTATTGGCCGATCCCGGAATTCGCTGGATAACCGTTTCATGTTTCTCGTATAACTGTATAAAAATTTACACTATTAATAATGAAATAAATAATTACATTTTAACAAACGCATCTTAATTAAAAGAAAAGCCAAATATATGACAAGACACATAAACAGGAAAGCCAAATTTCATAATCTATAATTCTATAAACAATTGTTTTTATAGGAATTTGTAAATCGATTATACTATATTAAATATTAGAGTTTAGTAATTATCTGAAATGTAGCTATATTGTTAATATTTACTGCTTAAATAATAATTATTAAAACATGATCAAAGTATGATACCTTTCATTATAAAGTATTTCTTCAACTGCGTGTAATATCGACTGCGTGGACAAAGTTGTAATGTCCAAGTTTATGGCAACGCCTTTAGCTACTAATATTCTTGTGTTGGATTTTTGATTTCCAAAGAAAGGCATTACGATCATTGGTACGCCTTTCCAAATAGCTTCCTGCGCACTCAGAAGACCACCATGTGTCCAGATTGCTCTTACATTTTTATGAGCTGAACATAAAAATATATTATAATAAATATTTACTCTCAACTATGGAAATCTCACATTGATACAAACATTTTATTAGCTGTATATGTCCCGATTAAACTAATGTAATAAACTTTTAATCAACAATTTTGTTGCTTATACATTATTTTTAAACAAAAAACGAGATGTTCTTATTGTAATAAAAATTACTCTCTTATTATAAAGAGATTATAATATACATATAACTGTAATAACTAAAAACTGAAATTGTCTTATAATAAGTGCGAAAAAATTATAAAATAAAATAAAATTATTTAGACATTACTGTGAAGTAACTATATGAACTTAATACAATAAAAATTAATTTTTTTATACTATAGTTATTTAATTTTGAAATGTATACTCCGTCGAACGAGAGATTAAAAGTATATAGGTCAGACGAAAACAGGTCTCCACAGAACATCTATTTACATATTTATACGGTACGCCACGCTCTAGGGACTTTATCCTCAATCTCTCGTTGGACATTGGAGTATAGTTGTGCTGTAATTAGTCAATAACCAATCTATCCACAAAATATTTGTACATATACCTATGCGATGTTTTTGTGTACGTCTAATATTTTATTAAAACACTAGTTATTAAAGTAACAATTTGAATCAGTATTACGTAAAAGTAAGTAATTCTCATAATCATAAATCTCATTTTTCTCAAAGCAGTTTTTAGAAGAATGGTACCTATTGCATTAATATTGGTAAGAGTTCCGTATGCGAGCTCCTCCGATTATAATCTACTTTTGCAGGCACGTAAGTACGTACTAAAAGAAATCGAAAGCCTCTGTGCCAACTTGCGGAAATAACTATTTTTTTAAATATTCAAATTTTTATTATTTTGCTACATTTTGGATTTTTGACTGTAATATTGACCCTCTTTTCGCGTAAAAAGTTGAAAGTCCATGTAAAATTACACAATAAAAGATCACGTTTTGCCCTGTTAGCAAAGGAAGCAAGGTATCTAATTGTTGTGTTTAGAAAGTACAATGCTATCTAAAAACTATCCACTCAAAGTGTGAGATCCACCCTACCTCACTTCATCCCATCTCTGCTACAAAAATTTGAATATTTAAGAAAACTAGACACTATACAGACGCGCGCTTCGCGCGCGCTATTTAGCTTTAACATTATACTATTACTATTACACTATTAACTTCTTGATACACACAACTGTCAAAATATACAATGACAGCTGCAAATAAAGTAAGCGCAGCAAGAGAATCAATCGGCATCGCGGAAAAGCGACAACAATAAACTTCACATCTCCGTTTTAGAAAAGGAAATAATTATTTCCGCAAGTTCGCACTGGGGATTTCGACTTCTTTTAGTATGTATGTACTACGTGGCTGCAAAAGTAAATTCAAATCGGAGGGGGGTTGCATACGGAATTCTAGCCGAAACTTGTTTAAAAGAATTGTTTACGTTGATAAACGAATATACGCAAAGCAATAGCAAAGCAATTAAACAAATGTTATGTAGAAATATGTGTCTCATGTTTCTTGTGCATTCATAGAAACTGTGAAACGTACATAAAACTTCGCTTTGAGGCATCCATTTCATAACCATCACATTTTCCGGTATCTCAAATGGCACTTCAATATCTAACTTCCACAGCACTCGCTGCTTCAGTTTCGACAGAGCCCGTATAACAGATTTAACCGTGTCTAAATTGAGATGTTTCCATTTCACATTCGTTCCTAACGATATTATGATAGCTCCATTTTTTGCTCCGTCAAGAAATATGCGCACATCCTGCAAAATAATGGTGAACTGAATATTTCGATAATATATAAAGATATGAATCTTAATGACAAAATATAATCGTAAGTAACTGATACATTTTTAACAGATTATATCTAAGCAGAATTATATTATCAAGCTTGTTTAAATAAGATTTATGCGGCATTTCTTTTAGAAGTCGTTGTTATAAATATTTCTGCGTTTCTAAATTTAGCAATTTTCCGTGAACTATTTATCTTTTGCTTACAATTTATTGATTATTATATAAATTAATTAATAATTAATAATTATAATAGAAATTATCTTACAAAATAGAATTGCAATTTATTCATTGATCTATTATTCATAGATTATTCATAGATATTAAAAATATAGCATATATGTGTTTTTTACATAAGTTTTAATTTCTACACAGCACACATGCATGTCTAAAAAACATCTTTACAACGTCTTATACATACATAACCAAACAGCGTACATCCTGAATCCTGGGTTGGTTATATGTACATTATATTACATAAAAAATAAACGCTTGCAAAAACTGTTATAAATTTGAATAAATGTCTATAAAAGGTCAAACCTCACCGATTTTATCATTACTTTAATAATATGTTGTAAAGGAGGTCTTTCTGATGAGTAAATCTATGCAAGAAAAAAGTAGGAGACGGCATTGGTTTAGAAGAAATAGTAAATTAAAGTTTCTCAATTTTAAAACATTTTTTTTAGGTATTAGTTATAAAGTACGTTAATTATGAAAGAAGTATTTTGCCGTATGTATTTATAGACACATAATAAATTATTGATATGTGTGTATAGACAGTACATATATAGGCGGAGAGTTTACCGCCCTTCTTCCGTAGGCAGGGGTGAGTGGGGATGGACCTCGGTTCGCGTAGAAAGTTGAAAGCCCGTACCTTAATAAACCTAGGTTCGCTCTGTAACCATCAGAGGTAGGATGGGGTAGATTGAAGCGATATTCATCCCCTCTCCCCGCCTTGCTTATAAGATAAAACAAGACGTCTGTCATTGTACGGTTCGGGTTTTCAACTTTCGGGTTTTCAACGCGAACCGAGGTCCATCTTCACCCATTCTTGTCTGCGAGAGAGTGGCGGTAGTCCTTCCGCCGCGCCGCCTACATGCATGTGTACTGTTATACACACGTATCAATAAATTACTTCCCTTAGCACTAAAAAATAATATTTTGTTATTATTATTTTGTTATTGTTATATTTTGTAATTTTATTTTGTTATTATTCTAAAGTGTTATTCTAACTATTCAACTTTTGTTTAAAATTTTTTTCTATCTTTTATCTATTTTATCTTTTTCTATCTTTCGAAGACATTCGGCCCAAAAGAGAAAAGCCGATTGTTTTCAAAGGAGTGTTTCACACCTTTAAATATGCATATGAACACGTATAAATAAGTAGTTCATATTTTTGTATAGAAAAAAACATATTAAAAGCTCATCAAAATCGGAGGCGGACACTTCCATATTTTTCCTTGTGAGATATTTTGTCATGATATTTTTAATGTACTAGACATCGCTACGCACGCGCTACTTAGCTTTAATATTATATTGTTGCTATTATACTTTTAACCCTTTAATACACACAATTGTCAAAATATACGATGACAGTCGCTCACGAATAAATAAACGCAACAAGAGAACCAATCTGCATCGCGGAAAAGTGACAATAATAAAATTCAAAGTATAGGCTCCAATGGAAATCCGCACGAATATAGAAAACGGGCTAACTAAGAACTGAGGACGGTAAATGATGCGCGAAAGTTTTATTTATATTTTTATTTTACATATTTTTCAATTTTTGACTGCGCGCCGACTAGATTTGTCAGACTTGAAACACAGCTCCGGTTGGAGTAGTAAAATTTCCCCTATATCTA
Organism: Temnothorax longispinosus; assembly: GCF_030848805.1. Lineage (NCBI taxonomy): Eukaryota > Metazoa > Arthropoda > Insecta > Hymenoptera > Formicidae > Temnothorax > Temnothorax longispinosus. Next base: position 13,345,569 of record NC_092361.1, read on the forward strand.
ATTAAATCGATTCGATTTAATTTTTGATGCTATATGCATCTACCGCGCTTGGTTCTTATTAGTTAGCCCGTTTTCTATATTTGTACGGATTTTTATTGGAACCTATACTTCAAACTTTAAATCACGCTGGCTGAAAGCAGTACGCATAATATTACAGCTAATAATAGGTTATTGCGATAAATATTACCACATGCCTCAGTGGTCGAATTGATACGACACCTTAACGGAATAAAGGAAGTTCCAGGTTTGAATACTTTACGAGATATTTCATATTTTATATTAAAAATGTCATGACAAAATTTAAAATGTCTCAGGAAATTTTTATTTTTTAACGAAAGAGAGTTTTATTATAGTGTTTTGAAAACGTCTCGACAAGGCGGCTTGGCATGAAATATAAGAGGTTTTATTTAAAAAATTTGAGGTGATTTTAATCTAATCTTAATCTTAATCTAACTTAACTTGGCCTTGAAAAGGTCACTCAAGGTTAAGTCCATATTTTCATCATGTGGCCCCCTTCAAACCATGCAACTTTTGTCTATGACGAGTTACAGAAGAGATATTAAAATGCATTACTTAAATATAAGACCCTTGCATAATACAAAATGCATAATATAAAATATATAACGAACCAGGGTTCGTATAATTTCTCTTACCTCAGGATACGTTACGATTACCTCGCCGGCAATTGGTTGCACGGCCTGAGCATTCAATCCTGCAATCTCTAGGGTATTCGGTGGCAGTGGTATCGCAGATTCGAGCGCAGAATGACTATTAATTAGTACAATGTTTATACTTTCTCTTTCTATTTTATGTAATGGTCTAATTGCATGGCCTACATATTCCTCAGTAAGTCGTTGAATAATAGGGAAGAAATAGTAATGTCGTATGAGATCATCTACAATGTAATATAAAGTATTCCACGTTCTCAGCCACAAACCTTCAGGTTTTGCAATGGCTGCATGTGTGTAAGATCGAACAGTCGGATAACTTGGACCACCGATATAATCCTTAAGATAAGGTGTAGCACCAAAAGGAATATAGCCTACTATGGGTGGCTTGCCTTTAGCAATCTGAAAGAACAATACTTACAGACATAGAAGATAAGAAGCGATTGTGAAGATTACCGCTGATATGAGCATGCAGTAACTAGACACTTTCAATTTGTTACGCAACGCACTTGATTTAAAAGGCAATTAAGTCGCTAAGTCGTATGCAGTTTCAAAATAGCCTAAACAATTGAAATTTACTAAAGTTGATCGCTTTACCTCCCATAATCCGTAGAAACATTGAATTGCAGTAACGTCTTGCACTATTACGTCAAACTCGACTGTTTTAATCACTTTCAAAAGATCTCTCGCTGGTTTAGTTTTTATCATTGTGTCACATGCGTTAATACCCCACTGATATACAAAATATGCCGTATAAAATACGCTATACTTCTGCCATTCAACTGGGTCATAATTATTAGATTCATCATAAGTATCCATTAGATCATCGAAAACCTGAAAATAATAAGTACCTTTCGCTATATAAGAGAAGAGATACGAAAATGTGACAAATTAACATTTCCAAAAGCACATTGATTTTTCGAAAAATAGAACAAAACATTTTAAAATAGAAAAGTTATGTTTTTTCTCATTTGTTTTATGATTTGCAAATAATCGATTTATATCTCTCAGAATGTCTTCGAGTCTCCTATAATATCTACTTACGGCGTATGTTAAATTCTGCGCGAGTTTACCCTTGATCTTAGTCTCTAATATGCTGACTGCGTGTACATGATGACCTTTGCGAAGTAGTCCTTTAACCAAATGCTCCGTCCAGACGTGGTGGCTAGGCGACGGAACAGGCTCTACCACTAAAATCGACAATGGTTTCGACGCTATCACGATATCACCCATTAAAATACAACAAATCAGAAAAATGACGCGACTCAACATTGTTGCGCAAAACTTCTCACGTGGTCTCTCTATCAGATCTTGAGACCGAATGTATCTGCATGCCTAGTGTAGCTTTCCCCTTCTCCTCATTTCGAGATAATCCCAGGTAAAAAACACAAGTCATTTTGACGTCAAATACTAGTCATGTTTGTACAAATGACGTCAAATGACCAAAAAAGTGACAATGTCTTTAAAAATGCTATACTGACGTCATTCCATAACGTCATTTCGACGTCTATTTTTAGTCATTTTTGGTCTATGACATCGACGACTAATAATGGACGTTTATAAGGCGTCATTTCTTAGACCATCTAAAGACGTCATTTTAAAGACGTCTTAAAGTCGTCCAAATAAAGTCTTTTTGTAATATAACTATTTTTACTTCTTAATATTGTATAATAAAGTAATAATAAAATAAAAACCACAAAATTAACTGCAATATGCTTGGTTTGCAACTTTATGATTAAAGTGGTGAATTTATGGTATAAAGTGGATGTAGTTGCGTGTGATTATAGTTTTATGATAACTATTTCATGCAGTGTTATAGCTATCAAGAAGATATCATTACCAGATTTTTGAACACTTTGAAGATGTACCTGTTGTAGACAAGTAGGTATTACAGTTAATAAGAAAACATCAGGGTCAGAAGGTCGCCACTGTCCACTGGATCATCGAAGTCAAGCAACACGGGCACGGTACTGTACTAGGATGGTGACTTCCTTGAGAAAGCGGCTATACGCACATGATATGTAAAAAGAAACAGTTAAAAAAGCGTTTTTTTTCTAGATAAAGAAAAAGAACGTTTTTTTATAAACGTTTATCAAATGGACATTTTAATATTTTAATTTCATTAAAAAACATTTCTAGAAACCGGTATGTCGTACATTGGACCTATTTTTGCCATCAATAAGACGTCAGAAAATGACGTCGTGTGAATGTGACATATCGACGTCATGCATTTTCGGGTCTCACGAAATCCGAAAGTTTTATTTACACACTTCGGACTTTGCATCACAAAATCTCCGCTCGTAGAGAAAAAATACTATAAAAACACTTTTGTCGTATAATTCGACCCCAAGCTATCGATTGAGATTAGTAGACTGAACTCGATCCGTTCAGTCATTTATTGAGACTCAAAACCTCGGGTACTCGTAACTCGACGCGTCATGTGAAAGGTGAAAGAGTCACGGTTTGTCTCGCTCCGCGCGCACTTGGCGCGAGACACTCTCGCGTCTCTTGATCCGTGTCTCTTGATTTTAATGTTTCTTTTGTTTTTGAATATTTTTTTTATTTCTTCTTACTTTTTTCAGAAAATATTTTGTGGATCTATATATCATATTGTCATCAAATACTAATAAAAAATATACAATATGTAATTAACCCTAATCCCTCCATGCACTTTCGTGTCCCACGCGTTTCTAACTGTCGTTCGTTCCGGGAAACCAACGATCGTGGGATAATCGCCCCCACCCCTAAAAAAATTTGTATGGCAATGTTCGTGCCCCGGCCCTAAGTAAGTGAGAATTTTCTTTCGATAAAAATGTATTTTTGTGTATAATTTAAGCGTATTTAAAATATTTTTGTTGTTAAAAAAATTTGATATTTTACAGAGGACTATTCTACAGAGGAGGCGCTTGCGATTATAAAAAAAATAGTATATTGTACAACTAGTGGGAAAAGTGATCGATTCTGAATGAGTGCGACTATCACACTCATTTGGGCTATACGTAGTGCAGCAATATCTTATTCCTGCACGGGCTCAAGTGGGGAATTTCTCGCGTGGGAAATTGGCAATTTGTCGCACAGATGGCGCGCGCGGAATGGGCCACTTTCCACGCACGTGTGATGTAATAGTTATTTGTGTAACAAGTGCTGTAAAATGGAAATTGGACGTGCGGAGTGGATCACCCGCACGTCCAATTTTCAACTTAACACACGTGTTACACACCCTATTTTATGTTGCAAGTACGTGAAAAGTGGTCTATCACGCACGCGTCGCGTGCGTAATGGGCCACTTTCCACGCACGTGTGATGTAAATATAATTTTTTGACATAAAAAATATCTTTCACACACCCAAATAGTCCAAATTCGTCTTTTCTTATTCAAAAATTCTTTTTCTGGCATCTTTAAAGTCTTCTTGTACCACTAAAAAATTACCAATTTTCTGGCAACGAAATTAAGTATTCCTATTTAATTAACAATTATCTCAAATTTTTTCTCATTTGCACTACTTTTAGCTTTAATTTGCGTGCTAAAACATTAAATTTCGTCAATTTATTCGTGAGTTATGATTTTTTAAATAAAACAAGTCGTAACGTGCGTTTTTCAACATATAATTGTTGTAAAAAATATTTAAATAAATAATTTCAAAATTTTCTTTACATTAATTTTTAGTCGAAGGTATAAAGATATTATAATAATTTTTGGGGAATTTTTCAAAGCTATTAACATAATGAAGAACGCGTAGGACACGAAAGTGCATAGTTGGAGGAAGTAAGTGGCGGAAAAAACGTTGGAGGAATTAGGGTTAATAAACAATAACTTTTAATTGGGATATAAAAATCACCCCTGCAGGTGACCATTTATGCGAAAAAAATCAGGCGCCCATTTCTAGGTATAATATTCCCGTCAACGTCATGACGGGGCGTCGATCGCGGTGTTAAAAAATTTCTCACGCTGGATGCGCGAAATTAAACAGTCACGTGACTGAAATTTGGTAACTGTCGGCCAATCAACATCGCGCTTCGTTTAATTGAGTAGTTGGAAGCGATCGTTTCCGCCGTCTTTTTACTCCGTCCCGGTCAAATTTCGCGTACGAACAAGTGTCCGAAGTGCCGGATTCGGCAACGGATAATCGTCGCGGCGTGATAATCAGTCCCCGTGACCGCGATCAGCGCGTATCTCGGACATTCGCGATCGGCATCCGTCACGGCGTCCCGCGTTCGCGCGTTTTCCAGCAAGCTTCCCAGGTAGCAGACAGTCGTCATAATGACGTGATTCTAACGTCATATTATGACGTATGTTACGTCATTTATTCCTAAAGTTTAACGTAAAAATGACGTATTTTTCACGGTCCTAAGTCACATCCCAACGACGTCATTTTCTGACGTTTTATTGACGGCAAAAATAGGTCTAATGTACGACATACCGGTTTCTAGAAATGTTTTTTATGAAATTAAAATTTTAAAATGTCTACTTGATAAACGTTTACAAAAAAATGTTCTTTTTCTTTATTAAAAAAAAAAAAGCTTTTTTAACTGTTTCGTTACATGCCATGTGCGTATAGCCGCTCTCAAGGCGGTCACCCATCCTAGTACAGTGCCGCGTCCGAGTCGCTTGACTTCGATGATCCATGGCAGTGGACAGTGACGATCTTCTCACGCTGATGCTTCCTTATTAACTGTACTTGTCTATAACAAGTACATCTTTAAAGTGTTCAAAAATCTTGTAATGATATCTTTTTGATAGTTATAACACTGCATGAAATAGTTGTCCATAAATTCACCATAATGAAATAGTTGTCCATAAATACCATAAATTCACCACGTCGTTCATAAAGTTACGAAACACTTTATAAATGTAAGAATATTCCTGTGAAAAATACTGTGAAAAATGTCATTTTTACGTTAAACTTTAGGAATAAATGACGTAAGAATCACGTCATTATGACGACTGTCTGCTACCTGGGTAGTCAATTAAACGTCTATATAATGTCATTTTACAAAGTCTTTTTGACGTATTAAAACATGACGTTAAATATACGTCACTTAATCGACGAATGACGTTACTGACCAATTATGACCAAATATTGACGTCAAAATGACGAGTGCTTGCTACCTGGGTTGTCTCGCGTACTTAGACCTATTTCACCGCACTCGTTCGTCCGATGAGAGTGTCGCGAGTCGCGAGTGCCGTTCGGTGTTCGGAGTATCGAGGAGCATCGTCAGGAGCATTGAGGAGCAATGACAGGAGCGTCGTGGAGCATCCTGGTTGATTAATTGCGACAGGTGGCCGGTCGCAGCCGTCACGATTACCGGGTGTGCTTTCTCGAGATTTTTCCACGGTCAAGGTGTGCCGAGATATGATTCGTTCGCCACGCGAAAATGCCTATAGTAGTGTCTATGTAAAGGTGTCAGTGCATAAAAGTATATATTAAGTGCATAAAAGTGTGCATTAAACAACGGAGGAATAAAAGGATTAACGGAGTAGAGGATTAATTGGAAGATTGATCGATTGGCGTTCAGCTGCCGGCCGGTGAGTCTTCCCATGCTGTTTTTCGTTCGACTATTTCTTGGGTTTTTCCATCGCATGTTGTTTTGCTGCACGTTTCTCCGAATTGCCTAGAATTGTCGGCAAAGGCCGCGTCGTGCCCCCCTATCCTCCCTCCGCCGCCCTCTTTCCACCACTCGTCGCTCGAGCGCTCGGGCGATGTTAAGTAAAATCAACCCGCGCGCCCTTTATCTGATTTCGGCGAAATGTGATCGGCACAAAAAATCCCGTAACAAGTCACGGGTTTGTGAGTTAAAAAATATTGTAATAAATATTTATTCAATTACAATAGGACCCTCCCTTATTTATCTCCCGGGAGGGAGATATTTTATTCTTTATTCTTTATTACAACGACATTTATAAAAATTTAATCAATACTTATTGCCAGAAGAAAAAAGAAAATAAGAATGTATATAATAATAATCTATTATAAATGATTTTCGAAATAGACGTGACGCTCAGTGTGGTAAAGTGATTTTTTTTTAATGGAAGCATTGTAGTTTAGTTAAATGTACGGTAACTACGGAAGCATAGTATAATATTATATAGATAATTTAATTAAGGTAAAATTCAATTTTAGAGCATCAAGTGGAGTACAACAAGATTAATTTGATTATGTTTAATAATAATTTTTTTAATATATGAAATTTAGAATATGACGGAATTTATACAAATTTTATTACGTCTAGATTACGTAATAATCATTCCATTAACGTGAATGTCAAACCCTGGGTTCTGTAAAAGCGCATATGGGCGCATTTATCTATAGCATACGTAACGTTTACTATATAAAATGCGTGCATATGCGCTTTACGGAACCCAGGGAATATTTGTAATATTTACAACGTAATGCGTGTCATAAAATTCACGCACCAGTTTCCATGCAGTGGAACAGGAAGTCACAATAAAACCGGAATGAAAGCAAAATGACGATTTTTAGTCCATTTTGCCATGATTTTAACATCATTTTTACTTCATTGCGACTTTTTGTTCTACCTGGGTTTACGGTAAAATTTTATTATACAAAAAAATAATCAATAATACGATAATACTGTAAAAATCGATAAATATGATAAAATCTTTCTAAATGAAAACAATCTTGTAAAAGAATGCTGAACACGAAAGCATGTATTAATATAAGAACATTTAAAATATTTAGTAACGAACATTATATCGAAGATAAATGCAGTTATTTTTATAGAATTACCTCTTGCAATTATCTTTTTTATTCAAAATAATATTCAAGAATTGCTTCTTGCAATGTTGCAATTATTCTGTTTTCTAAAATAAAAATTTAAAAGATCGAATTACATTTAAAAATATATTGACTATCGATAACTGACTCGAAACTGTTTCTGCTGCTCTGTCGTCAGAGTACGTTACCGGTATCGGCGGTATCGCTCAGTTGGTCGCGTCGTTTCAATCCGGTCGATACTGTGACGTGGTGTCAGGTCAGTCAGGTGGCGGAATCGAGCAACAAAGCTGCGTGGTTCGTGCTGCGTTTGCTGCGTTACCGTTGCTACGCTTAGCGAACGTTTGACCACGTTTAACGATTTATCGCGGCCTTTTTCTCGCAAAGTAAATTGTGACACGCTCGAATATCGAGGAACAATGACGAAGACCGAGGACCAATTTGATGGAATGTTGCTGGCATTGGCACAGCAACACGAGGGCGGTGTGCAGGACGTAAGTATCGTTTTCTCGGTTGTTGAGGTTAACTCGCGCGATAAAATATTTGCAATTTTACGAAACTGTCCGGAAGATACGATTTTTTTGCTCTTTTTATTTTAGTTGCTGGACACCTTCTTCAGTTTTCTGGCGAGAAAAACAGACTTTTATACCGGAGGTGGCGAAGGGGCAGCTGAAAAGGTAATTGCGTGTATGAAAAGTAACGTGGAGTAATTTCCTTATATTATTATTCTAAAAAGTTCTAAATTAACTAGATTTGTTCCTTTATGTGCAGCTTGTCATGGGCAAATTCAAGAAACACGAAGCCGGTGCTCTCGCCAAAGCTGCATCCGAAAAAGCGGAAAGAGCAGAGCAAGAGAGAAGGCGTAAGGAAAGACTCGAGAAGAAAAGAAAAGAGGAACAAGTGGAGGAAGAGAAAATAGATAACGATTCTAGAATAGTTGAATTAACTGACGAGCAGGCTGTTAAATTACAGGAAGAAATAGAGAACAAGGTATCTACATAGTGAAATAGTTGTTATAGGCCGGTATTCATAATCAGATCTTATATTTAAGATTGTTTCAAGTTTATCTTTAGATGCTGTACGACTCGTTTTATTGGTTATGGAGTATCTAAAGATGTACTTAAGACGATATGTAAGATCTATATTACATACATATAAGATCCGACTATGAATATCGGTCATAATTTTTATTCTGTTATTTCATGATTTCTTTAACTCTTCGCAGAACAAATGGGGCTTTAAAGACTCTGTCGATATTTCAGTTTTGAATTTTTCGGAGACTTTACGGACTCATAAAAAAAACTCAAACAAAAATCAGGCATATATAACGGTATAAATAGATTCTTAAAGCCTTCGAAAGTATACTTGAATTTTTTCAGACTTTTTATGGCACTATTACAGCTTGAAAATCTTAACTGGATTAAAGGTTCCACGTGTTTGACGGAAGCAGCAAAATTACACATGTTCTGCGAAGGGTTAAGATATGGAAGACATTGTACAAATTAATTAAAATTAATTAAAATTAAACTATGATAAAGAGGCTTGCTCTGAATCCAATTCAAGGGAAAATATAAAGTTGTTGGGCCACAGAGCCTGTATTAAATTCATAACTAAGTTTTAAATAGTATATTGTCAAAACATAAAAATTTAATTGTCAGATATCAGATAAAAGTAGTATACTTATTATTAAGATGGTAATCTATTATCTAGATCGAAACCTAAACGTTTCGATCTTGATTGAGATTCTCAGTGTTACATAAAATTTACAGTAATTAGAGCGCAAAATTGTAGCATTAAAATTAGTACAAAGCCGTGTATCAAAATTCGTGTGTTAAAGCGCTTGGTTGCATTACAGAATTCTACTCGAAAGCACACTTTCAAATTGGTTCCACACAAGAATAACATTCTCTCCGTTCAAAAGTGACAATTTAAACAAAATAGCCAAGACCTATAACTTTACCATTTCTTGAGATATCTGAAATCCGCTCGGAAATCCACTTGTGCAGTCTCAAGCGGATTTGAGATATCTCAATGTCAGGTGCGAGTTAGTTAAAAAATTTTTTTGTAATTTTTAATGTATTGAACTACAAATGAAATTTTTGTTACTACAAACAAAATACTAACTTTTTCCGTATCGAAAAATTAATTTTTCCAAAGTCGGGTGCCAGATTCACATAGGTAGGTTGCAAAAACAGCATTGCAAGCGTTTTATAACATGTTTTGACAATATACTATTTAGAACTTAGTTATGAATTTAATACATTAGGTTCCATGGCCAATCATTTTATATTTTTCTTTAAATTATACAAATTATAATACTCAATTAAATAATTTTTTGTTATACAGAAATTAGCAAATGACTCTGCTGTCGCGGGATCTAGCAGCGATAACGACAGTGCTAAGAATGATGAGTGCGAAAATACCGATTCTAAGAAAGACAACGATGAGGACGAAGAAGATGAAAAGGAGAAAAATAAGCTGAAGCCTAACAGCGGTAACGGTGCAGACATGCCGAATTACAGATGGACGCAGACTCTTGGAGAAGTAGAGGTAAGTGCTTTATGTCGTACTTTATATACGTTTAATACACATGTGTGAAAATTTTAAAGGAAAATAGAGATTTAAAGAAATATTTTTTAATATATTAATTTTCTATTATTTTTTATGCCTAAGCATACAACATTTAGTTTTATTTTAATTTATTCAGTAGTTGAGTTTTTAATTGAAAATATTGAATATTTATACACTAAGAAAAAATTATTTAGATCAAAGAAAATATTTATTTAGATTGCTGCCAATAATTTGTTTACTTAATATAATACACATATTTATTTAGAATTAGATATTTATTTAATTCTAAATAAATATGTGTATTATATTAAGTAAATATCGAGGTAAATATCCTATTGGCACAGCAATCTAAATAAAATGGATCTAAATATTTTTTTCTCAGTGTATTAAAAATATATATCAAAATAAATAAATATCGAAGTTGTGGCAAATAAATAAGAAATCTAATAGATTAGGATGCTTACCTCAGGATATCATATCATTCTCCAGCTGTTATGTGAATATTATATCAATATGCTGCAAAAGGCAGGTGGAAATGAAACGACGTTTACTATATTTGACAGTTTCTTGTTGAATCGACGATTAATACGCAAGTAATATCACAGACGCAAAAAGCGATCGACGCGACCGCCCTTCCTTGCTTTTCCGTTTACATTTGCTCCCGGAATAACAATCCGACGGAAATCCAGATATGATTAAGGCAGCTTGTTAGTAAAAATTAAATTACAGGCCCTAAATAGATATTCGCTATCTTGGTCCCATCTCGTCGATTGCTTCGAACTGTCCGTCGGTACTCGTTATTCAAAATACTATTAGATTCGAGATTTGCGTTGGACGACTAGGATTAGTGACACTCGAGTGATATTTTATCGTATACCTCTTCTCTACATCGGCTCTCGATAATGTCGACACGCGATTTACGAACGATAAATCGATTGAGAACTAAATAGGAGAAGTTTTTCCGTTTTTATTCGCTACGCGAAAAGTTGTGCTTTTTATTTGGAGCAATCGCGGATCACTATCGTGTGTCACTACCGTCCGTAACCCCTTACCACATGTATCTTTCCATGCGAAAAAATATGCGGCGTGCAGAGAGGTGTCATAAGTCACACACGTAAAACAGTGAAGAAATTTTAGAGAAAGTTTGCTTGTGCTCTACATGACACGCGCTACGCGGTAAGAAGTTAATTAACATAAAATATATTATGTTATTCGTCGGATCGTATCTCGCGGGACAATCCGACGAATTTCGTTAAATTCCAGCATAAATACGCAAGAGTATCCCATCGCGAGGATCTCGTCAACCCCTTAACAGTACGTTGCTCATTACACAAATGTAATTACTGATTTTCACGTACCACACGTTTGTCGCGGTGCAATACAGTATGTATACATATATATACTTAAAATTCTAACCGCCGGGAACGTCTACGGACCGAGAGTGGTCTGAACAGGCTTACAACGCAGATGTACATATACGTGTAAATATGAGTAAGTCAAATTAATATCGTGACTGGATCTTGCGTTTTCTCTTTCTCTCTCTCTCTCTCGTCTTCATGGAAACGTTTTTCCCAGCTCCGTTCTCTCCGCAGTAGTCATTTTCTTCATTGCCCGTTTCTATCACGATGATCATCGTTCATGGTCACGTGCCGTTTCCTCCTCCTCCTCCTCCTCCTCCTCCCGCTCTCACCCTCGGCCTAGTTGTACTTGTCGCGAGCCCTCACTGCAATCAGAGGTAAACATCAGCGAGGAAGTTCGTGGATGGTGAATCCGCAGAGATCGCACGCGGTGTTGAAATGCAATGGATGTGGCAATAGCCGCTGCCGCTGCGGCAGATACTCACTTTCCATGTAAAGGATCCCGGCGAGCAGACCGACCATGAACAGAAAACTCATGGTGCACACGAGAACGGTGAGCTGATTTCGCGCGCACCAGGACTTCCTGTAGACGGTGGCCGGTCTGCCGAGACCGTTCACGACCGTGAAGTGGGTGCTGCTGGCCACCGAGGCGGTGTCTATCTGCTTCGGCGCCGTCACCGTGGGCGGATGTATAGCGGCGAGATTCGCGAGATTCGCGGCCGTGAGTAGCAACGTTCCCGACGCGGCGCTCTGCAAACCATGTAATCACCGGAAAATTTGATTATAAAATCCGAGAAAACTCGTCTCGAACTTTCGAGAAGAGTCTTCCCACGCTTATTATTTGCCGATCGTTGTCCCCAGCGTGACCAGCGGACGTCGAATGCTACTGTCTGCAATGTGCATCGCGTCGCGTCGCGAAAAGAAATTAAACTTGAGATTCCGCGAAAATAAGGCAAGTTGGGACCTTAACCGAATTGCGATCTTTGTTTACACTATCAAGATGTTTATGAACATTTTTGTCTGTTTACGAACATTTTTGCATCTATGTTTCAATGTGTTCGTGAGCGTTGAAGTGTTCTCGGCGGCTGGAAGTGTGCGACGATGCAATCGCCGCAAAACTTCTTCAAGCACGTAAAGTAGAAAGTTGGACTTATCATTTTGATATCAGGACCGACTGGCAAATTTATCGTGCGACTTTTGTGCGTAATTTAAAATTATTCGTAGAATTTTATCATTGGCGTCCATCGGACGAGGGACTTGACGAAATAAAGCAGCTTTTCATCGGATTTACATTGGAATTTTAATTCCAGGGCTTTTAAGTTAATCGTAAAGCGAGTTTTAATTTTAATTAAAATCAGGCCAATTTCGATATTGCTGCACGAGTAGTCGTGTTTAAAGAAGCGAAATTTACGTGTGTACTGGCGGTGGATCCTTGAGACGACGTCGACCCTCTCGAGGGGGAGTTCGGATGCAAGTGATGAGCCCAGCTACCATTTTCGCTGTCCCTCTCGCTGCGCCCGACCAAGGACGGCCTTGGGATGTGCCAGGAAAGCGGGTTGGCGGCAGCTACCGCTGTTGTTGTTGCCACCGCCGCTGTCGTCTCGATCTGAAACCAACGTAAATCGATGTGAAGCTTCGATTGCATAAGCGATAATGCCATGCCGATTGCTGTTCTACTCTCTCGCCCGCGTGTCCTCCACCTGCGACCGCGTGCCGTTTATCTGTCGCCAGAAAACATTACTCTACATATAGCTACGCGAGGCACCGCATCGGTGAACGCATTAAACGCGCATTTAAACGGGGGCTTTTAGACAACGATAAAATTTAACAAGCCATGGAGATTGTTTTATTGCACGATTAAATCTGTTTATATCTGTGTATCTTGGCGCGAAAGAAAAGCCGACGTGACGTAATTTCTAGCACCAAATCGGGATTGCTACATGCACGTTACCAATTTTAATTTTACATTTTCTGTGCAAATACCTGCCTTCTCAGTTTATTATCCGGATCGTACTTATCCGATTTGACGTTTTCACACGTGCGAGTGATCATATCATTTTTACTGTTGCATCAGCAGACCGAACTGGGAAACTGTCGCGTTCGAATGTCAATGTTAAAATCTCTATAATTTCTTTGGTACTAAAAAGCTAGTGTTAGTCGATTTCAAGTTTCACATTTTGTGCAGTTGTACAATCTCGGCCGAGATATGCGATACGTGCTTACTATTAATTGATTAATTAAGCGATTAGTATATAATAATGCCACCTCCGCGCATCCATATCTTTATCGTCAGACAATGCATGATTTCACTGTGAGCGGGGTCCTCATTCAAAATCTGTCGTTCTAAATTTTTTTATCGAGCGGGCGTTTAAAGCGCGCGATATCAAAGTAGAGTGGTAGGCATCGCGAAAGCACATCATCTTCTGCTCCCACTCTTCCTTCCTGCGAGAGGAAGATTGACGAGAATTTTCGGCGTCTCCCGGGGGCGTGGAGCACCTCGACATTCCGGTTTGATCGTTGCATAACGCTCGTTGCGCTCTCGAATTCCGCGCGCCGCCGTCGCTTCGCGCGTCAAGTCTGCCGCCGTTGTTTTTGCACCGTTCTCGTCCTTCGCGCAGAGAGATGCGAAGAAATTCGTCGTCACCGTCATCGTCGTTCCTCTCTCGCTTCCTTTTTACGTGTTAATGCGCCTGGACTTTCGCACGCAGCACCCATTATACCCCGATAGATCGTACGCGCAGTTGGATGTTGGATATTTCCGCGACTTCGCGTCGAGAGGACGCGACGCGACGGGACGCGTGCCGCTGCCGATTACGCCAGTTAATTGGCTATTTTTGCACGTAAATCAAGTGCATTTCGCATCGGTGTGGCCTACCTTCGCGACCGGGCGCCGCCCAAGGACTGCGCTCGCTGCAAGAGTTTTGCACTGAACGAGTTTGCGCGTTCCTTTTCGTCTCCGACGTCGGTTTTTCAGACGCGCACTCGCGCGCTTCGTCTCGACCGGTACGGTAACTCTAATGAAACACCGTGTTTCGTACTTGCGGTTCTGCGTAATGTACATTCTCGAGCGAATAAAGAAGACTTAATTGAACCGCGCTGGGGGCCAGTAAGGCGCTAAGTCATACACAGTGGAGAGAAATCAATGTAAGACTTGTATATTTATTTACAGCGTCGATTATTATTCCCGTGAAAAAATGCTTACCTTGTCTTTAGAAATGGTACATTAAGAACGCAGTTCAAAGGCCACAAGGAAAGATATTAAATCTTCTTAATGATCTGTAGCGTTTTTTTTTTTTTTTTTTACGTGCTCGCCTATTGAATTTGCATCGCGCAGCTTAATGATATTGACTTTAATTATACACAGATTATTCCAATTTATCTCAAGTCATTGCTCGCTATATAAACGATCGTGCCAAATTAGGAGTACGATAACAAGAGGCAAATTACGATCCGATATGTGATTGATTTATTGCACCCGCGTCAAATGCACATCATTCCTCTGTAATAATGCCCATCATCATTATAATTGGAATAGTAAACTCGTCTGTTACCTATATTTAACACGCCCTTGCAGAGAAATAAAATTTTATACAAATAAATTTAGCAAATAAAAATGTCGGTGGAATAGATGTCTTCGTAATAAAGCTAGATACAAAATTGAGCAATATAAATATCTGTGTAAAATTATAAATGTCCAGCGTGTAAAAAGAATATCTATTTACAAAAGTGTCGAACAAAGCGCGATTTTATGATGAAATTATCGAAGTCATGACAGTGACAGATATAATATCTTCGCGAGTCGATGTCTCAAAAATCCTCCATCGTGCGAGAGCGAAAGATAGGAGGACGAGCGTGACTTAGTAGACAGCGCACTAGTCTATTGAGCCAAAGGTCCCGGGTTCGATTCCCGGTAGAGCTAGAAAAATTATATTCGTTCGTTCTCCTCTCGGAAGGCAATGGCAAACCACCGAGAGTATGTCTTGCCAAGAGAACTTTTCTAAAAAAATATAGCCGTTCAGAATCAGCGTTAAACTGTAGGTTGTGTATATACAATGTGTATGATCCACGTGCGCAACACATGTATATGAAGAGAAGTTATCACGCTTGGGCACGAGTAATAAGAGAACTTGGTTATCCGTCAGTTAGTAAAAAATTCTTTGTCAGACGTACGGATTAGCCAAGTTGTACTCATTCGCGGTTCAACATTTACCCCAACGGTGGTGTCGCTAGACTACGCGTTTATGGGAAGACAGTGCATATGTCAGTTATCAGGCTTTGCGGAATTTGATCTGATCTCCAGAATTTATGATGGTTGCTGTGTATCCTACAGTAGCAAAATTTGCTTGTTGAACCGCAAGTGAGTACAACTTTGCCAATCCATACGTCTGACAAAGAATTTTTTACTAACTGACGGATAACTGGGTTCTCCTATTACTCGTGCTTGAGCGTGGTGACTTCTCTTCATATACATGTGTTGCGCACGTGGATTATACACATTGTATATACACAACCTACAGTTTAACGCTGATTCTGAATGGCTATATGTAAATGACAGAATAAGAAGATGAAAAAGAGATAGGGAGAATGACATTTACGGTGAGGCGTCGTTAGGAATTTTTGTGGAACTCAATATACCGGTCAGCCTCGAAGCGCCGCACCTGTGTCATACCCATGTAACATGATACTCTGAAACGGATTTTGAACTCCGTATGTGAAGTTTGACCCTAGAAGGTGTCAAATGCAATCTTTTTTGAAAAAAGAACTGCCTGCTTTGATATATCAATACACATGTGTTATATTGAAATAAAGTAAGAAATGTCAACAGTTTTCTCAGAGAGAATTTTGAGAGTTGTATATACATTTGACATAAAAAATTATCCATATTATAAAAAAATTAATTCTGATGAGCTTTTTTTCTACTTTTGAATAATAAGAATAATGTTATGTTTATGATAAAGTCTAATGAGATATACATCTCTACGAAGTTAGCATTCACGCTTATGTCTACATTTACATCTACATTCGCCTTCATTCACATTTACATTTGCATTTATAATGTGTAATATACATATACAATTCTTGATACGTTTCAAGATTTTTCGCGATTAATAGGTTGAAATGATAAAAAGTTCCAATGGTTGATCAATCATTGCATGAATAATTTTTCGTAAAAATCTGAACAAAAAAACTTTAGTATCTTTAAAAATCTGAATTTTTTTAAGTTCTAAATCTCCATAAGTGAATTTTTTCTGAAATTTGATATTTTCTAGAGAATTCGGAATAGTGCTCCAAAAATTATATCGAAAAGTATTAGAATGTAAATTAATTCTAATTAAAAAAAAATGTTAGATTTAAATTTTATATGAGGAAAATATAAAATTTACACTTTAAGTCCTTATTTTTACGTTTCCAAATGTAATTGGTAACGTAATTGGAATTTTTTAGAAAAGGGTCAGTGTCGAAATTCCGAAAATAAGGTGCTAACACTTTCTCAGAGACATCAAGATAATATTAACTGAATTTGCGTAACGTTCGAAAAGAACAACAGTAAAACGTCCCATCTCATTGGTAGTCGAAAAGAGTAATACCGCGCGCGCAGAGAAATTTTGCTCGGAATGTCCTTGGTGTCCGTGTGATTAAGGTACGACATTAAGTTTGATACGGTGCATATGTCGGACATTATGAAAATGCACGCTCAGCTCGCGATGTCCCATTAATTGCGTCGCCAATCTTTTAAGGCGGCGCTGCTCCTCATTTCCGCCATTTCCTCGGATAATTATGCTGTCATCGTGCAAACTTGTCGTTCCAACCTTCTGGGAATGTAATAAATACGATCTTCGAGGTGAGCTTTTGTCTATTAATGCGGCAAAAGTGAATAATTATCAGTAGAGCGTTATTTGTACTATTTGGAGCAAGGCTATTCGCTGTAGAAAAAAGAATATCCGTTCTTCATCGGGCATCTGTGTGTTAAAACGGGAATGCGTGATCACAGGACAAATGTCAAATGCCATAAAACTGCTTGCGCAGTATTAAATGGCTAATAAAGATGGTTATAACGTCAATGCCGCATATGGCACCGTCGTAATCATCGTTATTGTCCACCTCTAATGTAAACGTCCTCATTAAAAAACGGCGCTCGGTGTACTTGTCATTAACGAAGATCCCTAACCATTACATCCTGTCACAGCGGAACGGTAGTGTCCGTAATGAACGTTACATTACACTTTTTTCTGTCCGCAGTTCGTGCATCTATGAATAATCCATTGACATTTTACCGTTGTGTGCACGCCGTTCCTTTTGACATCTCGTTAATGTAAGCAAAACCCCAAGCGGCCCACGAGTTTCCTTCGCGATTATATCGCGTTGCCGTTTTCCTTCCTATTATGTAAGGGCTTGTAAGAAGAAGCCGCGACAGCGCACAAGTTGAAATTCAATATCGCCATAGGGCATGTAGATTGACTTATTAATCGACGACACGTTGCACGTTCATGGGCGAAACTTCCGATATTGAAGATGCGGATCTACGTCATTCTGCACCTAAGGGTATATTTCCTCGTTATCGGTGGCCCCCGATAGTCCATTTCGCTTCCTAAGTAGCGAACGAGCGTCACCTCGCCGGATGCGTGAACGCTAATGAGCGTAAAAAGATATATGTTACAAGGTAGCGAGATAACACAAACATCGCGGTGTAACCTTGTGCATCTTGAAACGGATTACTTTACACTTGCACGTCGATTGATTCCGATCTATCGAACCGATTGGCAGACTCGCGGAAGCGACAACTTAGCCACCACGCCGAAACGCACTTCACAGCCGTAACTTTTCCTGGCATTATTAATTATACGTCGACACGTACCTATATATTTTTTTTCATTTATATGCGCGTTTCACTATACACTCGCGAGCCACCGCATCGTAAAATTAGCCACACTTTCCAATACGTGCGAAGCGAGAAATAAATTACGAAATGTCTTCGAGGGGAAAAAATATATCACGGAGGATTGATGACAAAACTTGTTTAAAACGGGATTGAGATATAGCAAATTCAGACTCATTTCTTTCCATGACGACATGTAACATCACCTTGCAATAAAAACTTCACATATAAAAATGTTCAACATTTCTCATATCCGAGTAGTATTGCATTGATCTTCTGGTGTCCTCTGCTGTCAGTAATATTTTTTTCTTCTACAATATTTGAATATTCATATAACACCTTAACATGTGCTAAGAGTGATTCACGTAGGCTTATGTATATAAACACACAATTTAGTATCAAAGATTGAATTGTTTCGGGACTAAAGGGATCAACAGTTTGATCGATATAATATATGTGTATTTCTACCAACATAGATTAACTTTAATCTTGGTTTAACTTACTTTTTATCTTTTCTTAGTTCTGAAAATTAGAAGAAGATAAACGGTATCTAAGTTAAATCGAGATTAAAGTTAATCTACGTTGATAGAAATAAAAAATAGTTAGAAAGAAGCGATTTTTTGAATAAATAATTAGAATTTTAATAAAATATGCAACACGTATATGTCTAGAGCGATAAGGCTCTAAGGAAATATTCCAGACTACATGAGATATAATAATATCATTTTTCGTGATAATATGTCAAAGTATATTTAGCACAACGTGTGTTGTACGCGGTGGAATAAATTGCCTCTTATTGTTAGAATTAAGAATTAAAGATTTTTTTTCCACTGTAGACAAGAAGTTAAGACGGTAACTCCGTGAATTAGCATATTTCATTACATATTGCACGTATATCTCGTCAAGTGCGAGTGAAAAGTTATCGACATGGTCAGTTCCGTACTTTGCAGGCTATCTTTCTTCCTCAAGCATTATTCAAGGATATATTTTAAAGCGAGTAAGACATTACGTTTTATCACGAATCTAGCACACCATTTATCTCTTGAGCTTCTATATCTTCATTAGAACGCCATCAGCTAATGATCAAAATTTCATTAGTCTGTTTGTTGTGCAGTTAAATCCGTTTGGCCTTATTTTTTGTTTATCTCATAAAGAACTATCCAAATGTTATTAGAGAACGTATTGAAAATGCATTTTCTTCTCACATTAAAAGTTAATAAACATATTACTTGGAACGGTGCCACGTAAATAACCTAACCTATAGAAAATCAGTTAGGCATAATTTAATAATTTTATAGTCCAAGAAACTCAACAGATATTTAAAGTAGCGTCATGTGGTGCCTGTAGCTTTTCAAGGTATACATGAGAAGTGCTCTTCAGCATCTCTTGCGTAATTTATCATATATTTTGCAACACCACATCACTTCGAGAATCCCGATGAGGATTTACGATCGTTGCTAAAGAAAACAAACTTGCCAATTTCTTGCGGCATTCTGTAATTCGAGATGCATCAATTGAGAGACTATCATTCGACGATACTATCGCGTTTGGTGGGATTATCATTCTCGAGTCCTTGGACATTCGAGTCCGCTTTGTAACATGTTTGTGAACTAATAAAGGCACCTGAACGCATTACGTAGATGATTATGAAACGGGCTTACGATTACGAGCTTTTGCTCCGATGTAACTATTTCGCGTGTGTCGCGCATCGATCGTTGCGTTTCACGCTTAAGAAACACGCTGAGAACGCGAGATAGTTATTGAGGTGAGAATTTCCCTCGAGGAAAAGAATCGCTTTCATTTTCCGTCACTAGCGAGAAAACCTGTGTTTAAATGCAACGAGACACGGAGACACGCGTGAAATGAGAACGGTAAGCGATAAACTTGAGTTTTCGTGCCGAGAACAAAGCCTTATTTTTGTCGACAGTCGTCGCGCATTATCAGATGGGATTACACACTCGTTGCAAAATTTAATTATATAATTGTGCGTGAAATGTTCTCTTGATTCCGTAATACTCTAGTTCTCGCGTCTCTTTCATCGCGGACTTCGCAGAGTACCTAACTGATAACTGATACGTACAATATATTACTTTTCATCCGCCCTTCGTTAATTTGTGACAGGTTTAATTAGAAACATAATGCGCCAGTATCATAATCTTTTTTCTTTCACGTACATTGAGAGATAATTTATTAATTATTCCTATTATCGTTTTTATGAAATGCTGGCATTAAGACCGATCTTATTTTCGAGGACGCGTATCACCGAAGAAACGCGAGAAATGTGATGTAAATCGATTTTGCCTATCTGTCCTTACCGCCTTCCTTTTTCTACGTATCTCGTATCTCGGATGGTCGACCCCGAGGTCAACCTGATTGCCAATTAGTAAATACCAAATCGATTTGCAAGAAAAAAAGGTCGTCGCGACACGTCAATGTATGAGGAAAGATTGAGAGATGATTCTAAATGAGAACTATGTGCCGAGTCCTTATTGGGTAATTATTCGTTATTATGAGTACCTATGCGCTGATTAAAACTGACGCGCGATGGTTTATTAATACAGAATATGATTTTTGAAGTCGTAGATTGATTTAAAATGGAAAATCGAACGGTTTTGTAATTATATCCTTAAATGATTATAGAAATTCTGTGTGTGCGTTCGCATACGATATGAGAGACAGTATAACTTGAGAAAACACGCGGTTGATTCTCTCGAAAGGCTCGAGACGTAGTTAAATGTTTAACATAAGCGATTGTTATGGGAAGATGAAAGTCGCCGTTACACGCAAACACGTGCTCTAAGTTCACATTCGACAAGCGTTCAAAGAGTAGGAAGAAAACCATTTCCTGAAACGGACAGTGCGTATTTGCGCGTTGAACGCACGCAAACCATACGGCATATGGGCCTCGAGAGTTTTCACCGTTCTGTTCCTCCTGCCATAATTCATTTTCTCGTAGCGAATGTCCAATCATAGTAATTTTATCGCTGTGACGAAGACGCGAAGACGACGTAAGGATTACACGACTTCCTGTAACGATCCGACAACAAAGCAAGTTGTATCATTTTCTAACGTTACGCACAGCGGTGTGCGTAACGAATTAATTGGATCGTAAATAAAGCCTGCGCGTGTATCTCGACAGATTATCTACAATGATATATGTGATGGTCGCGTGCGCGACCAAGTAAACAATTTAATATATCTGTATAAATATATTGTACATACATAGTAAAAAAAATTCTTTTCTATTTGCAATTACATCGAATAGTATATGTAATAATTTTCATTAACTATAATCACAAGAATCCGTAATTTATAATCCTGATTTATCCTCTAGAGATGCTTCGAGTAGTATTGTGTTATATATTTCTTCTCGTATATATAGATACTTATAATTTAATTAACCCCAGCTATCGGCATTTAGCGTAGACTAAATATCTATCGCACTTTTTTTTTCTACTCATGCTGACATACAACCGGCCGTTTATCTTCGTTAATATCCATCTAGACCTTCGGCATGGCCCGTGGCGATTTGTCAAGCCGTAAGTAGGGGCTTAGCACGCGATAGAAGTTAATTTCGCACCGTAAGTTTCCGATGCCCATAATTCACAACATCCTCGACACCTTTTACGGGTGTCCTCCGATAATTTCGCGGATTTTGCAACTTTTCGATACCCGTCCGTCCTTGATGCTCGCGAATGAGCGAGCAGGAAGAGAGCTAATCGTTTTTACGACCGCCGCTTCTTTCCTCACGTAGTTGAGCTGAGTAACGTAATGCAAATACTTTCTTATATGACGTTTACAAATCTCAACAACTTTCTTTTTTCCGTAGTCTAACCACGAGGATTCGACAGATGACACAAGCTTATGTGTACCTGGGCGAGTGATACTCAACGCCCGCCTACCTTCCTCTGCTTTCGATCACTTTCTTTCCCTGCCCAAGGGCAATCGAGAAATTTCGTCGTTTGACTGGGTAATCAGCGGTAATTTCGATAAGATAGAGTACGTTGCCGTATAACCATTTGGGTGCTGATTGGGAAATTGCGTGTCCTGAACTCGATATTTGCTATTATTGCTAGAAATTCCAGTGATTAAGCGATTCTAACAAGGTATATATCAACGCCAAGAATTGCCATCTATAAATTCGACGTCGTTACGGCCGCTTTCTTCTTTCCCACACGTAAGATTTAACGGTCACGGTTGGCGGAGAATGTCGTAAGACCGTATATATCGGTTTAATATAGTCTTCCGTGCTACGCGCGGCGAGACTGCTTATTAAAACGAGCGGCGCGGCGGTCGGTGAAGGACAATATCGGTGAACAAAATACGCGGATTTTATTAATCGTAACCGTCACGCCACGAAATGTCACTGGCATATTCCGACGGACTCGGAATTTGTGTACGGCTTAATCGTGTCGGCTTGGATCTCCCCTAGGTCATGGATTCTAAATTGATTTGCATTTACAATGTAAAGAAAAAATGCCCGACAGAATGGCGCCCTATAAATCGTAAAGATTATGTCCGACTCGCGTGCCAAAGGACGTTTAAAGCCGGCTTCATGTTGTGTTCTTTTCTTGTCCCTCATTTCTGTCCCGAATCCCGATACGAGTCTAATAGCTCAGATATTGCCGAATTCGGTCATCAATCGCTCTCGAAGTCGATCGGCCGTGTCGTAATCCATCATAGTCCTTACACAGGTAACACGTAACGTATTACACTTGGTCTCGTGAAGGCCGCTCGTAAATTAGAATGTGCAGTCAGTTGTTTATCGAAACAAAGGACGTTTTGGAAAGCTTTGGGGGAAGACCGTTTGATGTCGAAACTTGTGATTTTACGCGATCTACGCGTTCGCGAGAATTAAAAATCGATGAGACCTCACAGCTCGCGCGGACGAAGACGCTAATTCCGAAGCAAACTTTGGGTTGCAAAATGTGCACTGTATACTTTAACGTAATCGAACGTTCCTCTCTTGACAGTCTCGCTTTTTTCCATTAAGATTTCCGACGTGTAAATATCGGAATATTCCGAAGATGTGACTCAAAGGTCGGAAGAAAGTTCGGTACACATCTTCCCGATCACGCAACCTAACGAAATGTTTCCTCAAAGAATTCGACACTCCACAGACGGTGTTATATAATTGTGCTGTAAACGCGATGTAACGTTTAGCGGTTCGACGTGATAACATCACTTCGTCATCGTTTTCGGTTCTTTTCATTGAATATGTACCGCCTTGACATGCTCCACTGTGGCTATCGAAATCGGTTCCCGAAATCGTGTCGAGTGACAGCCGGTATGCAACTTGGACGGACTATATATGTTATAAATAAAAGCTTTTAAAGCCTTGTGATACACAAAGTAGTTTGTATTATGTAAGTCATTACATAAGTGATATACAAATGGTAGACGCACACAGTTACAGATAAAGCAGATTGAAGTGATCAGGTCGAGGGCTTTTACTTTGAAAAGTGATTTTTTTATGTATGTTATCCATCAAAGCTGTCACATGTTAGTATTTTTATTACACAAGTGGCGAAAACAGTTAATTGAAATCGTGAACTTAATTCACAAAAGCCAATTATCGTCACACGTAAATTCGATTAAATAAACAAAGCAGTATTGCATTATTATATTATATTATTAAAATTAATATATATTATTAAAAAGTTTAAGTTGCATGCTGCATCTCATAAACAAGAAAGTATTATTAATCGATTTCTGTTTTATTTAAACTTTCCTGCTGTGATTATATTGTTTGCAGTGATCAACATTAGTAGAAAAATTATTTTTTACCAATATTTTTGCTTGAAAAGATATCGTTAATAATATTGATTTGATCCAATTTATTTTTTAGTTTGATGAGATCTTTCTTTAAATTCTCTAAATCAATTCTCCAAATGTTCTGATTCTCCAAATGACGAAATTTCTGGGGCTTCCCGCGTTTTCTGTGACAATTAAAAAGAGAAATATGAAGTGAGTCGCTTAGGTGTTAATTTGTGTTTTGCCGCGTACGGATAAAAAATTATTTGTCCTACCGAAAGATCCTGTTCTCAAGCGAACTCGCGTCCAAAATGAATTGCAACCAGGTCTTACATAAATCCAATTTGTAACCTGCCGTGTAGCGATTTTTTTCCCCTGTCACGCGGAGGCGCGCAATTATACTTCATTGTGCGCGGATAATCCGATCGACGGCGGAAGGGAAGATTCGCGTTAATAATAAAATTGCGTCTCAAACGGAGAATTCAAATAGTGAATAGTTTCTCTTTTATCCTCGCAGTCGGATGTTAATGTCATGGAACTTCCCTAATCGACATATTGCAATCAGTCAAATAATTCTGTTGATGGGGTTCGACCGCGAGGCGAATCATCGTGCGCTAAATATGAACGTGTGGAAAGTAAAATTGTCGGATCATCGTATCAATCACGTTTCGCATAAAGCTAAGAGAATCTGTAATTCGCGAGAATTTCCTAAAGGGATTCATGAACTTTTAAAAGTATGACTAGCAAGCGAAATTATTTCATATATGTACTTTAAAATTCAAATATCCAATTTTTTCTACAAGAAACATCGAGTTTTTACATTAAAAGCAGATATAATATAATAGTCTTATTTATAAAAGAATATATTTAACACTGTATCTGATTTTTTAAATGTCTAAACACATTCATAATTTTATTTTTTTATTGTTCATAAAATTGAGCACTTTTACTATATGAACATTTAATATTTTTTATATTATCGTTGACTCGTCGCTTGAGGTTAGCGAACTGATCACTCGTTAATGAGCTCGATAATGACAATAATGATTTAAGATTTAATTATGGCAATCTTTTAATGAATAATTTCCATACGGCAGCTGAAACTTTATCATTCAGTAAAATTATTCGTAATTCTTGCCGGTTCGACGTTCGCGCTTGAAGGTTGTTTTCAACACGTAAACGCCAAGGAAGCGATCGTTTCTGACACGCCGCTGCAGTTTGCATGCTAAACAAGGTGATAGGTTAATACGTTGCTAATTTCGTACACATGGCTAATTTGTACCGTGAATTCACTTGTGCACCGTAACGAATATTGTATTTTCGTTCGTTCGTTTGTTCGTTCGTTCGTTCTATATAGACACGAATGACGCGTAAGGTATTTTTCGTCGTGAGCCTTTCTTTTTCCTCTCACCGTCATCTCACAATGACGTTAAGTACCAAAGTTAACGTTCGCCTTTGAGCACTTCGCAGCCACTTTTGCGCTTTCGAGGCGTGCCATGAGGCAAAAAAGAGCGAGATTATACCTTGCATGACTAGTCGGTCGGCAAACGACACTCGTTTTACGCATGCATTCCTTCCGTCCGTACCTCTTGACGGTCTGAGACACGTATAATAAAATCAAGCAAATAGTTAACATTTTCTACTCATTTATTATAAATAATATATTTATAGCACATCCTAGAAAAAGAGATCAGATTCTGATAAGAGTGTGACCGAATTTTTCATTCCTTAGGGAGTCATTGCGCTGTCATGTAAATGATTGATATCGCGACCTTCGAATTCATTTGGCAATCATCCTTTATCTTTTTTCGATCGACATTATTGCGAGATACAATCGCAAAATAGGCGTAGGCGTTAACATTCAATCATTATTTAGCTGTCATTTTAGGCGTTTTGTTTACTCATCGGTCTTGCCATTTAAAAATATTTAGCTCGATGCTTGCGCAAATTATACATGCACAGTACGATGCAGAAAACGGACGAAGTAATAAATCACTCTGCAGTTACTTTTCGTTCTGCAGCAGAAGTTAAAACGTGGGACGGGATGGTCAGGCGAGGCATAAATTGAGATTTAAAAAAAAATATCGGACAAAGTGTCGGGGGAATTAAAATTTATGACAATTGGGTGTATTATTGGAACGTCAAAATTCTTATTTCTTCGCGCATAAAGCATCACTCGAAAAATTCTTGTAATAAAATCTAGATGAATATCTTTAAAAGCGTAGGGCTCGGAATACGCTGTAAAGTTTTCGTTAGTCATTAAAATTTTCTTCGGTCGTAAATTAAAATCTCCCCAGGAATTTACGTCGGACAAAAGCGAGGTTCGTCGCGATAAGCGTTTTACGGTGCTTACGCCTCACGTGCGCCTCACCTGTACGCGTAATCACGCGAGTGAAGTCGTAAACATTAAAATTACGAGAATTATGGAACTTACTCGTAAGATGATTAATGACTCGCAGGTGTCTGCTCACCGCCTTGTTGAAATCTCTTGTTCAACCCGCGGCAAGTTTAAATACGTAGATTGTTCTCTTGCGAACAGCACTCGCATCCGCGCTTTATTTCTTTGATCTTAACGTCGAATCGTTACGAAGACTAATGTACGGACGCTCGTAAATTGCGAACGAGACTCAGAATTAGATCGACAAGGAAAATATCCGGCGCGCGGCGTTTTGCGGAAGAAGGCGATAATTAGGAGAATTTTATTCATTATCAAACCGGAATTAGAATTTTCTAGGAAACGTATGTCGTTTTGCATTTTTATGATACGCATACGCGATGAGGCTGATATATATCCTGTCGATTGCTCCGAGCGTGAAAGTTTAAAGTATCGGTAGGATATAAGTGAAACTGAATCTTTTACCATGAATAAATCAATGACTCGTGTGTTTTCGCGGCTGTTGCGCGGACTTCGGTAAAAGTCGCGTCATTATGCACGCGACGTTATTCTAATTAGCCGTCGCTATTAATACTAAGGCAAAGCCTGGCGTCGCAAACGTAAACGAACGAGCGAGTCGGATCGTTTTCCAGTTACGGAGCACCGCGCACCGCGGTCTGTCGAACATAAAACGAACTCGAAGGAAAATGATACCGCCGTACACTTGAACGGCTCTGCAAAAACCGGAATAATCAAACATACATATAGGGTATCCTGAAAACTGTGATTTTTTAATGATAGATTCTTATCATCTTTCGCGAGTAGATTTTCTTTTCTTAAACGAGAGAGACGTCGAGCGATACTTCCGTATCGGAGAAATTGTGTAATTATGCGTGACGCGCGCTATTGTTGAGCTACATCTTCCTTTAAACGCCAGGTAAAGTTGACGTTTTCTATCTCAGGGTGCGCAGGAATTCTCAGGGATAACAATTACTACACAGTTAACATAGAATATATTAACGTAGCTCGCGAGTGTTCGGGAAGATTTTTTTTTTATCTAACGCAGAATACTTTTCACAATTACTCTCGACACGCATATTATCTGGGAACAATACTGCCCTTCGTTTCCCAACTGGTAGCGAGGTTATAGAACTCCGTCTTCGCGTTACATAAAACTTGAACGGCTATCAAGCTTATTAAGTATTCGCGGTGAGCGGTATTACAGTGTTGTAGCTTGTACACGTTGCCCGTGAACCTAATGCATTCGACGCCTTTTACCGGAATGCCTCGATTATTAAGACCGCGTCGCCCGTTAAGGCTCGCCATACGCGCTCGTGCGTTGAACTTGTTCCTCACACCGTATAGTTCGTGTACATGACCGTAGTTCTGAGTAACATATATCTTTCGAGCGTCAACGGCTTGCCGTCATAAATCATCCAGCGAAGTCCGTGACTAAAATAGATCTAATGCATGACATGTACGCGCGTACGACACTTCTCGAATCTCTACTAGACGGAAGTTCGTTGCCGATGAATAGAATCGAGATTAGCTGCGTTGCGCGTCTCATTGACCATTTTACGATGGAAAGAAGCCATCGATAAACACAGGTATAATTAATAGCGTAGATATATTCTCGCTCTTTTAGAGCCGTGCAAGAGCTATTTGGTTGTAAATGCGCGCGACCTATTAGCTCATCAGTTCGGTCTGATCGTTTCACTGGATCGCGACGCGATTCGTGATTACGCTCGCGGTTCCCTTTGTTCCGCGACGCGTTTTCCCGCCGAACCAAGAGACAACCGTTCATCGCGCAACCGTGAAAGTGCCTCCGGGGTCTTGCGAGGCACGTTGATCTCCGATGTGGAGATCGAAACGTGGATGAGCAGCAGCCACCTGAGTGGCGGAAGGAACGGTGAAATAGAAAGCCGGCGAGCCGATAAAAAGCGGCGGGGGGACATGTGTGTGATTTCCGTGATGCTGCGACTTCTATTCCACATTCCCCCTCCGCCACGCTGAGGATTACCGACGAGGTAAGACGTTACTACATCGAGGACTGGATTATCGAGTAGCAGCTGTCGCGCAACACACTTACGTCTCTAACGATATCCTCGCCGCTGTTGGAAGCCTCCTCCACGTTGATACGAATAGCCGACATGCTACGAGGCGTCGATCCCTCGCGAAGCCACCCTGATAGGATACTCTCTTCTAGATTGTTGTCGAAAGTCGATGATGCTTCCTGGATCCTCATCAGTATTATCCGGGAGTCGTTCAACTCGTCAAAAACGCGCGTCCTCAACCAGATCACCACTCCTCGTCGTGTCGCGGCTGGTGATCTCCCTTATACTAATCCACGGATTCCACAAGAAACCCACTGTCGGTCACCCTCGAATAACGAATCGATTTCTCGCGCGAGTGCTCCGTGCGTGACGTATCGACGTCTATAATTTGAGATCTTCGTCTTCTCCTCGATACTTGGGGAGGAAGAGATCGCTACGAAGCGCTTGTATCCCAGGGAACGTGTTTTCGAAGACAGAGCCGAAATCGGAGCTCGCCGTCCTTTCTCTTCCTTCGGAGCAGGACAATGCCTCGTCGTCTCGTCAACTTGAATTTCCCTTTGGATGTGCACAAGCGCGTAAAATCGCTTTCGATCCCTTCGCGAAAATCTCGCACGGAATCACCATCGAGGGATGACCGGTAGTGCGCTGGTCACTGTTACATATATGTATGTGTATGTATGTGTGTGACGCGCGCGTCTCGCGTCCGTTAAGAGGAGTACCGCACGCCGATTATCGTGATCGTCTCTCTCGCACGCGTGCGACTAGAGCCGCCGCCGTATCTGGCCTTTGGACTGGCTGGCACCAGTCTACCAGATCGGTTTTATACCTTCGGTATCTCCCACTCTCGTGGACGTGCGAGCGCGCTCGTGCTCGCTCGCTCGCTTGCTTGCTCGCACCGCGCGGCACGTCGTCGTCGTCGGTCCTGCACACGGGCAGTTCCACCACGGCCGAGAGGATCGATCTTTTTTTTTCTTCCTTCCCAGACGCACGTATGTGGTCCGGCGGCAGGGACCATGCGTCGCGCCTTGTCCATGCCAGGGGACACTATCCGTGGGTGGTTCTAGGCGCAAGGACGAACGGGAGGTCGAGGGAAGGGTCCACCACCGTGCCCTAAGTCCGGTTGACGTATGCCGGACCGGATCGCGATCGATTTCGTTTTTCCCTGTCTCGCGGATACAGGAAATGCGGTGAGCGCAGACACCGAGGCGCGTTATCTCTTAACGACCGCGTAACGAGGTCTAGGAAGTGTGGGCTTGCTCTTATCTCGCGGATTCCGTATGTAACCGCGGCACGTTTCGACGCGCGAATTTTATTCTCGAATGCAGACGCGGGGAAAGGGGCGTATCCTCATTTTTATCTCGACTTTCGACAATGGTTTTAATATTGTGGATAGGTTGGCATACGTTCGCTATGTCATTCTTTGGCAATGTAAGACAGTTGTTTTCTCTACTGTGCAGATTGCTTCAAATGATGAATGACGACAAGTAACTTTTCACGAATTATGATAATATAAATGCTCAATGATCGCTCGTTTCATTAATTCAATCGAGATTTTATTAATAAATGTAATAAGGAAATTTTAATTAATGTCGATACAATCGCTTTTAGAGCAGATATGAGATTGTTGATGAAAAATTTCGTTGGTGAAATATTAAATGGCCTTACATTATCGTTAAATTAAACGTTAACTCTTGCTGTCATTAAATATCTGTCTCGTACTTTAACGTGCAACGAAATATCTGCTCTTTTTATTCTTGTATTTTGTACTTCGTAATTCACACCGTCCTTCGGGTGTGTTTGTCGGTCGTAAGCAAGACCAATGACCGGAAGGGAGTTCCGACTTATCGCATGTTTTTCGATTTACCTAATTTTTATGCCGATCCGCGTAATCTGGACCTCGTCTTTCATTGACTCGCACATTGCTCGTCGTCGGACCGTCGCCACACACGAACGCGTAATTTTCTACGAGAATATCGCATGACAGCGATATTGATATAACTAATAGCGTTTTTCACTGGCAGAGCTGGTACGCATTCGGTGCACATTGAAGCCGTCGTACACAAACCAACGTGTATATATATATATATATATATATATATATATATATATATATATATATAAAGTGTATGTTTAATATAAAGGGGTTAAATCATGAAATCCTCAATATTCTTTATTGCACTATTTGGTAAAATATGTACTGGGTATTTTATCAGTCGAAATATTTGCATTTTACTTTAAATATTAGAGATTAAATCAGTGTACAACGGCTTTAATGTGCACTGAGTGCGCACCAGTTCTGCCAGTGAAAAACGCTATAAAAAGAGAGAAGAGAAACATTCCATTCCTTCTCCAAGCTCCATCCTCAATACAAATTCGCGTAAGTAACGGATGCGATGAGAGAAGTAAGCTACTCGACGATTTAGTTCTCTCTATTCATGAATGCGGCACATTTGAAGAAAGTGCACCTGACGCGACGGCATCTCCGCACTATCGTGTTACATCTGTGCCGTCGGGAACAATCGCGCGCTCCATTTTATGCAACGTCAAAGGCGCGCCGAGGCGTGTGAATCGCGCGTTTTCTTTTGTCCGATCATACCGGATAAAATGAAAAACACCGACCGTGACTACCGTTGACCGAGTATTACAGAAATGTTGTAACAGATACTCGACGATCGCGTGGGAGGCTCGTACACCCATATAGCCAGTTTGCGGCAATCGCGTCGCGATTAATTTCTCATTATGACAGAATTAACTTGCAAAATCTGCATCACGATAAAGATGACGAGATTCATCTCGCGAAATACCAAGTTTTCCGAAAGATCTCGGTCGGCGGTACTCAATCGGTTGAGTATAAGGCCATAAATAGAAATTACACGATGTGGGCTTACATCTGACAGCGGTACGTGACTTCCGAATCATCGTCACCTGACGAAAGTCAGCGTAACCGCGACGAAACGGCGGTCCTTACGCAATGCTTTATCCGGATTACCAGCAGCAATCGTCTCGTAACCTTGAATTCCGCTGACCAAAGGTAGCATCATCGGCATTCAGTTGATCCAGCGTAAAAATACCATACTCCGATCGATTCTGGGAAGCTCCCTGACGTGTCTCAACCTCGATCGGACCGACACTGACTCATGCGTTCGCTCGCGAGGTTCGCGAGGACAAGACGCGCGTTAATGCATATCTCACAAATTAGACCTAATCACTACGTTCGGCTTTCCGCGCAAATTAAATATTCCGCTCAGGAGTTTCGCGCGCGCATACGTAGGCGCTCTATTTCAGGCAAGGACTTAACGCACGAGGCTTCCTTCTCAGACCGTTTCCTTCCTACCCCGACTCCTTTCCTCACGTCGCGTCGTTCAGTTCGCGGTCCGCGGGAGAAATCTACGAGGTCGTGATCTCGCGGAACGATCTCGATCGTCGGGGAGTCAAGTGCACCGTCCCTTCTCGGCCGACCTCCGGTCGCTCGGTCGCCCCAAGGCGAAAAGTTACGTGGCTTTTATAGCCCGATCTCTCGTGAGTTGGCATCACGGACATCTCGCAAAAGTTGCTGTTTAAACATCGGCGCGTGCCTCCGCCGTCATCGTCAATATCGGTAATTTATTAGATCACGTCCGACCTTTATACATCGTCAATTAATTTTTGATCTTATATATTATATATTTGTGTCAAAAGGAAAAAATTGACTTTAATTGGTCTGAAGATTATATGTAGGTATATGAAAGGAAGTGCAACAAAGCAGGGATATTTACACTGTACACTTACGATTATGCTCGCCATACAATTAGTCATTTCTACAGTTGTCTGCTACCCATTTTCTTAAGTATATACCAGAGGACAAAGTCTTTGCGTGCGAGTCGATTAAAGTTATTAGCCGTGTTTCGCAAGCGGACATTAATCGTCGGCATCGTCGCCGACAAGTCCTGAGAGATCGTCGTTGGTTATGCTCGTCGTCGGGGGAAAAAACGAGTACATCCTCACGTGCAATTTGTACGGTTTCCATTAATGGCGATTGCGCCGCGATTGAAATTTAAATGTGACTGCGAGTTACCGCGCGCGCAACGCACCTACGCTACCTCATCGCGCGATTTAACGACTCGCGCTCGTGTCTATCACGATTGATTGCGTGCCGGAGAATTCCTCTTAACCCTTTATCGCGCGAGATTTTTTTTCTTAGCGAAAAGTACTTTATAGACCGGACTTCTCCGATGCCTTTTATTCCACCCGAGTCGCGGCGTAATCAACGCCATCGTATTCCGCAATTATGTATTACCATATTTATAGCTCTGACTGAAAGCGTTGATCATTCCTAACACATTGTGATAACTTAAACTATGCAGTTAATTTTTAAAATACATTATTAGTAATGGTACCTTGAATCAGTGTCTCTGATCGATATATTTCTTTTTTTCTCCTTTTCTTTTCGATTATCCATGAAACGTTGGAAATATTTAAAAAAATGTACTCTATTCAAGACTCTTTCTTACGTAGTTCACTATGTGACACGACATGTTTATTTAAATTTTAAAATTTTGTTGACAAAAGTGGACACACGTCTCTGAAATTTTTTCTGCTTCCGGCTCGGTTTTGTCTCACGAATCTATCAGGTGCTTTCGATGAGGCAAGGTCACTTTTTCGACAGCTTCCTGATCCATGTCGCGCACCGCTGCCGGGAGAAATGTGCGTGCGTACGTGGCCCCGCATGTACGCGCTAAAAACACTGTACGTTCAATGATATATCGATCTTTTTCGATCGCGAGCAAGGTCAAAAGGGATTGGTTTTACCTCGCTCTTCCTCCTCTACGTTACATACGTCGCGCTACCCGCTTCGCCGTCTTCGTTCCGTCTCATGTCGTTTCTCTTCTCGCGTAGCGTATTTCGTCGTATCGCCCACTCTGCGTCGATATGCGAACCTTCGCTTCGAGAAATTAATTGCGCGCCCGTCTACCTGTCCCTGCTGCGCACCACCTCCCCGTGCCTCTTCTCGACTTGCTCAACAGTCCAGACGGGTCGATCGTTGGATGCTACGACGCTCAATGCACGTACGCGTATCTCTCATGACGATGAATGCGTGACTGCGGGACCGGGCCACTTGTCGTGTGAGATACGTTTGCGCGAGGATTTTCCGGGATGGGCTCAGCAAAAAGGTTCGCTCGAGAGTAAATACGAAGTGTCGGTTAACGATAGAAAGCTTAAAAATTCCTTTTATTTCCTAACTTGACCGACAAACGTTCTACCTCGACTTAATCCTACACCCTGATATTTGTTCACGTCTGCCAGCTTGATTCCTCGATAAATTCGACGGTGAACTCTATGGCTTATGCAGATTATGTAAATTCTATTTGCTCATTCGATGGAGTTGCGTGCATGACAAAGTGCGTGCGACAATGATGCGCATGAATATTTAATCATCGATGATCGAAATGAATATTCTGCCGTCTGCGAGAACGTCGCGTCGGTCGCATAGGTAGACTATTCTCATAATCGCGGAAGCGTTAACAATTGTATAGTTGTAGTTTCATACGAATGATTGACTTGGTAAACATAGCCAATGGCTATGTGTCAACTACAAAGTGTCTTGTTAAGACGGAGAAACGCGATCTAGTTAACATTGCTGACCGTAATCATGCGTCTCCGTTAACTTGTCCGCGCAATTGCTAAACTTGCCGTACATGCTAATTGCCGTCCCTAATTACATTTTTGCCGGCGGAGCAGACGGTATATGTCATGATGATGCATGTAACGCGACGCGTGACTGTATGCTGCGCAAGAATTCACGCCACCGGTACCGCCATTATACGATGCCGAACTTTCCCCTATGGTTCGTGCTGAAGACAGTAGATGACGAAACGATCATGGGCGGGTTTCAAGCTAACGCCGCTTGAATCATTCGTAAAGTGTGAAATCTCCGCGACATTTAGACGCCCGCCGCCTTCGGTGATCGGTCACCTAGCCTGGCGCGAACGATTGCCGAGGAATAAAGAAAAAAAACTCAGTGACCTTTAATCTGAAATAAACTATAGAATATAAAGGGCTTCGAACCTATTTATGTGAATAATTGCTATGATATTGAGCCTGTTGCATTTGAAGTGCGCTATTAAAAGATTCTAGTAACAATGTGTAGCAGGCTTGTTATTTAATGCATGCGTATAGCATTGCATACACAAGACGTTTTTGTACAATGTCACTGGAATCACATCATTCACTTTAAACAGGCTTTAATACTAGGTTACGTGTTGGGCATGAGTTGTTATTATGTCGTATATCGTGAAAGAATCCCGGCTCGACTTCCTGATTAGCATGCCGACACGATGGTGCCGGCACAATCGAATATGTCTTCGTAGTAAACTATACTAAGATTAAAAGCGTCGGACACCTATACCGTAAGGTAAGGTAATTAATTCCGAAATGTACTCGCGCGTATCCGTATTTGGACGTACTTGTCTGGGAATCAAATCGGTGGGATCGCTAATAGATCCGCATGTCCGTACGAAAGCCAAAAATCGAGGTTTACGACACCTGCGATTAACGGTGAGCCGAAGTGAACGCGAGTTCAGACATTCTTACAATCACGGAATGTAGAACCCTTCATCAACTTCGTGGAGGTTCGTGAATAGTGTTCCGTGTGAGAGAAGCCGGGACAGAAACAGGGGTCTGCGCACGAACCCGGACACGGTTCCCTCGCTCTCGCGCGCATTACGTTATTGCCACGTTGCTCCCGATTCGATCTCCCAATCCGTTTATCTCATCGGCGCAGAACGGTATATCCGTGCCCGTGAACGCGCGAGACATGCGATACGATATATTTGCTGCTGGTTTCTTGTTGAAATCGCGAACGTTTTTGCACGATAAACTCGAGCGATTGGATTCGATATTGGGTCTGTTTTCTATATTGCTGAACTGGCTGCACTAGTTTAGAGGTTTAGAGTTTATCTTTTTCCTTCCAATGTGGAGTAAAGAAGATAAACTCTGAACTAGTGCAGCCAGTTCAGCAATAGAAAACAGATCCATTGAATGATTATACAAATAGATCGCGTGTTAAATCATTGCTGTTATTAAATATTTAACACTAGAACTATCAAAATGTCAACGGGTCAAAATGACTCGTTTAACATGTTTAAATAATAATTTATTGCTCATTTTTAAAACATCTTAATTTCTGAAATTTTATTTGATTTTTATTGAAATTACATAGATGATTATTTTTATTAATTTGTTTTCTCTTTTCTCTTTTTCTCTTTTTCTTTCTTTTTTTGTAAGATTACTTCGATAATAAAAATAAATATAGAGTAATCTCTGGTAGTTTTAGTATTATAGAATATTTCCTTTTTTTAAATATTGGATTTTTATGATATCGGTCTTTTTCTAAAAGCATAAATTGCTATAATTAAATAAATTATTAAATAAATAAATTAAATCAAATATTATATTATTGAAGATCTAACTATTTCACACGGAGATGCAACAAAGAAAGTTATCGCGACGTGCAGGAAACGTATCAGTATCTAGAGAGAAGAGACTTTCCCGAAAGTAAACATACGTAACAACCAATTAACAGAGCCCCGTGATAATTGGTATCCGCCTGTGCAAGCCTCCTACTGTATTTGCGGAATTGAAATTCTATTGCTGACTTGTGTGTTTTATTCTCTCGTGTGTTTGATCTTTACGCGCGCGCGAAGTAAGCACTTTAGATGCGAACAAATATTTCAGGATACATGATGGATATCACCGGTGCGATGTCGACAAATTAGAAACGGTATAAAAGAAGAATAGACAAATAGCACAACATTGATTAAACTGCACATATGCGAGACTTTTCATTAAAGCCCCGTACTGTCACAATTAGCACCACAGCATAGCGAACACTTTTGATTGATATTACGTTAGATTAATCCATAGTAATTCCGATAAGGAAAATATACGTTCGGGCCACCTGGTTGATTGATTATGTCATACGCGTAGGCACACGCGAAGAAACAGGAAACATTTGCGATTATTTATGTGCAGTGGAGAAAATGCGCGGTGATTTCGTACTTGCGATAATACTCCACAATTTAGACGTCGATTCGCCGTAGACAATTTATAATCTCCACGCTCTGGCTACCGTATTCTATTCTATTAATTATCGATATTAACGCATGTTCAACGATCTCGATTAATTGTTTGTTCTCGATATGTGATGCAACTGGGAATAGTTATGATTAATCTGTTTAAACTTTCGCGAGTTTGTGTCGAAGTATTGTATCCGCCACGAACTGTTATAATTTTCTCGTGCAATTTGATCGGCGCGCAAAATCCTATTCTCGAATGCACCGCGTACACGTGCAACCCACATCCGGGCCATGAATCAAAATCCACGTAACGATTTTCCCAACTCTTGTTCGCATTATCTTGCTTAATAGTTTTAGGAATACTTAACCGATATCGCGCTCGAATTTACGGCTTGAATTTTCTACATCGCTTTCACACCTAAGCGTCATGGAGAAAATACACGGTTTTTGCTGTACATGGATATTGTCATTTAATCGGAGAGAAAAATCCATCGGGACGAGTAGATATTGGCGATTCATCGAGAAATCATTCATTCGTGCTGTGCTCATTACTTGCTCATCGAAAAATTATACGTCTTAAATATTACGCGAGATCCTGGAATTTATTCGCGACTCTAAGCAAGTTCCGACATCTGTTCCGGCGTTTAAAATTCTCGTTACGTCACTGCTAAGTAAAATTCATAGCTACATAAAGACGTCGCAGTATCCCGCATTATGTAATTACGTCATAATTTTATGAATACATTATGTTCATA